>NW_004444037.1:9773656-9838841 GCF_000243295.1 Trichechus manatus latirostris
TTAGTATCGCCTTGCCTTCCTCTCCATTAGAAGGTTCTATACCTATACCGTTTATTCCCTCTTTTATTGTTATGATGTTGTTGTCTAACTTCTCTGATTCCCTGTTGTATTTCTTTTGGTTTTGGATAGTCCTTGAGAGTTCATTTCCCAGATTGGTATCTGGCTGGTACAATCCTGCATCCTGGATTCAGCCTGTGAGCTGAAGTTATTTGTTGTCAGATCGAAGGACTCCTGTAATAATTCTTGTAAGTTTGGTTTGGTTTTTTCATATTCCCTTAATTTCTGTTTTTCTGGAAATGTCCTAATTTCACCATCATATCTGAACTAGAGTTTCGCAAGATATATTATTCTTGGCTGGCAATTTTTTCTTTCAGGGTTTTATATATGTCATCCCATTGCCTTCTTGCCTGCATGGTTTCTGCCGAATAATCTGAACTCAGTCTTATTGTTTCTCCTCTGTATGTGACTTCTTGTTTTTCAAGAGCTGCTCTCAGGATTCTTTGTTTGTCTTTGGTTTTGGCGAGTGTGATTATGATATGCCTTGGTGATTTTCTTTTGGCGCCTATCCTATATGGGGTTCATTGAGCTTCTTGGATGGCCAGCTTTTCATCTTTCATGATACTGGGGACATTTTTTGTCAGCAGTTCTTCAATGATCCTCTGTTTTCTGTTTTCTCCCCATTCTGGAACTCTGATCACTCGAAAATTTTTGCTTTTGATTGTATCCCACGTAATTCTCAGGGTCTCTTCATTTTTCTTTGTTCTTTTTCTGAGTTTTCCTCAAACAGAGTTGTATCCGAGTGTTTGTCTTCAATTTCACTGATCCTGTCTTCCACCGTTTCAAATCTGCTCCTAAGCCCTTCTATGACACTGTCCATTTCTGAAATCTTGTTGTTTACTTTTGGATTTCTAATTGTTGTTTTTGTATAATTTCTAGTTGTGAATTTATTTTGGCATTTTTTTCTGCATTATTTTCCTAAATTCTTCCACTTTTTTGTCTTTTTCCCCCCATGAATTTGTCTTTATTTTCCATGAATTTGTCTATTTTTTCCTCATTTTTGTCGTTTTGCTTCAACTCTTGGATAATTCTGAGTATTCGAGATTTGAATTCCTTATCAGGTAGTTCTAGTGCCTTTTCTTCTACTGCAAAGTCATCTGGTGTTTTATTTTGGACACTTACTGGAACCATCCTGTCCTATTTTTGTAAATGTTTTGATATTGTCTGCTATCTTCGGGGCATTCAGTAGTTATTTGTCTCACTTATTGATTGTAGATCTGTTTGTTTTGTCCTTTTTTTTATTTGACTATGTCTGAGCAGGCAGGCTGTGTATTCTTTGTTGTTTGCTCGTCTGTGGACACGATACTTTTCGCCTCCTTCTCCAACTGGCAGGGTCAGTCGCTCAGATATGGGACAGCAGGGCAGGTCTAGCCTGGAGTTGCTGGCATGGGTTGTTTGTGGCACTTACTACAGCCACGAGAGTGGGCCGGTAATCAGTGAAGAGCAGGTTCCGGTAGGCCCTGCCTGTGCTGCTTAGTGGTGTGATGTTAAGCGCATGGTGCAGGTAGTCAGGGTGGAGTGGGGAGACTGTGATGTGTGGAGCTAAGATGGGTATGGGAGAGAGGAGAGAGGAACAGGAGCCAAAAACATACAAACAAAAAAGAGTGCTAGGGGAGCTTGCTGTTGGAGTGGACAGATGACAGACTATGAAATGGAGAAAAACAAAAAGGGGAAGAAGAAGAAAAAAGATAAAATAAAAGAATGAATAAATAAAAATTAGAAAGAAAAAAGACAATCAAAGCTCCCAGGGATCCCACTGGTGCAGCTACGAGTTCTGGGGAAGTTGTTTCCAGGTGCTGAAGTACAGCCTGGCAAGAAGGCGTAGAGGTGTTACTCAGCGCCAGGTATTCAGGGGAAGGAAGGTATAGAGAGACAAGAAACTGAGTAATGAAAAAAGACAAAAAGGGAAAAAGAGGGAAAAGAAAACAAAACAAATTAAAAAAAGAACAAGAAAAACTCCCCCCAAAAAAGAAAAAAAAAAAACATGAAAAAAAGAAATGCGCTCAGGGATCCCTCTGTGCGTCTGCACAAGCTGAGGGGTTAGGTCCCAAGTTGCACAGCACTGGGTGGCTAGAACGGGCTCCCAATTCGAGAAAAGAAAAAGAAAACAAACAATTCAAAGCAAACTAACAAAAAAAAGCCCGCGATCCCACCAGCGTGGCAACATAGACTGGGAAGTAGTTTCACATTTAAGCAGAGTTTCACAGCCTTTTACGAAGAAGCAAAGATGGCACACAGAGCCAGGTATTTGAGCGAAAGGAAGCGGAGGTGGTGAGAGGTAAGGAAGAAATCAAAAGAAGCAGAAAAAACCAACACCAGCAACCAGCAAATGGCACTCAGGGAGTCAGCCAGTGCGGACGGGTGGAATCCAAGTAGCCGGTCCTTCCCGGCTGAAAGACCACGGCCACGGGAAGCAGAGGAGGCCGAGTGGGGGTGCAGAAGGGTGGGGGGTGGGACAGCGTACATCACTGGTTACTGGTTATTCTGTCTCCTGCTGGAAGCTCCATGAAGCTGCTTTCTCATACCCCCTGTTCGCTGGTCTTTGATAGAAGTCCAAGATGGCGGATCTGTGCTGCATTAGCTGATAGGGGACCTCTGCACGTATGTCTCCTCGCTCTCTTTTCTCTGTCAGTCTCTTATTCCATTTGGTGCTTGGCTGAGTTCTTTATCTCTTCATTTGATGTTTAGGGTTTCAGGATTGCTGTTTTCTCTGTTTGGCTTAGTTTTTCGGATCTTTGCCTACAGTACCATGTTGTTGGAAGTCTCCTAACTATAACTTTCTTAACCTCAGTTTCTTAATCTATAAAAAGAAGATTAATCTACCCAACAAATCTCATAGGTTAGCTGTGAAGATTAAATGAGCAATATGTATATAAATTATTGGTAAAATGTAAAATGTGAACAAATTGTAAGGGATATCATATCCATGCCTTCCCTATCTAAGGAATATGGCTCCTTTCAGCATACTTCAGCTGAATTCTCTGGAAAAATATTCAACAACTGCACTCAGGACAGTTTCCCAGGCTGCTCTTAAAATTAACTCATATATAGGTATTAAGGAAGTTAGGCTTTATTGCCTAAATTAATTATGATAAAAGGTCATATTTTCTTTTTGGATTCTGAAAATTATACTTGAATCAAACCATAAAATGAAGGAGTATTATCTGCTCTGAGCAAGAATTAGAACTCTATTTATAAAACTGACATATGACTAAGAATGCTAACCTTGGAGTCTAAGTCATCTGCAAAAGGTAATGATGAGTGATAGGAGGTTTCATATCTTTAAAAAATTCATGATAGTCTTTTAATAAGCATTTAATAAAAATGCTTATTCTCCAAGTTTGTTTTCTTGGATAAATTGAGTAAATTATACACTGTTTTTAGCTTGATAAATATTCACTGAATATGAAATGTTTTATGTCTTACATGTATCTAGTAATGTAAAAGTTAATAACCTAAATAGTTGACTTCACAGTGCTATGTCCTCCAACCTATAAATTCCATCAACTGTATAATTAAAAATATAAATGCCCAACGAATTCATAGTTCAGCAATAAAATATGCACATTGCCAAACACTGGCCACCATGACCAATGGGGGGAAAACATTAAAATAATAAGCTATCTAATTATTTACCAAAGGAAAAATAAGGACAAAAATACTTCCTTGTCAACTATCCCTTACTATATTAAGTTATGTCATCCCAATTATTCAATGATCTATGCAGCATCAATGATAATAACAGGTTATTGACATAATGACTTAAAAATAAGTTCTGGTTACTAAAGATGACAGATGAATTAAATATGCTTTTCTCATTACAGAATTAAAGAATCCTTGCCAAAAGGATTACTAGTGACTACTTCAATCTTCTCATTGTAGAGATAAAGAAAATACCACTACCACAGACACTACTTGAGCAAATAAACAAGAAAGTCAGGACTTGAATCCAGCTCTCCTGATTCCTAGATTAGTACTTTTTACTAGGAACCAAAAAAGGGACACCTCTTGGGATAGTAACCAAAATGCTACTTTGGACATTTTAATTTTCAACTAGACTCAGAATGGATCAAGAGGCAGTCGTTTGAAAAGAGCAAGGGGATACTGCATGGTTTAAAATTGGAAAAGCTGTTTGGCAGGGATGTATTCTTTCACCTTACTCATTCAATCTATATTCTGAACAAATAATCAGAGAAACTGGGCTAAATGAAGAAGACTGCAGCATCAGATTGGAAGAAGGACTCATTAACAACCTGAGATAGGCAGATGACACAACCTTTCTTGCTGAAAGTGAAGACAACTTGAAGCACTTACTAATGAAGGTAAAAGACCACAGCCTTCAGTATGGATTATACCTGAACATAAAGAAAATGAAAATCCTTATGACTGGACCAATAAACAACATCATGATAAATGGCAAAGAAATTGAAGTTGTCAAGGATTTCATTCTACTTCGATCAACAATCAATACTCATGGAAGCAGCAGCAAAAAATCAAATGATATATTGCATCGGGCAAATATGCTGCAAAAGACCTCTTCTGAAGTGTTAAAAAGCAAGGATGTCACTTTGATAACTAAGCTATGCCTGACCCAAGCCATAGTATTTTCAATTGCCTTCTAAGAATGCGAAAGCTGGACAGTGAAAAAGGAAGACCTAACAAGAACTGATACAACTGAATTGTGTTGATGAAGAATATCTAACATAACATGAACTGTTAGAAGAACAAACAAATCTGTCTTGGAGGACGTACAGCCAGAATGCTCCTCAGAAGTGAGGATGGCAAGACTTTGTCTCGCTTACTTTGGACAAGTCATCAGGAGGGACCAATCACTGGAGAAGGACATCATGCGTGGTAAAGTAGAGGGTCAGGGAAAAAGAGGAAGACCCTCAACAAGATGGATTAACACACTGCTTGCAACAATGGGCTCAAACATAACGATCGTGAGGATGGTGCAGGACCGGGTGTTGTTTCGTTCTATTATATATAAAGTTCCTAAGAGGTGGAGCCAACTTGAAGGCACCTAACAACAAGATTTGGAAAGTTTGTGGGGCTATTATCCAAGGCAGGTTTCAAGAGATGTGACTCCAAAGCATATTAAATTTGTAATTGCTGACAAGTAATCATAAAGAAAAAATATTAAAGGCATAGAAATGTTTGGTTTCTTCTTCCATTAGTGTACAAGACTCACCATTATTTTTTTATAAGACTACAGTGTTATCATGAAAAGATTTATTAAAAATAAGAAACAGAAAGAATAAAAACTGGGAATGGGGCTTCACTAGTTTTTCTTCTATATATACAAAAAGATTGGTAGATATGAATAAATAAGCTACCAGTAAATATTTGCAGCTTCATCTTCCACTTCATTCTAAAAACAGTAAAGAACTTTAAAACAGACCCTCTTCAAGATGATTATCCTAATCTTAATAAAGAGTTTTAAAAGGTTAAATTGGTAATTTTTTTAACTAAATAATTTCATTCGACTGGAAATCTTACCACTCATAGAGTGCCAAAGGAAGCCAAGACAAAAAACATTAGCATAAAAACATATATAGAATATATGTACACAGCTGCACATGTATACCTATCAGGTATCTTATTACATTTTAATTTAATAAATTATTAACATATGTAACTATCCTTATAGTATCTAGCGATGAAAAGGAAAAAAAAAATGCCAATATCAAGATTAAGAAACAGATTTATGGGGATTCTTAAAAGTTGGAAACAGCACTGGTACAGTTTATGAATTTCCACAAATCCCTCCTTAAACACACACACAACAACTAGAAAAGCCAAAGCAAATCCCATGGACAACAGCTACAAGAAAACCAGGTGACAGGGCATCCCCGTGAACCACAAAGTATGAACAAACACCAAAATGTAAGGAAACTACTAGTAAGCACAAGACCATATGGATAAAAGCATTTGTACAAAAGGAAGCAGAGGAGCATCTCACCATCCTGAGAATTCCAAAATAAACAGCAAGTATTTATACAAAACCCAATATTGAACAGCAGCTGAAACCAGGAAGGGTTGGCACACTCCAATACAGTGGATGAGTATAAGAGATCTATGGTAAGGTATAGGAGCAATTTGAGCCCTATGAACTCAAAACTAACCAGTCAAACCTCCCTTTCAGGTAAATATTTCATGCTAAATAAAAAACTCGGAAGAGTATCCAGATAGATCAGGTCAGGGACAATGGAGATAAAGGAAAATGAAGTCAGAATAAAAGGGGGAGGATTCAACAAATGCTGGTGGGATAACTGGATATCCATATACAAACGAATTAAGGTGAACCCATGCCCCACACCATAAACAAAAATTAACTCAAAATATATCACAGACCTAAATGTAAGATAAATTGGAATTCAACAAAATTAAGGCATTTAATTCTTAACAATACACAAACACAAATATACACATGTACTTCCTAGCTCTATTAAGTGGAAAGGCCCAGAAACAATGATCAATCCAACCCAGAGATGTGTGCCATCAAGTTGATTCCAACTCACAGCGACCTTATAGGACACAGTAGAACTGACCCATTAGCAATGAGCATATAGCTAAATACCCAGATTTTAATCCTGAAATGTTATTTAATACCAAAAGATACCAGTACTTTTTAAGAGAAAAATCTGATCCCAGGTCTGTGGCAGGAAATGTATAAGACAAGCCCATCTTGTCATACCAGTTAGCAAGAAGTTACCAAAGACTACTAAGGTTGTGTCAAAAGGAATTGGAAAACTAACCTGAAGAGGTTTCCATCAAAGTTGGGAAAATACGCAGAATAGATCAAAACACATCAAATATGCTGAAATCTAGAAGTTCATAATGATACATTTAAAAAATATAATTAGTCACCTTTGGAGAGGGCTAGGTTGCCAATTTTTTATTCTGAAAATTGGCAAATAAAGGGAAATAACCAGCATTTATTCTGAATTACCTAAAGAAACTGTCCTACTGAGCAATGAACTAATAAATAAGGAAAAGTCTCTTTATATAAATATTTTGACAGATAAATAAGCAAGCCAGAATTGGAATATCCCAATTCCACAAAACTTAATGAATTAAGGATCCAGACATTAACGATAAATGGCTGTTAACATCACAAAAAAAGAGGCAACTCCATTTTATACACCTTTTGATGAAGAAGCACCAATACCTATAAAGTAATCATGTCAAAAATAACAAAACCAAATCTAATGAAGACTCTAGATCAACTACCAATTTCTAGGAAATACAGAGGACAAAGGAATCTGCTTTTTAACACCAGGGGAAAGTAATCAGCAAAATCCAGACTGTGAGAACCTCTGCAGGACAAATGATCTGGTGGTTTCATCAAACAAACAGCCAGAAGGCGAAAGATGGAGGAAAAGTATACATTAAGAGAAACTTTAAAAGACATATTAAAAAGGCAAAACTATAATTCATTACTAGGCGATAAAACTAAAAAGAAAAGTAAGGAGGTAACTGCTATAAATGTTCTAAAGAGTGGTTACTGTTGGGGAATGGGTGCAAAAGATGTTGGGGAAGGGGTGCAAGAGAGAGTTGTGTCTGAGGTAGCAAGGGTCTATCTCTTAAAATAGATGGTGGTTCATAAAGCTATGTATTATGTGGCTCTCTCAATTTGTGTTACATTTAAAATAAAGTTAAAAAATCAGACTTATAAAATTAAAAACTGTAAATTTAACAATCCTTATATTCTTAGATAAATACATTAGAGTCTCTGAAAGAAGAGTCGAAAAGGTCTATGACCTCTAGGTATGGAGAGAAATATGGCAGCAAAGTTAATGTGTAAGTTGAGGGAAAACTTATAACTGCAAAGATCTGAAGAGATGCACTAAAGCTGTAGTGTTAATACTATAATAGAATGTTTCCTGTAATGATATGAACATTTTGACTTGGAGTCCAGGGAGTAATAAAAATATAATGAGGTTACTTCGACTTAGGTTGTTTAACACTAACATTCTAAAAGGCAGCTGGTATTTAAACAGAAAAACAAAGGCACAAATTTCATAAAGGAGGAAATTTTGATCTATGACTTTCTCAATAAAGGAAATTGACAGATATAATGATTCAGCTAAAGAGGGAAAAAGAGACTTGATAAATAATGAAAAGCCTTACAAAGTTTAAAAGTAAATAAAACCTGATGTGGAACCTGTACATAGACCACGAAGCAGTTGCCAGAACAAAACAAGTGGACACAGTGTGGTTTAAAATTTGGTAAGGTATGCATCAGGGTTGTATCCTTTCACCACACTTATTCAATCTATGTGCTGAGCAAATAATCTGAAAAGCTGGACTAGAGGAATGCGGCATCAGGATTAGAGAAAGACTCATTAAAAACCTGTGATATGCAGATAACACAACCTTGCTTGCTGAAAGTGAAGAGGATTTGAAGCACTTACTGATGAAGATCAAGGACCACAGCCTTCAGTATGGATTACACCTCAACATAAAGAAAACAAAAATCCTTACAACTGGACCAATAAACAACATCATGATAAACGGAGAAAGGATTGAAGTTGTCAAGGATTTCATTTTACTTAGATTCATAATCAATGCCCACAGAAGCAGCAGTCAAGAAATCAAACAGCATACTGCACTGGGCAAATGTGCTGCAAAAGACATCTTTAAAGTGTTAAAAAGCAAAGATGTCACCTTGAGGATTAAGGTGGACCCAAGACAAGCCACAGTATTTCCAATCATCTCATATCCTGGACAATAAATAAGGAAGATCGAAGAAGAACTGATGCCTCTGAAATATGGTGCTGGCGAAGAATATTGAATACACCATGCACTGCCAAAAGAACAAATAAATCTGTCTTGGAAGAAATACAGCCAGAATGCTCCTTAGGAGCAAGGATGGCGAGATTTCATCTTATGTACTTTGGACATGTTATCAGGAGGAGGACCAGTCCCTGGGGAAGGATATAATGCTTCGTAAAGTAGAGGGTCAGCAAAAAAGAGGATGACCCCCTTGAGGATGAGATGGATTGACACAGTGGGTGCAATGGGCTCACACACAGCAATGATTGTGAGGATGGCACAGGACTGGGAAATGTTGTACACAGGGTCACTATGAGTCAGAACCAACTTGACAGCACCTAACAACAAAAACAATGTTCAATTATCGTTCCAAAAAATAGCATGAAATGCTGTATCAGGAATTTGTGTGTTTGGAGGGACCCCAAAAGCAGCCCCCATGCTCTCTCTTCTCTCAATTTTACATAACAAAATAATGCTCAGTTCTAACACATTTTAATATTCTAACATCCACGCTTCAACGAAAAACCAAAAGGGATAGAAAGTAACTGAAAACGATGGCCCATTCAAAAGAACAAGATGAAGGGAAAGAAATTTTCTCTATGGAAGCCTGGATAATGGACAGATTAGAAGACTTTAAAACTACAGTATTAAATATGGTCAAAGAACTAAAGGAAAATACAAAGAACTAAGGGAAATCAGGAAAACAGTACATGAACAAACCAAGAATATTAATAAAGAAATACACACTATATAAAGGACCCAAACAGAAATACTGGAGCTGAAAAATACTGTAACAAATTCTCTGGAAGAGTTCAACAGCAGATTTGAGATGGCACAAGAATCAGTGAATTTGGGGGCTTGCGTATTACTGTGATGCTAGAAGCTATGCCACCTGTATTCAAGTACCAGCAGGGTCACCAATGGTGAACAGGTTTCAGCTGAGCTGACAGACCAGGAAGAAGGACCTAGCAGTCTACTTCTGAGGAGAATTAGCCAGTGAAAACCTTATGAACTGCAGCAGAACACTGTCTGATATAGTGCCGGAAGATGAGACCCTCAGGTTGGAAGGCACTCAAAATATGACTCGGAAAGAGCTGCCTCCTCAAAGTAGAGTCAACCTTAATGACGTGGATGGAGTCAAGCTTTCGGGTCCTTCATTTGCTGATGATATATGACCCAAAGTGAAAAGAAACAGCTGCAAACATCCATTAATACTTGGAATGTGAAATATACAAAGTATGAATCTAGAAAAACTGGAAGTCATCGAAAATGAAAAGGAATGCATAAACATTGATATCCTAGGCATCAGTGAGCTGAAATGGACTGGTATTGGCCATTTGAATCAGACAATCATATGGTCTACTATGCTGGGAATGACAACTTGAAGAGAAATAGTGTTGCATTCATTGTGAAAAAGAACACTCCAAGATCTATCCTGAAGTACAATGCTATCAGTGATAGGATAATAACCATACACCTACAAGGAAGACCAGTTAATGCTACTATTATTCAAATTTATGCACCAATCGCTAAGGCCAAAGATGAAGAAATTGAAGATTTTTTACCAACTTCTGCTGTCTGAAATTGATTGAACATGCGGTCAGGATGCATTGACAATTACCAGTGATTGGAATGCGAAAGTTGGAAACAAAGAAGAATCAGTAGTTGGAAAACACAGCCTTGGTGATAGAATTTTGCAAGACCAACGACTTCTTCATTGCAAATATCTTTTATCACCAACAAAAACGGCAACTATACATGTGGACCTCGCCAGATGGAATACACAGGAATCAAATCGACTACATCTGTGGAAAGAGATAATGGAAAAGCTCAACATCATCAGTCAGAATAAGACCGGGGCTAACTGCAGCACAGACCATCAATTGCTCATACTCAAGTTCAAGTTGAAGCTGAAGAAAATTAGAACAAGTCCACGAGAGCCAAAGTATATCCCACCTGAATTTAGAGACCATCTCAAGAATAGATTTGATACACTGAACACTAATGACCGAAGACAAGTTGTGGAATGACATCAAGGACATCATACATGAAGAAAGCAAGAGGTCATTAAAAAGACAGGAAAGAAAGAAAAGACCAAAATGGATGTCAGAAGAGACTCTGAAACTTGCTCTTGAACATCGAGTAGCTAAAGTGAAAGGAAGAAATGATGAAGTAAAAGAGCTGAACAGAAGATTTCAAAGGGCAGCTCGATAAGACAAAGTAAAGTATTATAATGACATGTGCAAAGAGCTAGAGATAGAAAAACAAAAGGGAAGATATGTTCAGCATTTCTCAAGCTGAAAGAACTGAAGAAAAAATTCAAGCCTGGAGTTGCAATAGTGAAGGATTCTATGGGAAAAATATTAAATGACGCAGGAAGCATCAAAAGAAGATAGAAGAAATACACAGAGTCACTATACCAAAAACAACTGGTCGACGTTCAATCATTTCAGCAGGTAGCATATGATCAGGAACTGAAGGTACTGAAGGAAGAAGTCCAAGTGGCACTGAAGGCATTTACGAAAAACAAGTTCTCCAGGAAATGACAGAAACCAATTGAAGATGTTTCAACAAATGCATGCAGCACTGGAAGTGCTCAGTTGTCTATGCCAAGAAATTTGGAAGACAGCTACCTGTCGACTGGAAGAGATCCATATTTATGCCTATTCCCGAGAAAGGTGATCCAACTGAATGTGGAAATTATCGAACAATATCATTAATATCACTCCCAAGTAAAATTTTGCTGAAGATCATTCAAAAGCGGCTGCAGCAGTATATCAACCGGGAACTGCCAGAAATTCAGGCCAGATTCAGAAGACGTGGAACAAGGGATATCATTGCTGATGTCAGATGGATCCTGGCTGAAAGCAGAGAATACCAGAAAGATGTTTTCGTATGTTTTATTGACTATGCAAAGGCATTCAACTGTCTGGATCGTAACAAATTATGGATAACATTTCGAAGAATGCAAATTCCAGAACACTTAAATTGTGCTCATGAGGAACCTGTACATAGATCAAGAGGAAGTCGTTTGAACAGAACAAGGGGATACTGTGTGGTTTAAAGTCAGGAAAGGTGTGCATCAGGATTGTATCCTTTCACCATACCTATTCAATCTGTATGCCGAGCAAATAATCCTAGAAGCTGGACTATATGAAGAAGAATGGGGCATGAGGATTGGAAGAAGACTCATTAACAACCTGTGTTTTGCAGATGAGATGACACAACCTTGCTTGCTGAAAGTAAGGGACTTGAAGCATTTACTGATGAAGATCAAAGACTACAGCCTTCAGTATGGATTACACCTCAACATAACGAAAACAAAAATCCTCACAACTGGACCAATAAGCAACATCATGGATGAATGGAGAAAAGACTGAAGTTGTTGAGGATTTCATTTTACTTGGATCCACAATTAACACCCATGGAAGTGGCAGTCAAGAAATCAAACAATGCATTGCACTGGGCAAACATGCTTCAAGAGACCTCTTTCAAGGGTTAAAATGCAAAGACGTCACCTTAAAAACTAAGGTGCGCCTGACCCACGTACTGGTGTTTTCAGTCGCCTCATATGCATGCAAAAACTGGACAATGAATAAGGAAGACCAAAGAAGAATTGATGCTTTTGAATTGTGGTGTTGGCGAAGAATATTGAATATACCATGGACTGCCAAAAGAACGAATAAATCTCTCTTGTAAGAAGTACAACCAGAATGCTCCTTGGAAGCAAGGATGGTGAGATTACGTCTCACACACTTTGGACATGTTATCAGGAGG
Source organism: Trichechus manatus latirostris (assembly GCF_000243295.1). Classification (NCBI taxonomy): domain Eukaryota; kingdom Metazoa; phylum Chordata; class Mammalia; order Sirenia; family Trichechidae; genus Trichechus; species Trichechus manatus. Next base: position 9,786,269 of record NW_004444037.1, read on the forward strand.
GATCAGTCCCTGGAGAAGGACATCATGCTTGGTAGAGGGCCAGCAAAAAAGAGGAAGACCTTCAACAAGATGGACTGACACAGTGGCTCCAACAATGGGCTCAAGCATAACAACAATTGTCAGGATTGTGCAGGGCCAGGCAGTGTTTCAATGTGCTGTACATAGGGTCACTATGAGTTGGAACTAACCTGATGGCACCTAACAACAACAACAAAGGGCAAAATGAAAAAAGGATAAAAAAACCTAAAGAGAAGAAAATGAAATAGAATGAATATTTAAAGAAGTAATGGCAGAAAATATTCCAAATTTGATGAAGGACATGGATCTACACAGACAAGAAGCTCAATGAAGTCCAAGTCCGATAAATCCAAAGAGATACACACCAAGATACATTATATTCAAACTCTTGAAAACCAAAAAATAAAGAGAAAATTCTTAAAGCAGTAAGAGAGAAACAAATGTCACAAAACAAAGGATCCTCAATAAGATTAAATGCCATTTTCCCTCAGAAACTTTGGAGACCAGCTGGCAGTGGAATGACATATTTAAAGTGTTGAAAGAAAAGAACTGTCAACCAAGAATTCTATAGCTGGCAAAACTGCCTCTCAAGAATGAGGGCAAAATTAAGACATTCGTAGATAAACAAAAGTTGAGACAGTTCGTGACGTTTAGACCTACACTATAAGAATTGCTAAAGGGAGTTCTTCAGATAAACTGAAAGGGCACTAGACAATAACTTAAAAATTTATGTAGAAAAGAAAGACCTTCAATAAAGGCAATCTTATGGGCAAACACAAGGGCCAGTTTTATGGTAATTTTGGTTTGTAACTTTAGTAGTTATGTCCTACATGATTCCAAATGACAAATACTTGAAATATAATTATATATTCATGTTATTGGGCACGTAGTATATAAATAATTTATAATAACTATATGAAAGGGGAGGGGTAGTATAGAATGTTACTGAAGTTAAGGTGGTATCAGTTTAAACTAGGTTGTTATAAATTTAAGACATTAAATGTAATTCTCATGGTAAACACAAAGAAAATAAAAAATATACACAAAAGGAAAGAGAAGGGAATCAAAGTGCTTCATTTAAAAATAAATAAACTAAACATAAATGATGGCAGTATTGCATAAAATGAGGGACACAAAGGAGGTATAAACCTGTTGCTGTTGAGTTGATTCCAACTCATAGCAACCCTAAAGTTTTCTGCCAAATTTGGGTCAGTATGAGAAAAATCAATAATCAAAAATTCCCAAAAGGTATAAGACACACAAAAAACAAACAGCAAAATAGCAGAAGTCCTTCCTAGTCAATAATTACTTTAAATATAAATGGATTAAACTCTCAAACCAAAAGTCAGAGAGTGGTAGAATGGACACAAAATATCATGATCCATCTATATGCTATCTACAAGAGAAACATCTTAGACCCAAAAACACAAATAAGTTGAAAGTGAAAGGATAGGAAAAAAATATACTAAGTAAAAATTAACCAAAAGAGAGGTGGGGTGGCTACATTGATATCAGACAAAATAGACTAAGTCAAAATCTCTTACAAGGGACAACCCACTGCCTTCGAGTTGATTCTGACACATAGAGACCCTACAGGACAGAGCAGAAATGCCCCACAGGGTTTTCAAGGAGAGCTGGTGGATTTGAACTGCTCACCTTTGGTTAGCAGCCAAGCTCTTAACCACTGCGCCATAAAGGACAAAGAAGGGCATTATATAATGATAAAAGGTTCAGTTCATCAGAAAGATATAAATACATATACACCTAACATCAGCGCCCCGGAATACATGAACTAAACACTGTCAGAACCGAAGGGATTAATAGACAGTTCTATAATAATAGTTGCAGACTTCAATACACCACTTTTAATAATAGATACAACATCTTGAAAGAAGTAAGGAAAAAGAAGACGTAAAGAATGCTATAAACCAACTAGACCTAACAGAGATATACAGAATACTCCACCCAACAACAGCACAAAACACATTCTTCTACAGTGCAAATGGATCATTCTCCAGGACAGATGACATGATAGGTCACAAAACAAGTCTAAATCTAAAAAGATGAAAATCATACAAAGTATATTCTCTCACAACAATGGAATAAAACTAGAAATTAATAACAAAAGGAAAACTGGAAATTCATAAACATATGGAAATTAAACAACACACTATTGAACAGCCAATGGGTCAAGGAAGAAATCAAAAGATAAATCAGAAAATACTTAAGAGTCAAATGAATATGAAACCACAACATAGCAAAACATGAGATGCAGCAAAGGCAATAATCAGAGGGAAATTCATAGCAGTAAACAGCTACATTAAAAAAGAAAGATCTGAAATCAGTGACAGAACTTTATAACTTTAGGAACTAGAAAAAGAAGAGCAAACTAAGCCCGAAGCTACCAGAAGAAAGGAAATAACAAGGATCAGAGCAGAAATAATGACACAGAGAATAGAAAAACAATAGAGAGAAGTAACAAAACCAGAAGTTGGTTTTTTCGAAAAGATCAGTAAACTCAACAAACTTTTAGCTAAACTGACAAAGAAATGGAAAGAGAAGACACACACTTCTAAAATGAGAAACGGAAGTGAGGACATTACAACCGACCTTACAGTAATAAAGGATCATACCACTATAAATAATTATATGCCAACAAATTAGGTAACTGATGACATGAACAAATTCCTAGAAACACATAAACTACCTACACTGATTCAAGAAGAAATAGAAAATCTCAACAGATCCATAACAATTGAAGAGATTGAATCAGTAATCAAAAACTCCCAATAGAAAAAAAAAAATCCTGGACCAGATGGTTTCACTGGGGAATTCTACATTTACAGAGGAAGTGACAACAATCCTTCTGAAACTCTTCCAAAAAAAACAGAAGAACACTTCCTAACTCATCCTGTGAGGCTAGAATTATCCTGATACCAAAGCCAGACAAAGACACCACAAGAAAACGACAGACCAGTATACCTTATGGATACAGATGCAAAAATCTTCAACAAAATACTAGCAAACCAAATTCAAAAGCATATTGAATGGATTACGCACCATGATCAAGTGGGATTTATCCCAAGAATGCAAGGGTGGCTCAATCTTAGAAAATCAATATATCACATTAATAGAACAAAGGAAAAGAAGCACGTGATCATTTCAATTGACACAGAAAAGGCATTTGACAAAATCCAACACCTTTTCATGAAAAAATAAACAAAAATCCAAAAACACTTAATAAAACTAGGAATAGACAGGAAATTTCTCGATCTAATAAAGGGCATTGATGAAAAATTCATAGCTAACTCAACGGTGAAAAACAGAGCTTTCCCTTTAAGATCTGGAGTAAGGCAAGGACACTTGCTCTCACCATGACCATCCAATATTGTACTTGAAGCCCTAGCCAGAGTAACTGGGCCAGAAAAAGAAATAAATGGTATCCAACTCAGGAAGAAGAGGTAAAACTATCCCTTTTCACAGAAAACATGATCCTATATATTAAAAACCCCAAAGAATCCACAAGAAAGCCACTAGAGGTAACAAAGGAATTCTATAAAGCAGCAGAATACAAGGTCAACACAAAAATCAGTTGGGTTTCCGTACGTCCAAAACCAAACCCGTTGCTGTTGAGTCGATTTTGACTCATAGCAATCCTACAGGACAGAGTAGAACTGCCCCACAGGGTTTCCAAGGCTATAATCTTTACGGAAGCGGACTGCCAAATCTTTCTCCTTTCTATACATCAGCGGTGCGTAATCTGAATAGGAAATTAAGAAAACAATTCCATTTATAATAGCATCTAAAAGAATACCCAGGAATAAATTTAACCAGCAGGGTAAAAAGACTTGTACACTGAAAACTAAAACATTGCTGAAAAAATTAAAGACCTAAATAAATGTAAAGACATTCCTTGTTTATGGATGGAAGACTTAATATTGTTAAGATGTCAATACTACCCAAAGTGAGCTATAGATTCAACATAAAATGATCAAAATGTAAAGAGCCTTCTTTGCAGAAATGGAAAAGATAATTCTCAAATTTACGTGGAATTGCAAGGGGCCCTGAATAGCCGAAACAATCTTGAAAAAGAAGAAAAATGTAGGAGGACTCACACTTCCTGATTTCAAAACATATTTTAAAGCTACAGTAATCAAAAGAGTCTGGTACTGGTATAATTAAAGATATACAGACCAATGAAATAGAATTGAGAGTCCAGAAATAAACTCATACACCTATGGTCAATTAATTTTTGACAAGGATGCTAAGTGTATTCAATAGGGAAGAGAATAATCTCTTTAACAAATGGTGCCGGGACAACTGAATCTCCACGTGCAAAAGAATGAAGCTGGACCCATATGTCACCCATATATAAAAATTGACTCAAAATGGATCAATGACTTAAATGTAAAAATTAAAACCATAAAACTTTTGGAACAGAACATAGGGGTAGTTCTTCAGGGCCTAGTTTTCGAAAATGGATACTTAGATATGACATCAAAAGTATGAGCAACAAAAGAAAAAATAGATAAACTGAACGTCATCAAAATTAAAAACTTATGTGCATCAAAAGATTTTAATCAACAAAGAGACAACTTATAGAATGAGAGAAAATATTTGAGAACTATATATCTGATACAGGTTTAATATCCGAATGTTTAAGGAACTCCTATAATTCAACAACAAAAAGACAAACAATTCAACTAAAAAGCGGGCAAAGGACTTCAAAATAGACATTTCACTAAAGAACATATATACATATACAAATGGCCAATAAGCACAAGAAAAGATGCTCAACATCATTAGTCATTAGGGAAATGCAAATCAAAACCAAAATGAGATACAACTTCATTCCAACTAAGATGGCTATGATCAGAAAATGGAAAACAAGTGTTGACAAAGATGTAAAGAAACTGGAACTCTTATCCATTGCTGGTGGGAATGTAAAATGGTGCAGCTGCTATGGAAAACATTTTGGTGGTTCCTGAAAAAGTTAAAAATAAAATTACTATATGATCCAGCAACTCTGATCCTGGGTATTTACTCAAGACATGAAAGCAGGGACTCAAACAAAAAGGTGGAAACAAATGAAAAGATGGAAACAACCCAAGTGGCCAACAATAGATGAATAAACAAAATGTAGTATAACTATACAATGGAATATTATTTAGCCATAAGGAAAAATGAAGTTTTAGTACATGCTACAGATGTATCTTTAAAATACTATGCTTGCTGAGTGAAATAAGTCAGACACAAAAGGACAAACATTGTATGATTGCACTTACCAGACATATCTAGAAAAGACAAACGCATAGACATCGAAGTTTATTAGTGGCTACCAGGGGTGGTTGGGAGGAGGAAATGAGAGGTATTTCTTAAGGGCTACTGACCTTCTGTTAAGGGTGTGGAAGAATGGATTGTGGTGATGGTGCCACAACATAGAGAACATAATTAGTGTTACTGAATTGTACACATAAAAATAGCTGAAATGACAAATGTTTTACTATACATTTTATCAAAAAATTTTTTTAAAAATTAGACTAGAAAAATTAAACAAAATGAAACAACAAGAAAGCCAAACATACACACACACCTCTCCCTTTACTAAGTAAACTGGACAGTTAAAGGTGCCAGGAATTCTAGCACATAACTGTTTTTGCGGATGGGCAATTTTGTGGTTCTGGGTCATAAAAATAATACTTTCCTTATAGGCAAAAAAAAAAAAAAAAAAAACGGCCAGAATAAGTTATGGTCTTTTTAACCTAAACAGAGCAACATAAAATCTTTAAGAAAAAAAATTAAAATTATTTAAACCTATCTCATTCCAAAAAACATTATAAAGCAGTCTACAGAGGCATACAACAAATGAAATTTATATAAATTTAAAATCCGTTTTACTTCTATTATGGTATAACAATCTCTTGTACTGTTTTAAATGTCATAATCCTTTTAAGCTCATACGTTTTCACCTGCCTTCCTCCAGCCATGGAAGTACTCATGCATATCTAGAAGTCTCAAAAAAAGAAGCCTAAAGTTTCTAAATAATTCCTGTAAGAATCTCTTCTCATAATGACCCCTGATAACTCACCTCTTTCACCACAAAAAAAAAAACGGATCTATCCAGTCTATTATTTTTGAAGAGTGGCACCAAAGATATCTTTTCGACTCAACAGCAATGCTTTTTTTTTTTAATGGTCAACTTCTTACATTCAAATCAGAAACATCTACACATCCTATTTTCTATTTGACTATTCTGTTTCCTTCAGATTCTATTATTAAAACTATTTCCTTAAATTATAACAAATCCATTAAATGGTTGCTAAAATACATTCATGGGTTTGCTAAAATAATTACGGTACTTCTGTAATCATATTAACTAAGTCTTTTCCCAACAAATCAAAACTTAAAGTCCTCCTCCCACATCATTGCCTTTAGTGCTTTATCTTCCATTTATTACTGAGTTCTGAAGCTACTGGGAAACCTACATGTTATAGGGAAATATTTTTCCTCATTGCCTATATTTGTTCCGACTCATTTCCTTTAGGGCTTCTATTCAGTCTTATTACTTAATGCTGGCTTATCCAATCCCACTGTATTTCTCCCAATTCTGCTTCCAATCTCTTAGAACCAATATGGAATAACCTTGGTGCCCAACATTCATATATTTCTTCAAAACGCAGTTCTTCCAAAAGCTACCACTCCAAACATATCAAGCACCACAACAACTTATAATTTAACTCCAATCAACTTCCATTTAACTCCAATCAACTTCTAACGTAAAAGTGTTCCCATTCTATCCTACAGGTAAGTACACCCAAAAATCGAAGTCAAAGGATAAAACACTGTCATACAGAATGTCTGACATTTGGTTCATTTTGAAGCATTTATTAGTCCATCTAACATTAATTTACAACAATGACCTCTTTGGTCTTAGGTTGGTAAGAAAATGCTAAGTTCCCTAATATTAATGCTGTATATCTTTTAACTTCTTTTAGAATAGCAATCCAATACATACCTCTGTAGGAAAAATGTTTCTTCTGGATTTATCCAAACAGAATGAATCCACATTATTCAATTATTTTTTTAAAGAAGACTAAAATATGTCTTACAGACATCACTGAAGTTATAAGTTATCATCAGAAGTTATAAGATTTAACTAGATCATTTAACTAGATCATTTGCCGAAATGTTAAACTTAGTAAGAGGCTGTAGTTACCTCTTTTTGTAGATGAAGTTTGAAGCAACTGTTTGGCTTTGAGGGAAGTACGAGGCAAATTTTTCAGCCTTTGCGAAGCTGTTGAAAAATAAGGAACTGTAATATTTGCCTGGAAGGACAAGATAAAGGCTACAGCTTCTGTAAATTTGAATATTTGAATACAAACTTGAAACTTTATCAAGGAACTGAAACTGTAAGGTACAATTATTTTAGAATCCTAGAAGCAGAGGAATTTTAAAGTGATGCTTAGTGCATTAAATTGGAAAGGAAAAAGGATAGAAATCTTAATGCAAAATATATACTTTTAGAAATAGCATGTAAGATCAAAAATCTCCAATATGCAAATTGATCAAAATATCAAAGAGAAAACAAACCACCAGCAAACATGCTACAGAATGCAAAGAATACAAATACAAAGCTAATTAAGTAAAAGTGATGAACACAGGCACACAGTACAGAATAAAATAAATGCAGTACTTGTTCAATGCAAAAAAGCAGATTTTGGCAAAGCAGTTATTGTTAGATGAATTGCCCTAACATGATGCAGTAATCCCCATACTCAAAAAGGAGAAGAAAACTCAGAACTAGGGAGGTCCTCAAGGAATCACAATCTAGTAGCTTTAATACATCCAATATCATCTGGCTGTAGAATACACTGATTTATACCAGACTTTGGGTAGCACCATAACTAGGCTGTGCACATATGCACGTAGGTGGATGTGCACGCATGTACGTGTGTGTGCATATATGTGTGTTGGTGCAGGGTTGAGGGTTTTGGAGGAGTCAGGACATCTGCATTTTAAAATGACCAATGAAATGTTCTAAGCTTTCTTCAAAACCCTTCTATTAACAGCACTGAAACTCTGAAAACAGCCATGTAAGAAGTAGCCCAGGGCCCCCCAGAGTTATGGCTCCAATGGACTGATGAATACTATGCCTACCAGTGCAGTCACCCATTTAAGTAGCTGTAAAATGTCACTCACCAATTTAAAAGTCGGACTTCATATACCTCTAGGAATTATGTATTAAAAAAAAGAGATCCCACCCCCATAAATCTGGCCAGAGCATAAACAAGCATTGGGGTAATAAATAGATGCCTGGTTTATCATCAGAGAAATTTAAGGAAAAATTATCTCTTGCTCTATTGCTTAACTCTATCAAAGCTGAAAAACTGTTTGGTTTTTTCACTATATGTCTGCTAATAAATATTTTTTAAAAGCAGCAAATGTATTTGATTTCAAATTTTATAGCACTCCAAACCCTACTGTAGCTAAATGATGTTTTATTTCAAGTCAACTTAAATACTGCCAGGGAGACTAGCAAAAAATTCTCCATACTTCAAAAATAGATTTTATAATGCATTACCTCATATCTATCCCACACAAAAAGAATACTATCATTACCAAATAGTTTGCATATACATATTTATTCATGTTGCATCCATTCATACTTTTTCATTCATTTCTGTTTTTATTCAAATAGTTGAGTACCTACTTTGTTCCAGGCACTGTTCTAGGTACAATGGGTTCAGTAGCCAACTAGATAAGACGCAGTTCCTACTCTCATAGAACTAACATTCTAGGCAAGGAGATACAGACAATATAAAAATAAGGAAAAGATATGGCCCACTAGATGGTGATAGCTGCTAAGGAGAAAATTAAGTTGGAAAGGGGGACAGGAAGTAGGAGGAGATTTAAGTTGCAATTACAAAGAGTGATCAAGAAACACTTCCCTGAGAAGATGGTATCTGCTGCGCAAAGATCTGAAAGAAGAGAGGGAGTTAAGCCCTCAGAAGCATTCCAGGCAGAGAGAAAAGCACTATAGAGGATCTAAGGTGGGAGTGCAGCTACAGTGTCTGAAGAACAGAAAGTAAGTCAGTATGGTTGAAGAGGGGTGGGGAGAGGGGGAGAGATAATTGTATATACTCTGGCAATCCACAATCTCTATCAGCAATTATATAAAAAGTTTTTTTTAGATGAGGGCTTAATATCAAATACAATCTACAATGAACTCTTTTAGAAAGGTCCTATTTGAATTAATAACTAGAATGGCGCCAATAAACCCTATTTATCTCTCAAATTTCATGGGTGGTGTCATAACAAGGGCATCTACAGAGAAGTGAAAGCTGTTCACTGGGAATTCAGAGATTCAGACTACGAATAAAATCAGGCAGTAAGCTAAATCTGACTGAGAAAGACAGAATGAAGTGAATGATTTTCAGAAGATACCACCAGTCACATAATATTAATCAAATTAAAATATCTAAATTTTTATCTGAATTATCAATCTTAATTTGATCAGTTTTCCAAACACAGTCATTTTTTTAAATGACATAGTAGCTTAACTGAAACTATCCAAATCTTTCTAAAATAACAGAATTCAATGTGTTAGCTATTCAAAAATATTTATGGTTCAAAACTTTCCTTGGTTTTCTTTTTAATGTTTATATAATTCAGTAGCAAGGCCCCACTGTGAGAAGCAGAGATGGTAGAGAGAAACAATTATCTTTCCATGCTACTATTATTTAGGTTAGTGTCTTCTCTGCAAACCACTCTAAAAGCCTCTGTATTTCTGTTGAACATATACCATCATTTTCCAAGTCATTATACCTCAAAGATTTTTTTACTTTAAATACCATTATTTCTTGTAGTTCCTTAGATCTATCCCTGCCTTTATATCCCCACTGTGTCCTAAATACCTAATTCAGACTTTCATCACCTATTTTTGGATTATAGCAGTGTCCTTTTTTGGTCTCCCTACATTCAATTCTTTTCACCCCATTCATGTATATCAAGGGAAGGGTGGTGAAAGTGCCCCCAACCACCCCCAGGTACGGGCATTAGAAGGTGTATTGTCTGTAGGGAATTTTGAAACAAAAATAAAACCAGCTTGATCTTTTTTATTATGACCATGTACCAGCAAAAATAAACAAGTCAGTGATAAAATATTCTTCCAGGAAAAAAATAATCCATTGGTCTAAATTATAAATAATTGCTGTAGCTACTGCTGAGTTTTAATAACATACATGTAAGCTTTTAATTAGTACATTTTATTACTTATCTTTGAATAGATACTGCATTTACATGAAAGTTAATTAGGAGAACTCTCAGTTATACAGTCTCCCCTGAACAGGTGAACTCAGATACACGTTTCGTTCAAGAGTTAAGTTCCTAGCAATCTGAAATCATTCAAGCTCTCTTGAGCAGTCTGTACCTCCAATCCTTGTGATGTAATATATTCCTATCTTTAAATAGACTAGAAATAAACAACAATAGTACAGCGATTATTAAAGGCAATGAAATAGAATGTGAATTACCTCGATTCGTCATTATACGTAACTTTGAGTTTATGTTCGAAATTTTTCAACTGTAAAGACATTTGAAAATCATTAGATTCGACTCCCCCAAAAATAAAGACATGAACAGTATGACAATTTCTGGAACTTATTCCAAAATGAGATTTGTATGAATCTCTGCCAAAATTATATTTAAGATTTTTCTTATTTGTATATCAGATGTTTCCTGTGTGTGAGGGGCGTGGGGGGGGGGGAGGGCTTTTTAATTGTTGTACTTTAAGTCAAAGTTTATAATTCAAGATAGTCTCTCATACAAAAATTTATACATACATTGTTATGTGACCCTAATTGCTCTCCCTATACTGAGACAGCACACTCTTCCTTTCCACATGATTTCCTACGTCCATTCAACCAGCTCCTGACCCTCTCTGCCTTCTCATCTCACCTCCGGACAGGAGATGCCCATTTAGTCTCACGTACCTACTTGAGCTAAGAAGCACTCTCTTCATGAGTATCATTTTATGTCCCATAGTCCAGTCTAATCTTTGTCTGAAGAGTTGGCTTCGGGAATGGTTTTACTTCTGGGTCGACAGAGAGTCTGGGAGCCACGCTTTCTGGAGTCCCTCTAGTCTCAGTCAGACCATTAAATCTGGGCTTTTTACTAGAATTTGAGTTCTGCACCCCACTTTTCTTCTACTCCATCAGGGACTCTCTGTTGTGTTCCCTGTCAGGGCAGTCATTGGTGGTAGCAGGGCACCATCTACTTCTTCTGGTCTCAGGCTGATGCAGTCTCTGGTTTATGTGGCCCCTTTCTGTCTCCTCAGCTAATAGTTTCCTTGTGTCTTTGGTGTTCTTCATTCTCCTCTACTCCAGGTGGGTTGGGACCAACTGATGCATCTTAGATGGCCGCTCACTAGCTTTTAAGACCCCAGATGCCACTCACCAAAGTAGGATGCAGAACATTTTCTTAATAAACTTTGTTATGCCAATTGACCTAGATGTCCCCTGAAAGCTTGGTCCCCAGACCCAGGCCGGGAGACTTTTGAAATTAAAAAGACTGTGTTTTTCAATTGACTATGAGTGAAGACAGATTGATAAACCTGGCTATAGTGTATATTGAGCCTGAATATGCAAAGATCAATTCTGAGGAAGTTACTGACAAATCTGCACAAGTTAAAACTAATGTTCAGTATTATGACAGACCAATATGTAAACACATATTTTTCCTTTTTTAAAAAAATGATCAATGTAGTTAAAAAGTATTAACCCATTATTATTATTATTATTTTAGTGCTGTAATGTTGATTTTATTTATTTTTTACTGACACAATTATAAAACACAAAGTTTGACAAAAGAATTTTTTTTTCTGGCTATAACTCATTTCATTTCATAATTATTATTGAACACAATTTTATCATATAAAGGGGAATTGTTAAAAATAATCTTCTCTAGATGCCAAATACTAGCAAAGCCACTGAGAATGAATGCTAATTACTGCTAGGTAAAATGCTCCCTGCTGCCCCCTCCCCCCATGACATTTGTTTAAAATCTTTTCTTGCTTACAGATTTTCATTCAGAGCCATCCTTTAATCCTCCTTCCCTCTCTACCTGTATTCTTCTCAGTATTACCAAGTCACATATTTTCTACCACTGCCTTTGATCGTTATCTTTTTTTCTCACTTGGATTAGGCAACAGCCTTCTAAACGGATTCTAGTCTTTCTCAACTTTAACCCATTGCTATCAGAGTGAACTTTCTATGAATTAATCTGATCAAAAGCCTACCCAGGCTCCTCAAGCTTACAGGATGAAATTCAAACTCCTTAAAATGATACTGAAAAACTCTCACAATCTGTCCCCCATCTACATCTCAAACCTCACCCATTATCATTGCACCCACTCCTTCACCCATCCTGCACCCTGCACTTTCATCATACAAAACCACTATAACTGGGGTTCCATTCTCAATACTTTTCATTATGGATGCCACTGTAAAGAAAACTTGTCCCTCTTTTCTTCATGTGGCAACTCATATAAGCTCCTATAGTGCTGGCTAACATATCTTTTAATGTATTTCCTGAAAATCCCTTCACACTGCTGAGTTTAATGCCTCTCCCGTGTTCCCCATGAAGCTCTTGACTATCACTCTCTACTATGAGGGCACAGCCTGTCTCCCTCAAATTTATATTCCCAGTGCTTAGAACATAACAGACACCCAATAAATATCTGTTGAATATTAAGAAACACATAAGTGACTGACTACTGGATAAAATCTAAAGATCTCAACTAAGCATTCAAGATCCTCCACAGCTGGGGTCTAAACCCCAGAATCAGTTGAGACACTTCCAAAAAACGTGATTTTGGGTTTCCACTCCAGATGTATTCAATCAAAATTCTATCAGGGGTAAGGTCCCAAAAAACTACATTAAAAAATCTTGTGATTAGATAACTGACCTAACATCACTGCACTGCTGATGTTGTGAGTTGCCATCCAGTTGGCTCCAACTCGTGGTGACCGTATGTATAACATCACTGCACTACTTATCCTTAAATAGATGTTCTACAAATGTTTCATTCTTAGATGACCCACTGCACATACTTATCATGACATTTATTTCATGTTTCAGAATTACGTAAAATTCAAGTGTGACCTTTCAGTGTTTTAGTATTAAGTGAAATCTGAATGAGACTTCCTTCCGGATGGGCCTCAGTGCAATCTGTCTATGCATAAGCTGACGACTGCCCAGGATGCCCTCCCTCCTCAGTGAGAGGTCCATAGTTGAATATTGATCCTACGTGCATACTCTGCAACCTATGCAAAAACATTCTTCCATTGACAAAATGTAAACAAATAGATAACACTGAATTATTTTACTCTTTGTGGAACAAAAGCATTTAGTTCCAATCCCAAATCATGCTCCAATGTAGTAACCCAAGAATCTTTTCCAAAATGCCTACTCATCTGCAGTTAGGTCAGCATGATATAGTGCAAACAATGATGGGGAGGAAATCAGGAAACTCAGGGAAGAGATGGGTCTTCGTTTTGCCACTTTTTTAGTGATCTTCTACAATTCATGTAATTTATACGATCTTTGCTCCCTTTTATAAAAATAAGAAATGGGTTGTTGTGAGGTTCAAATGATAATAACGTGAAAGTACTTTAAAAGTGTTACAATACTAACCAAATTTTGAGTACTTTTTTTTTTTTTTTTTAATCAGTAGATTGTCTTGGGCTTTTTTTCTTCCCTTTCCTTGTTTCTGAACCAATAATTCCAAGATTTTTCTGAAGACAAAACTTTCTAACTAAACCTGTGGTCTAGTAGTTTCAGAAAGCAAGACATTAGTCTTTTGAAAAACTCAGCTCTTGACAAATATTCCTTCCTTTACTTGAAGAAATTGAGAAAAAAACACGTATCCATGACCTCTGCAGCGCTCTGGTTTTCTTAAACTTTTTAAGTTACTCACTTTTCCACATATAAAACCCTAAAATTGGTAGTAGTTCTAACAATGAAAATACATTAGAATTCTCATAACGGTGATATCTGAATGCCAGCATCCACAATAATGCAGCCACAGCAAATAAGCATATAAAAATAGTGAATGGCATAGTAACAAGGCAAAAGAAGTGATCCCTTAGGTGGAAATAACAGCAACCTTGCAAAGTTAGGTTCATGCAGACTAGCAAGTGAGAACCAAAGCGTTACCACTTAAGAGCTGGAAAAATATTTAAAAGAAAACAAAATGCAGCATCTATTACACTAACAAGTTTATACAAAAAGTAAAAAATACCAATTCATATAAAAATGTACAAAGCTTGCTATTCCAATAATATTTGTATATAGTTACATATCAAAATAGGAAGGCTAATATGAAAATATATGTACACTAATTAAAAGAACATTTACATATATACATTTTTATGTATCAAAGACGTAAGTGAAAATTGCAAGAAAAATGGATAGCTTAATATTCTTTGCTTAATACACTGTTAAAAATCTTTAACTATCTGCATAAAATAAACTTTATTAAGTTTTAAATTTGCTAATATTCTGGATTTACTACTTTCCAAATACATTTTTGAGAACAGTGTGATTCTACACTAAAACAAAGTACATGTTTCTGACATTTTAATTATAAATAAGCCTCAATACACTTGCAAATATAAAAAAAGTACATTCAATTGAAAAAAGGATAATACTTTTCTTCTCTGCCTGTACCTTATTCAAATATTGAAATACATCATTATTAAACTGCATATATATTTTCCATTTAAAATTAGTGATTAGAATTCCATTACTTAAGTTTTCCCTATATATTTTCCTGAATTATCAACTTTTGAAGAAAAAAGAAAAATAATTGTCTACAGAAAAAAATTTCTAGTGAATCGGCAGTTGATTATACAACTGGTAATTCTGCTACTTTGTAAAAAGTTTAAGATATGGACAATACATTTTTATGTCATTAAAATTTTTATCCTAGGTTTCCAACCTTTTCCTTTTTCCTGTTTTTGTGAGAAATTATTTTTCATTTCCATAAAGCTTTGAGATGCTTGTTGTTAGGTGCCATCGAGTCGATTTTCAACTCATAGCAACCCCATATGACAGAGCAGAACTGCCCCATAGGGTTTTCTGGGCTGTAATCTTTACAGGAGCAGATCACCAGGTCTTTCTCCTGAGGAGCCGCTGGGTGGGTTAGAACCACCAACTTTTCGGTTAGCAGCCAAGCGCTTAACCACTGCACCACTATAAGTGTTCAAATCAAGAGCACAAATGAAGGGCTGAGGGAACAACCTCGTGTAACGAGTTGGTACTGAGAGTAATGCAATGAAGTAAAGAGTAAAGATACAGCTACAAGTGGTTTTAACAAAGAGCTGGAAATCTGTTTGGCGATATATCACGAAAAAGTTTGAATATAAAATTCAAACTAAGTAGGAAAACACCTTTGAAAGCTCAATACAAACGATGGTTTGTATTATCTGTGCATATGCTATAAAAGCATGGTTTATAATACATGTGAGTGTTTTATTTAATCTTCCTAACAATTTAATTTTTCTTTCCTGTTGTATTAACACATTATGGATTGCTTTTTGTTTCATCCAAATATACCAGGGGGGGGAAAAAAAAAAAAACCAACCAGAAACTGGATATTCTTAAGTATCAAATTAACCTTAATTTGCAGGTTTAAAAGGCATAATATTTATCACTCATCATCTCAAGGACAACAAATTCTATCCTTACTTTCATTTAAAAAATTCTGTGAATCATTGTTTTCTATCCTATTTATTAGTATCACAATGAATATCATAATGGCAGTCTTAATTATACAGTTCACAATAATAATCACACGTAATCTGGAATATGAGCTTTAATATCCAATTTGGTACAAAAAAAATTTTTTTTTGCATATATCCAACTGAATAAATGGGGTATATAACTTCTACAAAAAATTTCCCACAGTACTTTAAAATATAGTATTAAATCTTAGAAAATACAGAAATACTATCTATGTTTAATGCCTTTGATACTAAACCATGGATGTAACAAATCTCCCTAGGGGGACTTAAGCTCTTGAGCAGGGTCAACGTTGGTTTGAATTCCAATCTGCCAGTTACAAGCTGACTATATGACCATATTTTTGATATTTAACCATTCACAGCTTCACTTCCCTAATTTATACAATGTGTTAATAACTGTTCCTACTTCATATAATTGTTCTGAGGATTAAATAAGATTATTCATATAAGATACAGTAGAATGTGCATTTCCATCATATGAATATCATATGCAACTGGTAAATAAGCAAAACTTGTCAGTATATCACAGATGTCGACTTGGTTCAAACGTGTTTCCCTAGCCTGTTAATTTTTGAGCCACCAAGTAACAGCAGCTTAACATAAAGTACATAAAGTCAGCTAAACACAATAAAGCTGAGGACAAATGCATGGAAATTAAAAAAGGACTTAATGCTTTCAAAATTTTATTACTTGGTCACCAAGTTACAAATGAACAAATAGTCAATAACCTCATGTCTGTATCATTTCTTCCTCACAGCCTTGGGAAGATGAAGGAACACATCTTTGCTACCATTTCAACCATGGGTGGTAACTTGGTACAAAGAATCTGGGTGATTTAAACTACAGGATTGATGTAAGCTGTGGGACACAGGGTACATATTAAGCATGATAGAAATAACTGTAATAGTTCTTTTAAAATTGACTTGACTATATTCTCTTACACATCTTAACGAGTAATAATTTTTGAATGTTCAATTCTTTTTAAAATCACTTTGTAGAGTAATGCCCATCTACTGCCATATCGCTTCTTCTTGGCTCAGTTTGGCCATGTGCTCTGTCTTAGAAGTTCTTACTGCATGATTGATTCTCTTTGATCCCTATGTTGTATCCAAAAAACTTAAACCAACCCCAATGCTGTTGGGTCAATTCTGACTCACAGCAACCCTATAGAAGAGAAACCGATATGGTTTCCAAGGAGCAGCTGGTGGATTCGAACTGCTGACCTTTTAGTTAACAGCCAAGCTCATAACCACTACGCCACCATACGTCTCCTTAATTTAGCTGCCTCAGTGCTTCCTTTCAATTAAGCTACCTTCAATGTTTTTAAAAAAATGAAGTCCTATATTTGCTGGAGTTATTTTTTTCTTAATTCATTAAGAACTTAACATGCCTTTAAACGTGCTAGTATTTTTATAGGATCATCATTGTTTTCATTAATGCTCTGTTAAGAAAGCTGCCTGCATTTTAAGTGGTCTGTCCTAGCGCTATTTTTCCCAAAAATTCTGTCGTTTTTAATGTAAAGTAACGCAGAATGCGAAGTTTTTAAAAATGTATATTTGTGTTATTGTAGAAATCCCTACTACTACATAGTACTAACCAAAAATAACCAAACTCACTGTGTTGAGTTGATTCCGACTCATGGTGACCCCATGTATTAGAGAGTAGAACTGCTCCACAGGGTTCTCTTGGCTGTAATCTTTACTTGTTGCAAATGAGCACATTACTTGTCATAAAACAGAAACTCATATTTATTATGAATAATAATAAATGAATATGAAAAACATTTCATCCATTTAGAAAGACCTGCTGCATCCATAGTTTAGTATCTGTTTGATCACCAGAACTTAGTAAAAAATATGATCTACATGTATTTGTTTCTTTAATATTTCCAAAACCATCCCCTCTGTTGATGTAAGACTTTAATGTTAACTCTAAGCATTAATTTAATTCTTCAAAAGACAATTTAAATAGAGAAATCTTGATTGATTCTTAAAGAATGATGGTTTCCGGCAATTTACTATCTCAAATTTTAATCAGGATAGGATTATGAATTAATCTGATGTCCATATTGACTCAATATTACATTTTTTCATAAAAATATTCTTATCTGAAACAGAAAATAAATCAAATTAAAACCAAATATTTAACATCAACAGATGTGGAAATAAAGTTAGATTAGCCAAGAGTTCTTACGGTTTAGTTTTGTTTTGGAAAGAAAAAAGGAGCTAGAAAAATCCAACTTTGGTAATAGATTTAATATATAACAGGTTTGAATAATGAATTGCTTATGTTGATCATGATACACTCTAAAAATACATGACAATAAAACAAACTTTTAGGTATTTTAAAAGTGGAGGTTATTAAAGAAAAGTTAAGTACCTACGAAGGAAAATATATTTTGGATAATATACTGGGATTAATAAGCACTAAATTTTACTATAGCTATAGTTTAATACTACAGCTATAGGTTAGGAGCTTCATTTTTAATACAGCTATTTAGCATAAAATTAATATCTATAATGTTTATTTTTAAGTAACTGGTACATGAAAGCATAAGGAAGATACTTACTGGCTGAAGCCTGAGGTTGCATGCGAGGTATTCCTCCATTTGGCACTTGAAAATTTGAATCACTTCTGCTGCTTTTCACTGAGTCAACTTGTGTAGTAGATGTTCGGGACAGGTTTGGAAGACTGCGTCTTAGTTTTTCTGTAACAACAGAATCAATTAAAAATACAAAGTATTCTTCCAGATGGAGAAAGAATTAAACTATTAGCATTCAAAAATCAAGTTTTTTAATGAAATATTTGGCATATTTTAGAAAAGATAACAGGAAGTACTTATTAAAAATTTAAAAAAACCCTCAATCCTGATTCTGTAAATGGGTAGAGTAAGAGAACATTTAAAAATAACCATAAATTATTAATTTAAATAAAAATCTAAATACAGATCACTTCATTAGTAAAGCAAGATAACCAGGTAAAACTAAATTCATTTTCTCCTTAATTTTTGTATTGACTCACCCTTAATAAAACTGTAAACTTGACTAAATTCTTGATCGACTTATCCAAAATA
The DNA here is from genome assembly GCF_000243295.1 of Trichechus manatus latirostris. Classification (NCBI taxonomy): domain Eukaryota; kingdom Metazoa; phylum Chordata; class Mammalia; order Sirenia; family Trichechidae; genus Trichechus; species Trichechus manatus. The sequence continues at coordinate 9,805,163 of NW_004444037.1, forward strand.
CAAAACCTTGGCCAAGCGTGTGTTACCTGCATACTAAAATACAACAGTTTTGTCCCAGGAACATTCTAATCGTAAGTAAAATCTGCTAGGTTTTACCTTCATTTTTAACATTGCTTGTCTGTAAATCTGCAGGATGGCCTTGAAGTGAAAGGCGAGGTTGCTGTAAGCGGCTAATCATAGGCTGTGGGGATACTCTACTATATTCCATTCCCCGAGCCGGAGATCGTGAACGAGGTGAATTTCTGGGTGACTGCTTAGGTGACGGTCGAGGTGAATTGCGTGGTGATGGTGAAAACCTGTTAACAGCAGGGTATACTGCATGATGCATATTGTCATCTTCATCATCTAAACTTTGCGCATCAAGTTCCTGATCACTAAAAGTACCCCGTCTTGTAGAATTGCAAGATGAACCAGAACTGCGCCGAGATGTGGTGGCTGCATATTCTTGCCGGAGACCTGGCAATAGTGAATTTGTTATTTCTTTAATTGTATTTTGAAACATTTTAATATTTTTAAATTTTAAAAATAAAAGATCGTCATTGAGAAATTCAAATAGGGTATAAAGGAAAATTTCCTTTCCACTTAAGGCATCTTAGACATCCTCCATACAATGATTAATAAATTACACCTGAAGGTTATTTTAAATTGAATGAAATTCTATAAACCTTTGTCCAATTTCAAAATTTCTTCTTAAATATCAAATCTATATTATCAGGTAGAACCACAAATTTAAAAGTAGTTCTACTAAAGACAGTAATCCAAATTTGAGACCAACATTAAGGAATATTGAGGGAAAACAATTACGGTCCAACTAGTGAAAAGAAAATGTGAGTGACTGAATAAACTCCTTGGATACTTAATCCTTGAATTAATCTTACTCAGGGAGATGACAAAGTGACAAGGAAACTTCTATCCCACTCTTAGGAATTTAAGATTTGAGTATAGATAAAATTTCAATTGCTTCATAACCCAAGAGATTTCAATAAAACAAACAAATTCTAAGACTTCAAGTAAGAATTTTAAAGGAATCTCCTAATGTCAGTTGATACCTCCAGAAACACCCAAGCAACCTTGGGAGCCCTTCGAATAGTATAGAAGCTTCTGGAACAAAAACAAATGTCGATACATAATATATTCAATGAGGAAACAAACTATAATTCAAAAAAAAAGTACAGAGTTAGGTTTGAGCAAGTCTTGCTAGCTATTGGCAGAGTCTAGTCAAAAAGATCTGTTACAAATTAGTACTCAAACTTTTAAGCATTCATATATAGAAAAGTGCTAGCAACATGGTTCCCTAAACTAGTGGATAATGAGTGTCTTTAAAACTACAGATTACTGGGGCTCACCTAATCCTTCATTCAGGTTTGGGAACCACTGTAGCAACTGGCAAGTTGCCTAGCTATAGCAAACATGGCACTAAAGTCACCTAACAAAAGACAACAGACCAGTGAAATGAGCATTGTTTTAGAAAACAAAAACCCAGATTCCAATGCAGGCTCTCTACTAACAAGAGGATCCTAAGGAAATCACAACCACTATGAGATTTTCTGTTCCTTATCTTAAAAATGAAGACATTTGACCGTGCAACCTCTAGGATTCTTCACAAATCTTTAATTCTACATTTCTAATTGTTACAAAAAACTGGAGAAACAATATTGTAAAAAAGAAAATTATCTCTTAAAAAAAAAGCTGCCATTTTCAAGGAGGTATCACATACATTTTTAACATCTTTTTTTATTCTCCAGGAAAAGAAATATTCACGCATGTGGATGGCTTAGAAAGGATTACTGAAACACTAAAATTTCCATTATTGGTTACCAAAACACAGTGTAAAAGTTACACCAAAAAGTTGGTTGAGCTTCCAACAAAACACTGGAGTCCAAAAAGTCAGAGTTCAAAGAAGAAATGTGTGAGTTTATTCTAAGGTATAGAGTTAGGCAGCATCTTTATTTTCCTTTCATATCTATGACAATAACTAGCCCCACTAGCTGAAAATAGCACAATTTCAATAAGCAGTTAAAAAAAATTACAAAAGAAAGGGTTACTATATCACTAGTTTCTAAGGCTAAAGATAAATAAAGAAAGCACTGAGTCTTTCTATCTCCAGGGGAAGCTGCATGGAAATGGGAAATCAATCAGCAAAGTAAGAAACATTCTACAGTTCTTAATGTTACAGTTTCATAAAACTTACTACATATTTACATTTAAGAAAGGGCCTATTATGTATACAAACAATATAAAGTTTTTGAACTAAATGACAGCAATGTTCTATATGCTCAGTCAATTGCCAAGACTCCGAAATGTGTATCTGAAGAATGTTTTCATCGTAAAGGTTAAAAGGGATCACTTTAAAGAAAGTGTTACTTCACAGCTAAGCAACGGCACCTCATAATAAAACACATAGGCAATAATAATACCATCAGCACCGTTTTACATTCAGATGACAGCCAGGGCATCCAGAAACCTTGAAACAATATGAAAAATGTTGCACATATTTACATATAGGGGATGACAGGGGCCATAACTTTCATTGGATTCTCAAAGGTGTCTATAACTTAAAAAGTTTCAAGAACCACTTAGCAAAGCACCATCAGATAGTATGACAGACATATTTACAACAATGACCAAAAAAAAAAAAAAAAAAGAGTAGCTGCTGAGGCTGCTTATGTACAATCACCACGTCACGGGATTTTGTTCCTTGGTTTGGAGGTTTAAGGTCATGGTTTCATGGGACATCCCAGTTAACTGGCCTAATAATGTGTTTAGTGCTTCTGTTCTACCTCCTAGTTGGCTGCATAGTGCCTAAGGTCTTAAAAGTTTGCAAGCAGCCATCCAAGCCACGACAATCAGTCTCTATTCACCTGGAGCAACAGAGGAGAAGGAGAGTCAGGAAATAGGAGGAGGATACGGAATGTGTGGCTAATTGCCTCTGTGAACAACTGCCATCTTTGCCATGAGACCAGAAGAACTGGATGGTGCCTGGCTACCATTACTGAACATTTTGATCAAAGATTCTATAGAAGAATCCTGATCAAAAGAGAGAAAACGCAAAACAGAATTTCAAATTCTCATGGACTCCAGACTTTCTGGAGCCATGAAGGCTAGATAAATCCCTGAAACTACTGCCCTGACATAATCTTTAAACCTTAAACTAAAAAGATTAGATAGAAACCTTAGGGGGTAGTGAGTTAATGTTAAGGGGGGAAGAATAACTCTGAAAGAGAGGGTAAGAATGGCTGTACAACTCGAGGAATGTAATCAACATCACTGAATTGTACATGTAGAATCAGTTGAACTGGTGTATGTTTTGCTCTGTATATTCTTAACAAAAACAAACAAAAAAAGCACCATCGTATGCTTTTTTTAATTTAATGTTACAAACTGCAATTTTCTCATAAAGGTCTTTTTCTATAGTCTACGCAGTGCATTCTAAGCAGGGGCAATACTCTCCCCTAAGTGGGAAAAAATTGGTGCTTGAGGTGTAAAAAAATCTTAGATATCATAATGGTTTGTGATATGTAAATAAATACATATATAGTACATCTGTGGTAATAAAATTTCATTGGCAGAGGGGCGAGAATGGCGAAAAAAATCTAAAAGGCTCCTTTGGGGCCAATAACGAAAAAAAGATTGAGAAACACTGGTCTGCACTAAAAAATACAGACAGCACTAGGGAGTTCCAGTGCACAGTAAGGCACAGGGTATAATTATTAGTCACAGAAATAGAATATGTCTTTCCCTTCTCCCTCACACAGCCAACTGCTGTATGTAACATGGACTCTGAAAACAAGTTAATAAGCTTCTCTGTACATTTGAATAAGGCTCTGAAATGTTTATTTCAGCATTTCTACTCTCACTGCATTCTATTCCCACAATACTTTCTAAGCCATATTTAATACAACAAAATTATGCGGCAGTAAAATAGCTCAACTTTTAAGAACTGAAGTACTTACTTTCTTCCTGCATCCGAGCTAGAATCTGCACATCGGTTACATCATTTAGCTTATAATTGGATCCAATTGAATCTTCATCTAATTCTGAAGCACTTAACTCACTATCTATAGAGGACTGAGGACTGAGTGGAGGATTTCTGTCTGATAAACTTTTCAAATTACCTTAAAAGAGAAAAAAATTTCAAACAAAAATTGAATAAACTGTTATAATTAACGATATTCTTTCATTCGGTTATTATTGTCTTTTCTATTTGTAAAATTCCCAAATATTAAACTTAAAAACTGACCTTATTAAAGCTATACAAAAGCCAAAACCCACAGAGTTTCCAAGGAGCGGCTAGTGGATTCAAATTGCTGACCTTTTGGTTAGCAGCTGCGGTCTTAACCACTGTACCACCAGGGCTCCTGTTACAGCTATAGAGATGCCTTATTCATACACGATAGCATAAATATAAAAGACAATTTCATTTAACTATAATTTATCTGTTCTTTTATGAAAAAATTAAGTTTTCAACACAGTGCCTGGCAGATAATAACTAGATATTAGAAGATTTCAACTTTTACAAGATAGCCAGTTAAATTTCACTATAGATTGATTTATGATGCAGTTTTCTCCCCTCAAATTCACAGTCATTAACAAATATCATCATCTTTTCCCTGAATAAAAGCATCTACTTTTCCTAAACAAGAAAACTATAATTTGAGGAAAATTAGGATTCCTAAGAGATGCAGGAACAAACCAAAAAAAGAACACTAGGCTCCTACATTATGCTATGTTTACAAAATTCCTTTGCCAAACTAGTAATGGAGAGCCAAGGAGTTCTCAGAAGTTTAGTAGTGAAGTACAAAAAATAGGATGAAGAAAATAACTAGATTTTAAAAAGTACTTTGTCATTCTAAACTTAAAGGGGTACAGAAGACAGGTCAGAAGAATAAAGGATAACTGCATCCAAAAGTCTAACTTGTTTCTAAGAAAATGCTTCCATCAGAAGTCTAACTTGTTTCTAAGAAAATGCTTCCATCAGATCACTAACTTCTAGAGAACAAAAATAAAACCTTAACACTGTCACTAGTATTTCTAACACACGTTTATTTAAAACACTTATTTCCCAGAATTTTTCATTGTAAGTCAGCTCCAATATAAAAGGCACAGGAGAGGATGAAAAATAAAGCATACACATGATAGGAAACGTACTACAAGTTCAGTCGCAAACAGCACCTGAATCAATTTTTTTTATTTTAAACAAATATTGCAAATGAAACTTTTTAGTGTGATTTAGTGATAGGTGAAATAAGTAGCAAATAACCTATATACAAAGCAAAGGGCAGGGTCAATGAAGTCATTAGACTAGGAGTACACAGGACAAAAATGTGAAGTGGTTAATAATACCTTAATGTTAAAGAAGCTATAATTAGCCCTAACAACAACAGCAGCAAAAAGGTAACTGAATGAGTGAATCCCAAAGAAGAGTAAGCTACAGAGTAACAGTCTCAGTCACAGAACCAAAGCAGAACATTCTTTCTCCAGTTCACAGCAATCTGTCCCTCCCGTATCATTTATGGCTTCTAGGAGCTTGACTAAGGAGCCCTGGTGGCACAGCTGGTTAAGCGCATTGCTGCTAACCAAAAGGTCAGTGGTTAAAACTCACCAGCCACTCCATGGGAGAAAGATGTGTGAGTCTACTTCCATAAAGATTACAGCCTCGGTAGCTATGAGTCGGAATTGACTTGATGCAACAGGTTAAAAGCTTGACCACTATCTGAAAGGTTGGCAGATCAAACCCACCCAGAGATGTCTTGGAAGACAGACCTGCCTGCCAACCTGCTTCCGAAAGGTCACAGCCTTGAGAACCCTGTAGAGCAGTTCTACTCTGCACACACAGGGTTCCCGTAAGTCGGTATTTACTCGACAACAACTAACAACAATCGCTCTTTTGGCACATTCACGTATAGCCTTACACTATTATTTAACTGCTGTATCAAAGCTTAACTACTGTGCCACCAGGGATCCAGTCGCTATGAGTCAGAATCAACTCAACGGCAACAGGTTTGGTGTGGTTTTTTTCTTTTTTTTAATCAAAATTTTTTAATCAAAATTCCCATAAAAAATTTTCACTTTACAGTTCTTACAACCCAAGCAGGCTGCTCGATAGGTATCTATTGATTAAAACAATCAAGGTTGTGACCCTACTTAATCCAGCCAGATTTTTTAAAAATCTAAGTACACACTACTTTAAAAAAATTTTTGTGGCTGTAACACACTGGCTTATCTTTGTACTTCTAGTTCTTAGTAAAGTATCTGGTGCAAAGAAGCTCCTTAATGATATTTATTCTAACTAATGAAAAGTTTATAAATAAAATGAACCTGAACTACTGATGAATAAATTCTCTTCTGAGGTAAGACAGTATGTTAAAAACCATTCCTTAATAACTCCATTCTGTTTCCCTCTTACCTGAATTTCCAGGAAGTATAAGTTGTTTGACTATAGGAGGGCGCACTGGGGTTGAGGACGGAGAATTAAAACCACTGCTATATGGGCTACTTGCATTTGGACTGTAAGGGCTTGTATAACTCACAGAGTTGAAAGGATTGTTATATAAATTCTGCCTCTTGAGAGCTGTATTAATGAGAAGGGGGAAAAATCACATTTAATAACTGAGATATGGTTAACATTTTGTTTCAAAAGTTTTCATATTAGGAAATTCATTAAGTCATTATCTATCTTGATTTAAATAAGCATTCTAATGGCAGTAGGAAAAATATATACTAATAATCTATAAAACTGTTTCCATTCTCTTAAACTGTATTATGCAAATAAACAGTATATAAACCAAACAACAAAAATAACATCATATGAAGAATATTTCTTAAACAGATTATTAGGCACTAAATTCACTTCCATCTTGTTGGAAAGTTTATTCTTTCATAATTGTATCAACCATTAGTGGCCTTTAAAAAATAAAATGGATTCATAACATATTTGTATCTTCTCATTTTTCTAAAACGAACATGTATTACTTTCAAAAACTATGAAATAATATGTTTTAAAAATAGCCTTTCCAAAGTTCAGATTTTTGAAAAAGTAAAGCAACAGTGACTATTTGTTGTTGTTAGGTACCGTCAAGTCAGTTTCGACTCATAGCAACCCTATGTACGATAGAACGAAACACTGCCTGGTTCTGCGCCAGCCTCACAAACGTTATGCTTGACTGTTTAAGCCAAGGCAATGTCAAAATATGGAAGAATGTTTTTTTTTTTTAAAAGAAAGCTGTGTTATGCATATAAAATTATACACACAGTACAAAAGTAAGGTTAAGATATCAAATGCAATTATAAAAAAGAAAAATTAATACTCAAACAGTATTTCCTCTTACCCTATTCTATAACCCACCGCTTAAATTCAGTCCATAAATATTTATGATAATGGGCAAAGCATTGTGTAAAATATATAAACAAATATGACAGGGTGCTTTCTCTCAAAAGGCTTACAGAGAGTAGGCAGAAACAACAACAGTTCTAAGGCAGAATGAAATTAGTACTATTATAAAAGTGCAAAGGGTGGTGGCAATGAAGAGACAGGAGTAATTCATTCCAACTGAGAGAAACTAAGTAGGCTTTTTGGAAGGAGAGGTATTGGAGCAGTCTTGAGAGAATGAGTGGCAATTTGATAAGCCACTGAAAGTGGGGAAAGTACGTGCTTTCACCTGTGTTTAAAACATGAACAAAAACAGTGTCTTGACGTGCATGGCGTATTCCGAGAATAAGAGTGAGTAATCTAGTATGGTAAAGCACAAGGTGAGGGACAAAACAGAAAAACTCAGCTGGGGCCAGGTCATGGAAGGCTGGAAACACCATGCCCAGAAATCTCAATCTTGTTTAGTAGTAATGACAAAGCCATTAGTGATTTTTGAGCAAGAGTTTGATATGACTCAATCAGTTTAGAAAAAAAAAAAATTGATGGAAATTTTGATACTGAGTAGGCTAGATTGAACTAGGCAGTAAAGGTAATTACAAGTTTAAAAAAAAAAAAAAGGAGGGAGAGGTGATATTAAAAACTTAAAAGGATTGCTACAGTAAAAAAAAAAAAAAGACCAGAGATTATTCTGAGGTTTCTGGTTTGCCTAAAGGCAGAGCAGTGATTCAGCAAAGAGGAACATGTGTTTTCCATTTAGTTGGATAGTGTAGTAGGATGGACAGCATAGTAAGTTGAATTTTATACATATCATCACGACGCAAAACATCACATTTTATAAATACTTAGTATGTAGCATGATCACGGGAATATAGACCTAATCAGAAACGGGGTTGCTAATTTTTTCGTATCTCTTTGCTCCTTGTAGGTCTCCTCTGAAGCTTATTCCCTTTTACTTGGTTAATTATCACTAGCATTTCAAGTCTTCAGCTCTTTTATCTTTTCACTTTATATCATATTCCTTCTCAGAGAAATCGCATTCATACTCATGACATCAATTATTATCTATATGCAAAGACTCCTCATATTTTTATGCCCAATCGTAAGCCTACCTCTGAGCTTCAGACCTACATATACTGCCCACTTAATGTGTCCCTTGGTTATGGCAAAGGGAACCCAGAGTCAACATGTCCAAATCCAAACTCATGATCTTCCCCCTAAAACCTAATTATCTTCTAGGATCTCTATCTCAGAATGATAATAACATATCCTGTCATACAAGCTGAAAACCTAGAAATTATTGTTGACACTTTCTTCTCCCTTGTTTCCGCATATTTGGTCCCCCTACTTGTACTTTCACATCTTTCCATCTCCACTACTACCCTTTTACCCACCCCTCACTCACATACAACCCCGTTATCCTCATCAACCCCTCTCAAAAACATCCTACCTTCACTCTTGGCCCTCTCCAACTTACTCTACATACTGCAGCCAGAATGACTTTACGAAAATACAAATCATATCATCTCCACCCCCTGCTCCCCCCGCACTGCACCCCTGAATAAAACCCTTCAATATCTTTCCATTGCTCAAAATCTTTAATAGGCCTATAAGGCCATGCATAGTCTGGCTCATATCTTTCTGGCCTTATCTCACATGTCTCCCTTCCTTACTCTTTCTATTCCAGCTACCCTCGCTTGTCCTAGTTCCTCTCTAACCAGTTCTCTCTAACTGGAATGCTGTACTCCCTCTTTCTCCCTCCCCTTTTAGCAAACTTACATTTTTTTTTTTAATCTTCAGGACTCAGGTCAAGTATTATTTCCTGAAGGGAATTCCTACTTCTCAAACCTTTAAACACAGTATACCATTCCTTTATTATATATCACCAGTTATAAAGATTATTTGTATTAATATGTTTCCACTATTATATGAGAAACTCCATGAGTGTAGATACAGTGTTTGTTCTCATCATGTATCCCATAAACACCATCACATAAAGGCAATTCCTTCAAAAGGACTCTCTACTCAGGAAAAGTTAAGACTTTAGTGTCAAAACAGACTAAGATTCAGAAACTCTGTAATCACATCCTGTAAGTTATGTGCAGAAATAACCATTACTCCTTACAGCAACCAAAGATAAATTACACTTTGCCAGTATACCTGTATAACTAGCCAATCAAACATAAACTATACTTATGCCAACCTCACTGTATAGCTAGTCTCCTCCCCTCTGCCTCCCTGACCATTTTCAGCTTAAATTTTAACTAGAGAACATATTATTTCGATGATAAAGTCAAAATAAGCAATTTTAAGTACATGGCTGTTAAGTAAACTCTAAACAAACCAATGACAAAAAAAAAAAAAAAACACCAAAAAACCTATTTAGGATTACTAATCATGCATTGAGCCTTACTACATGATTATTCCAGAAAACAGTAACATTCTTAAAAGAGACTGAGAAAATTCTAAGAAAGGGTCAATAATAACATTCTTATGTTTCTATTCATACTGGCTTGCTTCATTAAATGCCGTAAGTAGCCACAGACACATTTTGTCAGCTTTGTGAACAGTATTACACAAAAAGCATAAAACCAATTTAAACCTAAAATGTCGTGTAAAACAAACAAAAAAAAAACTAACAAGAAAGTGATATTAATACGCCAAGTATCTACTATGTGCCAGAAAAAGTGCTAGGTACAACAACATCATTTATTATGTTAATATGAAAATATATTAAAAAACTTAATATTAACTTTTCAAGGTTCATCACTCTCATGACAAAACTGAGCTCACAGAAGTTGAAGAATGCTCAAAGTCACACAGCAATAAAGTGCTAGGCCTCTTTGGTTCTCAAAGCCACATCTTTCTACCATATTAGAGTTTCTTCAAAGTGTCATATGTGAGATGATTTTAGATGATACGAGGCAAACATTTATTTTAATACCCATTTGTTTTAACTTGTATTAGAAAAAAACAATCACAGAGACGACATTATTTCATAGGTATTACTCCTTAGGATGAGGCTACATAAGAAGTGAGGAGATTTAAAACAAATTGTTAAGTAAACAATAAGACAGGGGTATGTGCACATGGCAAAAACTCTCATGGTGGTATGCAAAATGAGATTTGAAAAATGCTACCAAGTAAGGAATTGCCTTCTTAAAAATATATCACTCAACATTTATCTATTTTTTGATTAAAGAAAGCAAAGGGATGAATTTACAAGTAAAATTATAGACATACCTGACATAGTTTGATCAAGTTTGTGGATAAGAGACTTTTTAGCACATTCAACATCAGGACTTGGGTAATCCAAAACTTGCCTGCACCAAACTAATGGACTAACTGATTTCTGCATTGGTGTCAGTTTTTTCTTTGGTGATGAGTAAAGCCTAGAAGAAAACAAAACAACAAAAATAAAAGGGTAACAATCATTATTAAGCACAGTATTCTAAAACAGGGATCTTGCAGGTGAATTTAAGGGGGGGGGCGGAGAGTTAGAGTGACAGAGAGTGTTTAAAATCACCTATATTTACTTAGTGCACAGGGAGTAAATGATTCTCTAATATAAACAATTTGACTCAAACCTCAAATATCAAACGAACTAAAATGAGGCCAACTGTCCATTCCTAAAGTCTGTCTTATTTTTCCCTTTCACTCTCATTACTAAAACTGTGAGGAAATGTTTGTATTTACAAGTTTATTTTATTTTCAGTAATACCTGACTTAACTCTTAAAAACAGCTCTATCATTAGGGCTAGTCTAGGGTAGAACGGGGAGATAAAAACCTTCCTCTCTACCTCCTATCTCCCCTCCAGCTACAAACTCACATAAAATCTACCATTAGTGATTCATTCTTTTTAGTCAAGCAGTACCCTCTCTGTAATTCTCTTTTCAAATGATAATACATCTAGGAAGAGCAATACTTTAAATCCTTAAAAATTTAAGGTGGATAAATTTATGAAGTACTTCAGTTTCAGAAGAGAAGAAAGCGGCAGTATTTTATAAGCTCCTAGAAAATGTATACAGAAAAAAGATGAGCAGAAGGTGTGTGTGTACTTAAATTTCCTACTTTATAATTTTTCCTAAAATTAGCCCAGATTATGTCAACTGATACTAGTTTATTTCAAGTATGACTTCGTATGAAAAATATACATACTTGATTTTTTAACAGGCTGTTTTCTTCAAATTAAGACACTTTAAGTGGAATTTTATACTTCAGCATATCTATATACTTAAATGTCTCAATAAAGCAAGGAGTTACAATTTCACGTTTTACATTAATCAAGTTAGGGCAATAAAATGAAGTGCTGTTCTGGTGCAAATATTTACATATATCGCTACAGCACCAGAACAAACTACTTTCAAAGTGGCAAAATATACATCATCCATCCCTTTTTTTTCTCCTCCCCTATCTATAACTTAAAAAGAGTCCTGGTGGCGCAGTGGTTAAGAGCTCGACTGCTAACCGAAAGGTTGAAGGTTCAAAACCCATCAGCTGTGGCAGTGTACTTCTGTAATTATAGCCTTGGAAACCCTATTGGGCAGTTCTACTCTGTCCCACAGGATCACTATGAGAGGGAATCAACTTGACAGCACTGGGATCTATAATTTAGATCTGTCATTCACATGCATTATTGAGCTCTGATCAAGACAGTCAAGGCTACTAACCATTTTTCTAGTGCACAATCCCTATTCATTTGGACAAAAATACTGAAACAGAATCTCTATGAAATAATTAACAACTTAAAATGAAAATGAAACCAATGGGCTTCATTCTCTTTCCAACTTTAGTACTGTAAATGTTCCACATCAAATCCTACCTCAGCACCCCCCCTTAAAAAAATGTGGTAACTATTATATATTGATTCCCTAAGTTAGCAAATGTTTAACAAACTAAACCTCTATATTTCTCATAAGTAATAAACATTACTCATAAGTAATAAACATTAATACAAACACTTCACGATACTGTCACCACTCTTTCAATATATAACATTCCCTTACGCTCACTGGTTTCATGCAATTTACCCACACAACTCCCATGTTACTTAATACGTTCCTCTACTGTTGGCTATAAAACTTTATCATTTTAAGAAAAGTCCAAGGAATATGGGTAAGCCTCAAAAACATTATGCTCAGGAAAAGAAGCTAGACACAAAATACGTATTGTATTCCATTTACATGAAATGTACAAAAAAGGCAAATATATAGAGATAGAAAATGTATTAGTGGTTGCCTAGGGCTGGAGGCAGCAAGAGGGATGAAGTTTCTTTTTAGGGTGATATAAATGTTCCAAAATTACATTGTAGTGATGGTGTGATTGTTATAACCACACTAAATTCACTGAACTGAACAATTAAAGTGGATATATTTTATGGTACATAAATTTTATCTCAATAAAGCTGTTTTTAAAGAGGTGGAAGGTACTTATTGGTATCTTTAAAAATACAGAAACTATTATAAACTCAATGAATAAAACACCAACATTTCAAAATCAATTAGACTAAAACATCACCGTCCTCTTTACCTTCCATGAATTCCCCTTGAGTCTCCCATAGTATCTCTCCTATTTTTGTCAATGGCACTAACCCCCATTCTCATTACAGGAGACTTACTTTCTACTTTATTTATGTGTCCTGTTTGAATTTTCTGAGTTGGTATTTATAATTTGAAAAGAGACACTTAAAAAAATGTTAGAGATATAAAAAGGATATAACATGGATGAACTCAAAAACATTATGCTAAGTAAAAGAAGGAAGTTACAAAAGACCATACACTGTATGATACCACTTACATGAAATTTCCAGAATAGACAAAAAATATAGAGATAGAAAGTAGACTAGTGGTTACCACGGAATGGGAGAGTGAATGGGGAGAAGAGCAAGGAGGAGAGCATGCTAATGGATGTAAGGTTTCTATTTGTCTTCACACAGTTCAATGCACAATCCCTGGCACAGTGATTGGCATTTACAGATGCTCAAATATCTGCATCTGAATCAACACTGAATAAAAAACCATGATTACAATGTTTAAAAATGTAATATGAAAAAATTAAATATACCAAAGTAAATAAGATCAAAGTAGCCATTTTGAGGTTATATTTTATTTTTATTTTGTAATTTTAAGGTTTTTTTTTTTAAACTTTCATTAATAAAAGTGTCTTTGGTTTTACCCACAAATAAATATAATTTCCTAATTCTAAACCATTATTAGGATCAAATGTTTTATAATGATTTAATTAGCTTTCTCAGTCATTGTAGCAATAATAATATTTGTTGTTGTTCTTTATATTTCATCAAGTGTTTACTACATACCAGCCACTGTTTCAGTATTTTAAATATACTAACTCTTTCAATCTTCACGACAAACCTATGAGATAGGTTTTTATCATAATCTTCATTTTATAGATGAGGTGAGGAACACACAGTGAGATTAAATAATTTGTTCATAGCTATTAAGTAGCAAAACTTGGATTGCTCCAGAGCCTGTGCTCTTAGTTACTATACTTTACTGCCTAATACCTGTGGTGGCACAGTGGTTAAGAGTTACAGTGAGCTACGGCTGCTAACCAAAAGGTCGGCAGTTCGAATCCACAGCCACTCCTTGGAAACCCTATGGAGCAGTTCTACTCTGTTATATGGTCGCTACGAGTCAGCATTGACTGGATGGCAGTGGGTTTGTTTGTTTTAAATCATTGTTTAAAAAGAATACAAAAGATCCTTGAGTTAAAGACTTCATATAGTAATCATTCTAATGGCCTCAATGTTCCCTGCTCTCTTCTTCCAAGCCTTAAAAAAAAACAAAACCTGTTTCAATCGTGTCGATCTTCACTCATAGCTCACCACCGAAAGATACAAAATTATAATTAATTCCACTATTACAACTAAAGTCAAAACTCAGCTGGAAAAAAAAAAACCTTCATCTATACTGTAAGTCTTTTTGAAGTTTTAGACTGACCATACTGCCATTTTCCAATTATATTTGGTCTACTAACTAAAAGGCACATAATACTATACTTATAAGAATAAACATACCTTTCTGGTTTTTGGAGGAATGTCATTAGAATTACCAATAATAACCCCACTGCCGCTGAGTCAATTCTGACTCATTGCAACCCACAGGACAGAGCAGAACTGCCCCATAGAGTTTCCAAGGTGGTAAATCTTTACAAAAGCAGACTGTTACATCTTTCTCCCATGGAAAGGCTGGTGGGTTTGAACTGCCAACCTTTTGGTTAGTAGCCGAGTGCTTAACCACTGTGCCACCAGGGCACCTATTACAATAACAATGATAATTATTAGTAAGGCAAATTCATTAACAAAGTGTCAGAAGAGAACCAAACAGCTTAGAAGCAATGAAGTGACAGTAGTTGCAGGGTAAGATACGTGGAAATTATATATACATATACAACTATAACAGCAGTACATAAGACAAATATAACAGCAGAACATAAAAACAACATGGCAAATCAAACAACAGGGCAGAGCAAGCAGAGCACACTAAAGAGAGCTCTTAAAGCAGTCATTCCCAACACTTTTAGAGACTATGATATTCTATGCTCCCATTTTCATTTCATGACTCTCTTTACTCCAATTCTGGTATGGCACAGGTTTATTTTAATATATTTTTTTTATTGTTGTAAAAATACAGAGAACACAATGCCAATTCAACATTTTTCAAATAAACAAAAAAACCAATTACATCACTCCTATTGTCCAACCATCACCAATATCCCACAACAAATTTTCCATCCCCATAAACAAACACTCAATGCTACCAAAACAATGATTCTCTGCCTCCTCACACCACTCCTGCCCTTGGTAACTGCTATTAAACTCTAATCTCTATACGTTATGGAATGGATAAGTGAATCAAAACAATTTTGATATTCCTTGGGGTGTCAACAAAACTGAAGCTGGAAATTATGGCTTTAAAAGACATATCAAAGTAAAATTTCAAGTGCTGAGGTATAGTTAAGTATTGTTGGGAAGTAATAGCTATAGTCCAACCAAGCTAAAGTGCATCAATCAGAAACTGAGTCGCTTCTTGTTCAGAAAAGGCATTAGGAAGACCGAGACTATCAAACTAAACCAAGCTCTGCAAACTGCGGCCACAGCTGCAAAGCAAGAGGCAATCTTTATGTACGTGTTATGTATACTAATACACACTTTAAAAAATTTTTTTTTCTTGTACTTTAAATGAAGGTTTACAGAATAGATTCTCATTAAACAGTACACATATTGTTTTATGACACTGGTTAACAATCCCACGACATGTCAACACTCTCCCTGCTCGACCGTGGGTTCCCTATTATCAGCCTTCCTCTCCTTTCCTGCCTTCTAGTCCTTGCCCCTGGACTGTTGTGCCCCATTAGCCTTGTTTTGTTTTATGGGGCTGTATAATCTTTGGCTGAATGGTGAACCTTGGGAGTGAAGTTATTACTGAGATAAAAGGGTGTCCAGGGGCCATACTCTCAGGGTTTCTCCAGTCTCTGTCAGGCCAGTTAAGTCTGGTCTTTTGTTGCGAGTTAGGATTTTGTTCCACATTTTTCTCCAGCTCTGTCCGGGACCCTCTGCTGTGATCTCTGTCAGAACAGTAAGTGGTGGTAGCCAGGCACCATCTAGTTGTCATGGACTGTCTGCTGGAGGCTGTGGCAGTTGTGTTCCATTAGTTCTTTGGACTAATCTTTTTATCTTGTTCTCTTCATTCTCCCTTGCTCCTGAAGGGTTGAGACCAGTGGAGTATCTTAGACGGCTGCTCACAGGCTTTTAAGACCCCAGACACTACTCAACAAGGTAGAATGCAGAACATTGTCTTTATAAACTATGTTATGCCAATTGAGCTAGACTTTCCCCAAGACCATGGTCCCCACAGCCCTCAGCCCAGCAATTTGGTCCCTCAAGGAGTTTGGATGTGTCTACAGAGCTTCCATGACCTTTCCTTGTACGAGTTGTGCTGGCTTCCCCAGTATTGTGTGCTGTCTTACGCTTCACCAAAGTCACCACTTATCTACTGTCTGTTTAGTATTACTCCCTTTGTTAATTTCTACCTTGATGGCGTTGTGGTCAGAGAAGATACCTTGCATTATCTCAATGTTTTGGATTTTGTTGAGGGTTGCTCTGTGGCTTAAGATGTGGTCTATTCTGGAGAACGTTCCATGTGCATTGGAAAAGAATGTGCAATTTGCAGCTGTTGGGTGGAATGTACTGAATATATCTATGAGGTCAAGTTGGCTGATTGTGCCCTTTAGGTCTCTGTATCTTTGCTGAGTTTGTTTCTAGATTTTCTGTCCTTTACTGAGAGTGGTGTGTTGAAATCTCCCACTATTACTGTAGAACTGTCAATTTCTTTTTTCAGTGCTGCTAGAGTTTCTTTTATGTATTTGGGAGCTCTGTTATTGGGTTCATAGATGTTTAATATGGTTATGTCTTCATGATGGATCGTCCTTTTAATCACTATATAGCGTCCTTATTTGTCTTTTATGGTAGATTTTGTTTTAAAGTCTATTATATCTGAGATTAGTATTGCCACTCCTGCTCCTTTTTGGTAGCTGTTTGCTTGATATATTTTTTCCATCCTTTGATTTTTAATAATTCACATCTTTGTTTCTAAGGTGTGTCTCTTGTAGAGAGCATATTGATGGATCCTGTTTTTTTTTAATCCATTCTGTCACTCTCTGTCTCTTTATGGGTGCCTTTAGGCCATTTACATTCGGTGTAATTATTAATAAGTGTGAGTTTATTGCTGTCATTTTGTAGTGCTTTTTTCTGTGGTGCTGATTTTTTCTTTGTTCTTCTTACTCTCCTGTGATGAATTCCTTTTGTTTGTGGATTTTTTTTCATTTCTTTTGTTTTTGTAGATTTTGTTTCTACTGAGACTTTATTATGTTTTTCCTCTTTATTTCTATGAGTAGGTTTGCTACCTTTCTTTGTGGTTACCTTGAAATTTACCCTTATCTTCCTAGGTTTGACCAGTTTATTATTACTTGGTTTATCGCCTTGCTTTCCTCTCCATTAGAAGGTTCTATACCTACACTGTTTATCCCCTTTTATTGTTCTGATGTTACTGTCATTTACAGATTAACTTCTCTGGTTCTCTGTTGTAATTCTTTTGGTTTTGGATATTCCTTGAGAGTTCACTTCCTAGGTTTGTATCTGATCTTGCATCCTAGATTCAGCCTGTGATCTTATATTGTTTGTTCTCAGACCAAAGGACTCCCTTTAATAATTCTTATAAATTTGTTTTGGTTTTTACATAGTCCCTTAATTTCTGTTTATCTTGAAAATGTCCTAATTTCACCATCATATCTGAATGAGAGTTTTGCAGCATATATTATTCTTGGCTGGCAATTTTTTTCTTTCAAGGTTTTATATATGTCATCCCATTGCCTTCTTGCCTGCATGGTTTCTGCCGAATAATCTGAGCTTAGTCTTATTGTTTCTCCTCTGTATGTGACTTTTCATTTTTCTTGAGCTGCTCTCAGGATTCTTTGTCTTGGCTTTTAGTGAGTGTGATTATGATATGCCTTGGTGATTTTCTTTTGGGGTCTATCCTATATGGGCTTCACTGAGCTTCTTGGATGGTCAGCTTTTCATCTTTCATGATATTGGGGAAGTTTTCTGTCAGCAGTTCTTCAATGATCCTCTCCGTGTTTTCTGTTTTCTCTCCCTGTTCTGGAACTCTGATTACTTGCAGATTTTTGCTTTTGACTGTATGCCACATAATTCTCAGGGTTTCTTCATTTTTCTTCATTCTTTTTTCTGATTTTTCCTCTGAGTTGTATCCAAGTGTTTGTCTTCAATTTCATTGATTCTGTCTTCCATTGTCTCAGACCTGCTCCTCAGCACTTCTATGACACTGTTCATTTCTGAAATCTTCTAGTTTATCTTTTGAATTTCTAATTGTTGTTTTTATATGATTTCTAGTTGTGAATTTACTTTGGCATTTTTTCCTGTATTATTTTCTTAAATTCTTTCATTTTTTTTGGTCTGTATTCTCCATGAACTTGTCTGCCTTTTCTAAGAATTTGTCTAGTTTTTCCTGATTTTTGTCTGCTTTTTGCTTCAACTCTTGCATAGCTCTGAATATTAGAGATTTGAATTCCCTATCAGGTAGTTTTAGTGTCTTTTCTTCTCCTGGAAAGTCACCTGGTGTTTTATTTCAGATGCTTACTAGAACCATTCTGTCCTGTTTTTTTTTATACATTTTGATATTGTCTGCCGTCTTTGAGACATTCAGTAGTTATTTTCCTCATACACTGATTGTAGTTTTGATTGTTTCATCTTGATTTTTTATTTTATTTGGTTATGTCTGAGCAGGCAGGCTGTACTTCTTTGCTATTTGCTCGTCTGCAGGCACAATACTTTTTGCCTCCTTGTACATTGGGCAGGGTCAGTAGCTCAGCTATGGTGCAGCAGGGGAGGTCCAGCTACCATGGGTTGTTTGTGGCACGTACTAGGGCCTACAGGGCAGGGTGGAAATCAGTGCAGGGCAGGTTCCAGTAGGCCATGCCTGTGCTGCTTGGGGGTGTGATATTCAGCGCGTGGTGCAGGTAGTCAAGGAGGGAGGAGATAGTGATTTGTGGAGCTAAGATGGGTATGGGAAAGAGTAGACAGAAGAGAGAGAAACATGAGCCAAAAACAAAAAAAGAGCTAAGGGAGCTTGCCACTGGAGTGAAGAGATGAGAGACCAAGAAATGGAGAAAAACAGAAAGGAAAAAAAGAAAGGATAAAAGAAAAAATAAATAAAAATTGGGGGGGGAGTGGAGAAAAGCCCCCAGGGATCCCACTGGTGCGGCTGCAAAGACTGTGGAAGTGGCTCCCAGGCCACAAAGTACAGCCTGGCTAGAAGGGGTAGAGGTGTCACACAGCGCCAGGTATTCAGGAGACAGAGAGGATAAGTATGGACAGACAAGAAACTGAGAAATGAAGACAAAAAGGGAAAAAGAAAAGAAAGAAAAAAACTGAAGAACAAAACACAAAAAAAAGGAAAAAGAAATGTCCCGAGGGATCCCACTGTGGCTGCACAAACTGAGGAAGTAGCTCCCAAGCCAAGAAATGAAAAAGAAAACAAACAAATCAGAACAACCAAAATCCCCGGGGATCCCACCAGCGCGGTGGCACGGGCCAGGAGGCAGTTCCACCGTCTAGCGGCGTTTCACAGCCTTTCAGGAAGAAGCAAAGATGGCACATGGAGGCAGGTATTTGAGAGAAAGGAGGGGGACGTGATGAGAGGTATGGAAGAAACCAAAAGAAGCAGAAAAAAGCAACAAATTGCACTCAGGGAGCTGGCCAGTGTGGGCAGGTGGAATCCAAGCGGCACAGGGTTGAAGCCGTGCCTCCAGGCCAAGAGACTGTGGCCATAGGAAGCAGAGAAGGCCAAGTGGGGGTGAAGAAGGGTGGGGACTGGGAAAGCACGCATCGCTGGTTACTGGTTGTTCTGTCTCCTGCTGGGAGCTCCGTGAAGCTGCTTTCCCATACTCCCTGTTTTCCCATCTCCCACAGGAGTCCAAGATGGCAAATCCGTGCTGCGTTAACTGACAGAGGACCTCTGCTTGTAACGCTCCTCGCTCTCTGTTCTCTGTCAGTTTCTTATTCCATTTGGTGCTTGGCTGAGTTCTTTATCTCTTCATTTGATGTTTATGGTTTCAGGATTGATGTCTGTCTGTTTGACTTAGGTTTTCAGATATGTAACTGTGGAGGGACAGCATGGTGCTTCTGTATATAGCACCATGTTGGCTGAAAGTCCTACTAATAACATTTTTTCAGCCACAACTGCAGAAACAGATAGCAATTACTCAGACAGCAGATTTTTTTAGTCTACAGAAAACATACATGGGGGTGTGTGTGTGTGTGTACTACACTGATTCTTTTGTATTACCTTGCTTGTTAATAGCTAACTTTATCTGTGAAATGCCTTAAACAAGGCTCCAGGAATTGACGGAATATCAATTGAGATGTTTCAACAAACAGCTGCAGTGCTGGAAGTGCTCACTCGTCTATGCCAAGAAATTTGGAAGACAGCTGCCTGGCCAACAGACTGGAAGAGATCCATATTTATGCCTATTTCCAAGAAAGCTGACTGAACTGAATTCGGAAATTATCAAACAATATCATTAATATCACACACAAGTAAAATTTTGCTGAAGATTATTCAAAAGCGGCAACAGCGGTATATCGACAGGGAACTGCCAGAAATTCAGGTCGGATTCAGAAGAGGACATAGAACCAGGGACATCATTGCTGATACCAGATGGATCTTGGCTGAAAGCAGAGAATACCAGGAAGATGTTTACCTGTATTTTATTGACTATGCAAAGGCATTCAAATGTGTAGATCATAACAAATTATGGATAACATTGTGAAGAATGGGAATTCAAGAACACTTAATTGCGCTCATGAGGAACCTGTACATAGATCAAGAGGCAGTTGTTAGGACAGAACAAGGGAATACTGTGTGGTTTAAAGTCAGGAAAGGTGTGCATCAGGGTTGCATGCTTTCACCATATTCAATCTGTATGCTCAGCAAATAATCCAAGAAGCTGGACTATATGAAGAAGAACAGGGCATCAGGATTTGAGGAAGGCTCATTAACAACCTGCTTTATACAGATGACGCAACCTTACTTGCTGTAAGTGAAGAGGACTTGAAGCACTTACTGATGAAGCTCAAAGACCATAGCCTTCAGTATGGATTACACCTCAACATAAAGAAAACAAAAACAGAACCAATAAGCAACATCATGATAAACAGAGAAAAGAATGAAGTTGTCAAGGATGTCATTTTGCTTGGATCCACAATCAACACCCATGGAAGCAGCAGTCAAGAAATCAAAAGACGCGTTGCATTGGGCAAATGTGCCCCAAAAGACCTCTTTAAAGTGCTGAAAAGCAAAGATGTCACCTTGAAGACTAAGATGTACTTGACCCAAACCATGGTATTTTCAATTGCCTCATATGCATACAAAAGCTGGACAATGAATAAGGAAGACTGAAGAAGAATTGACCCCTTTGAACTGTGGTGCCGGTAAAGAATATTGAATACCATGGACTGCCAAAAGAATGAAAAACTCTGAAGAAGTACAGCCAGAATGCTCCTTAGAAGCAAAGATGGCGAGACTACATCTTACATACTTTGGACATGTTGTCAGAAGGGATCAATCCCTGGAGAAGGATATCATGCTTGGTAAAGTAAAGAGTCAGCGAAAAAGAGAAAGACCCCCAACAAGATGGATTGACACAGTGGCTGCAACAATGGGCTCAAGCATAACAATGATTGTGAGCATGGCTCAGGACCGGGCAGTGTTTTGTTCTGTGGTGCATAGGGTTGCTATGAGTTGAAAGTGACTCGACAGCCCATAACAACAACAAACTACCTGTAGAAGCCATCGGACTCCCTGGCCAAACAGCGTAACTTTTAGCAAATAATTATCCTTTGAATCTCAAATAATAACAATATATACTGTTACAATGACTTTTAATAGTTTGTCAACTCAGGTTAGGTTTAGAAAACTGAAGTTTTTTTCCTTATTGTTGATAAGGCTTCTGAGACAAGATATGTGATAATAAATTTAGAATCCACAAAACACTGGTTAAAAAATAAGGTCTATTAATATAGTAAAGATTATATATAGAATTTCCATACAACTATCTCTCACATGGGACTCTAAGCTGCGTAAGGCAGGAATAAGAATATTTCACATCATCCCTTATTCCCTCTCACCTCCGAAGAAAGCTGCCTGGCACACAGTAGAAAAGGAACTCAATATTGCAGAATAAATGAAGGAAATAACTATAAAGAATTCATAATGAGCACATTTTTCCCTGAAAAGTTATATCTGTGGAAATTGTACAGTGTTTCTTGGTTCCACTGTTGGGTCACTCCAGCTGTAATATCAGCAGAACCATTTTTTTTTTTCTGTTTTAATTCATACCCACCTCTCCTTATTTGTTCCTGTCAAAATACCTTTAACAACTGACCAGAATCTCTCCCAAGTGACAGTAATCAAATTATCCCTGTCTTTTTAAGATGCTAAGTTTAACCTATTCTCCAGTGTCTTAAATTGCTTCCTTTCCTATCAGTTTTTCCTCTATCACTCATTAAAGTTTAATGATCAAAGTCAGAAGTGATGATTTGAGGGTCTGAAAATACACGCTATAGTGTAAAAAATGAGCTCTTCTACTATTCCTTCAAACATTTTATAACATTATCTTTGTTATTCTATCAACTTCTGCATGACAGGATACAATATTTGTTCCTTCTAAAGTTTCCTTCTATGTTTTCTGAATCATTTTTTAAATATGACATTTTGTTGTCGTTGTTTCATCACAACCAACTACAGGTAGGCCCTGACTTATAATGTGTTTAAGTTATAACGAACTGCACTTACGACCATCAGCGTATCTGGAGTATTGCATCTTCCTGGGAGGAAGTTATAGGAAAATGCATGCAGGGAGTATGGAAAAAATTGCTGAGTTATGTGAACACACTCCAAGCATTTGATCAAGATAATACAATGGAAGAGACTGGTGGAAAAACGTCCATATGACAAGAATGCTGAATTTAGAACTTGAAATCGCTGATGTGGAACAGTTCATAGATCACGAAGAAGGGCAATTGACAGATCAAGACTTAATGGATCTTGAAGAGGAAAGAAATGCTAAATAAGAAAGAAATAATGGGGAAGAAGAAGGAGAGAAGTTGTCAAAAAATTTTACAGTGAAAGGATTAGCTGAAGTTTTTTCTAAACTAAATCAGGGGCTTCAGTTGCTTGAAAACATGGACCCAAACACTGATCACTCTGCTAAAGTCAATAGGCAGATTTGGGAAGCAGTGAGACATTACGATGAAACGTATGAAGGAGAAAAAAGAAAAGGACCATACAGACAACTCTAATTTTCTGAATAGAAACACCAGCCCCATTCTCAGGGATAACCCAGATGATCCAGAACCTTCCATAAGTGGAGTTATTACTGCAACTGACAAAATGCCAACGTCATCCAACGGTTCTTCATTGTCAGAGTAAACTTTTATGATTTGTGTATTTTTTGTGTATGTATTAAAATATATCTAAGTTTATATGTGATGTTTCCAACCCTCAAAGACAAAGATTGGATTTATAAAGATACTGATAATAAAAGGCAATAATAATGAAAAAAAAAATGAAGTATTTCACTTACGTCAGAACCGACTTATGACGGAGTCATTGGAACGAAACCCCTTTGTTTAAGTCGGGGACTACCTATATTATCTTTTTATACATATATGCTTTTCTAATTACCAGCTCTAGTCTTAATCTTTTTCCTGAGTATCAGTCACAGAGCTCTAATTTCCAACTGGACAGTTCCATATGGACATCCTCCCAAAGAAACAAGTATCCACAAACTTAAAACGGCATTATCATTTTTCCAATCAACTTGACTGAAAAATTTTGAGATAACCTTGTCTGTTTTTTCTCTCCACATATTTAATCAACTCTGCTACTGATTCATTAACGTCTCACAAAGCCATCTCATCCTTTTCACTTACACTGACCTCTCTCTATACTAGGCCCTCACCAAGCATGGGCTAGTACAATAATCTCAACTGGTTTCTCTGTTTCCCCATATCTACCAGGCTTTCATCCTTCCAACCTATACTCTATCCTCTACCATTTAACTCTCTAAAACACAAATCTGCAAAATGTTGTTTTGCAGCTCAAAAACTTCCCAGCTGATACAATCCACACCTTAGTTTTCAAGATCCTGTGCTACCTGGTCCAAATCCCCTTCCTTCAATCTTCTCCCCCCAAGTACTCCAGTAAATAACTCTCCAGCCCAGTCAAAATGATCAAATAAATGTTCACTTCATGCATCATGAATAGGTAACCCACAGATGTCTTTGTTCATAGTTCTTCTCACTATGTAAAAAAAGAAAAAGAATTTCCTTTCTGCTTTCCTTATCTAGAAGTTCCTAGATGGTGCAAACAGTTAACATGCTCAGCTGCTAACTGAAAGACCGGAGGTTTGAATCCATCTAGAGGAGTCTCGAAAGAAAGGCCTGGTGCTCTATTTCCAAAAAACCAGCCATTGAAAACCCTATGGTTTCAATGAGCACAGTTCTACTCTGACACACAGGGGGTTCCCATGAGTTGGAATCAACTCAACTGCAATTGGTGGTAGTGGCGGTGGTTCCTCATCTAACTCAGTATCGCCGATATGGAACAGCTCATAGATCACGAGGAAGGGCAATTGACAATAGAGGTCAATTCAATACTTACTTTTTCATGAAGCTTTCCATCTACCACAGTTCTTATGACTATTCCTTATCATCTTAACATAGAGCTCATCCCACAGTAGGCACTCAATAAATGTTTGATGACTACTATTCCTAGTGTGATTATTCATCCCAGTTTAACCAGGGAAGTCCTAACTTAAGCCTATTGTTCTGGCATCGGGTTAGTACCCCTTTGACTCTCAAATAGTGTCCAGGTTTGTACAATAAATTATACAATCATTTTAGTTATTCCTAATCTTCAGAACATTACTATCTCATGACTTAGAAAACATAACAGAGAAAAGTAACTAGAACATAATAATTATTCCTGTAAATACAACATTAGACATGCCTGGTCAAGTTGACACCATACCATTAACAAAGTCTGGAGACATTTTTGGTTGGCCAGGGATGCTGCTAAACATTCTACAACATACAGGTCAGACCCACAACAAAGAATTATCTGGCCCAAAATGTCAAAGTTGAGAAATCCTGCTTTAAAGTTATCCTTATATGAGGGTTAATAAGATAAAGATGACATTTTTTTAAAAACTCGATGTGGATGTTTTGCGAGAGGAATTAAACAATCTTCTTGAAATCTAAGTGGTATCTATCATTTTCTTCTTAGGAAAGTGGCCTGATCTCTAAGCATTTAGCTTGATATGATGATTTTTACGCAATCAATTATAGATAGTTGGGTTGAACATCATCACTATGGACTGAATACACTGAATTCATGCTTTATCACAGACTTGTGGCACAAAAGGTGGACAAGGCTCAAAGGCTCAATTTTCTAGCCTATAAAAGTGGCTGTGACTCCTGTTCCGGCCTACATACATATTATTGCCACACTAATTTTTCCAAAACACCACTTAATTTAGAACATTCCAATATTCAAAAAACTTCCTCTTAGATTTCACAGGCCATTCACGGTATGGTCTCTAACCCAATGATTCAACTTTATTTCTCACTTGTTCCTCAATAAACTCACATGCCTTCTCTCCACCCTACTCAAATGCAGCACTCATTCTTTTCCTTGTGTTTTTTGATTCTGACAGACCAGCAAGAAACACCCTTCCACTTATACTTAAATTCTAAGTCCTAGCTCTTACATTCAAGTCCACATAAGCCTTTCTTCTATGAACTCTTACTTTCATTCTGCCACCTTGCTAAATTCTAAGCATCCTGGAGCTCAGTATCATGGTTCACAGAGTCACTTAAATATTTATAAGCAGCTACTGTTGGCATGGTGCTTGACAGGGATTCAAAGATGAATTAAGGTAAAACTAGATAATTATACCTCACATAGTACTGGTTGTTGGTCTCTCTTACTCATAGGTTGCTACTACCATTAAGACCTACAGTGCCTGCTCATCAAGTTCCAAACCTCTAGATTGAGGTTTCTAGGATTCATCTTTTTGTTGTTGTTGTTGAATTTTGTTTTTTAATCCACTCCAGGTCAGCCCTAGCTAAGAATACCAATAGCAAACAAGAATTTCATTGTGACAAGTCAACATAAGACCCCCATCTCCCTCTTAGGGAAAATGAGCAGGCCCACTCAAAAAATAGTTTGACATCCTAAAATTACTAAAGTACTCTTTCTGTATCTATTAAACGGGTGTTACTAAAAACACACAATCTAGTCTCATTATAATTGTAAAATATACTAGTGATTATGTAACTAAGTGCATACTAGAAACCTCTTTGCTAAATTGATATTGATAGCATCTATTAAATGTCACTTCTCTAGCTTATCAGAGTTAGAGGTCACTTACAGGTGTAGCCTAATCCACCCCTGCTTCTTATTCACACCTTTCAAACAAAACAACCCTTAACAGCCACATATATTTGGGCACATTTTTACTCTATCACAGAAAGATGAGCTCTTGAATACGTCAGTGGAGGGCTCTGTGTGGGGTTTCATTTTAGGAAATCGTAGAAGTGGAAGAAGGTTTGATTTATACTTATGAATTTTAAACCTCTAATTCTTTTTTTTTTTTTTTAAATTGTGCTTTAGGTGAAAGTTTACAGTTCAAGTTAATTTCTCATACAAAAATTTATACTGACATTCGTTGCAGCCCTCACAATGTTACAGTACACTGCCCCTTTCCACTTTGGGTTCTCTTTGTCCATTCAACCAGTTCCTGTCCCTTTCTGTCTTTTCATTCTGCACCCAGACAGAAGCCCCCAGTTTGGTCTCATGTATCTGACTGAACTAAGACGCATACTCCTCACATGTATTATTTTTTGTTTTACAGCCCTGTTAATCTTTTTCTGAAGAGTGGGCTTCGGGAATAGTTTCAGTTCTGGGTTAACAGCATCCGGGGGCCACAGTTTCAGAGGTTCCTCCAGTCTCTGTCAGACCATTAAGTCTGGTCTTTTTACGTGGATCTGAGTTCTGCTCAACAGTTTTCTCCAACTCTGTCCAGGACTCTCTGTTGTGTTCCCTGTTAGGGCGGTCATTGGTGGTAGCTGGGCACCATCTAGTTCTTCTAGTCTCAGGCTGGTGGAGTTTCTGGTTTATGTGGTAAACCTCTAATTATTAAATACGATCTCCGTCTTCATCTTTTCTTTCCAAATATTTTCATATCGGATATTGTGGTACTACATTAAAGCCACAAAATTATCTTGCTTCTATTATTCCTCACATTTCAAGGTGATACAATCACTTTTTCTTTCACTCCGGAGGGAGGAAAAAAAAGACCCAAACCCATTGCCCCAACTCATGGCTACCCCATGCTTAGAGTCCTTTAAAATTCTTAAGAAATCTATTTTATTCCAGAGTTTGATCTTTTTCCAGATCAAAGCAACTGGCATGGTTTGCAATTTTTCAAACACTTCTAGTTTAAAGTCTTCCTCTTAAATCAGCTAGTTTGTTTCTCAATGTTTTCATCTCCTCCATAAATTAGATCCCAAAATGAAAGACCCTAGAGTATGTGACTTTGAGTAAAGGGAGCAGAGAAAACAAGAATTTGTATTTCTGAAGGCCTTAAAGCCTATGCTTATTATACGAGTTAATTATTGCTATTAAAACTAGCTGAACAGTAGTCAACATGCAGTGTGCTTTGGCTACAAGGAATAGCATATTATTGTAACTCAATCCACTCACATTAAGACACTACTTAATTCTAATTACTACCCATATTGTCTTTTCAAAAAAAAAATGTGAAAATTACAATATAAAGTAATAAATTATACATACGTTCCAACTTTTGGAACAACAATATTATTAAGTTATTAATGCCAGATTAAAAACCCAAATGTTCTATTTCTTGGCCACTAAACACTACTAAAACCTTAAGAAATTTCCATTAGCCTTTATACATATTAAGAATTTGAGATAAGTAGAGAAAAGGAAGTCATTTATTAAGCATCATTACTGTCTCAGACACTGCTGAAAATTATATTCATTTTGTCATTTAGTACCTGCAAACTGAATTGTGCTGTTTTATTCTGGGTGTGTGCGTGTTCCTGTTTTTTATAAAATGAAAATATCTGTATCATTTGTCTCTTGTACTAGACACAGATGTTTGAGTTATTAATATGGAATCTGGAGAATGCTCTACACCCTTAAAATATAAGTTTAAGGGTTTATTCTATGAAGGTTGTATTGATCTTTTGGAACTCAGAAATATAAAAACACGAGCACTGTATCACATAAAACTATTTTAAAATACTTTTATATTTCCTAACATGCGTCCATTGCAAATGAAATTGTTTTATATGTCATAAGAAGAATTCAAGATAAAGAAGTTTATGGTTCTAGTCTCACCCAGGAGCCTGGTGGAGTAGTGTGTCATGGATTGAATTGTGTCCCCCAAAAATATCTGTCAACTTGGCTCGGTCATGACTCCCAGTATTGTATGATGGTCTAACATTTTATCATGTGATGTGATATCCCTAAGTGTTGTAAATTCCATCACTATGATGTAATAAAATGGATTAGCAGCAGTTATGCTGATGAGGTTTACAAGATTAGATAGTGTCTTAAGCCAATCTCTTTTGAGATATAAAAGAGAGAAGCGAGCAGAGACACATGGGAACCTCATACATACCACCAAGAGAGCAGTGCTGGGAGCAGAGCGTGTCCTTTGGACCTGAGGTTCCTGTGCAGAGGAGCTCCCAGACCAAGGGACGATTGATGATACGGACTTTTCTCCAGAGCCGACAGAGAAAGTGTTCCCTTGGAGCTGATGCCCTGCATTTGGACTTGTAGCCTACTGGACCATGAGAGAATAAACTTCTCTTTGTTAAAGTCATCCACTTGTGGTATCTCTGTTATAGCAGCATTAGATGACTAAGACATAGTGGTTAAGAGCTCGGCTGCTAACCAAAAGGTCGGCAGTTCAAATCTACCAGCCGCTCCTTGGAAACTCTACGGGGCAGTTCTACTGTCCTATAGGGTCGCAATGTGTCGGAATTGACTCAATGGCAACAGGTTTTGTTTTGGTTTAGTCTTACACAACGCAGATGATAAATTGTTTTAACTCATCTCAGATACTGGTTACCTGTACTAAGTGTCTGAGATTACTCTGTCCACCGACAGCTATACACAATTGACACAGCTAGTTTTTAAAGCAAGTGATTCTCATCCCAGTTGTATATCTGAATCACTGAAAGGGATTTTTGTTTGGTTTTTAAATGCTGATACCATGAAATTAAAAAAAAAAAAAAAAACACCCAAATTGAGATACATTTTACAAAACAACTAGCCTGTCAATGTTCTGAAAGACAAAGAAAGACTGTTCCAGATTAAAGGAGACTAAAGAAGAAACATAACAACTAAGCACAATGTGTAATCCTGAATTAAAAAGAAATTGTAAGGGACAAACTGGTGAAATTCAAATACAGATTGTAGGTAAATAGTATTTTATCTATGCTGTGGTTTCTGAATTTAATGACTATATTGTGGTTTATATAGAGACTGCTCTTGTTCTTAGGAGATACAGGCCAAAGTACTTAGGGGTAAAGGGACGTGATGGTTGCAGTTTACTTTCAAATGGTTCAGCATAAACAATAATCCTAACTAAGTATGTACAAAAGCAAAATCTTAACAAACACAAAATGTAAATGAGAGATATATGAGAGTTCAGTCTATTCTTGCAACTTTTATATAAATTGGAAAGTTTTTAAAATAAAAAGTTTTTAAAGATGTATCAATGCACAAGTTAAAAAAAATCAATGACTGCTAGAGGTCTGACTCCAGACCATTATGTTAGAATCTCAGAGAGTGGAGGTCCAGGTATCCTAAAAGTTCCTCACGTGATACTAATATGTAGCAGGGTTGAAAATCAGTTATTCAAAATATTTTCATCCTTACTAGTCAATCGAATCTTATAGTGTTAATTATTTTAAAAAGGTAAAAATGATAGGTTTAAAGTTTCTTTGACCAGTACATAAACTTTTTAGCATAAAATAGTGCAAACAGTGGATGCTGGATAAATAGTGACTGAAACACTTCCTTGAATTTACCTAGAAAGGACACAAGTTGGAGTGTGTCATGGATTGAACTGTGTCCCCCCAAAATGTCTGTCAACTTGGCTAGGTCATGATTATTTCCAGTATTGTATGATCGTCTACCATTTTGTCATCTGATGTGATTTCCCTACGCGTTGTCAATCCTATCACTATGACGTTAATAAGATGGATAAGTGGAAGCTATACTGATGAGATCTACAAGATTAGATAGTGTCTTAAACCAATCTCTTTTGAGATATAAAACAGAGAAATAAACAGAGAGGCGGGGGACCTCATAGCACCAAGAAAGCAGCACCAGGAGCAGAGTGTGTCCTTTGTACCCGAGGTTCCTGAGCGGAGAAGCTCCTTGACCAGGAAAGATTGATGACAAAGATCTTCCTCCAGAGCCGACAGAGAGAGAAAGCCTTCCCCTGGAGCTGACGCCCTGAATTTGGACTTCTAGCCTACTAGACCGTGAAGAAATAAATTTCTCTTTGTTAAAGCCATCCACTTGTGGTATTTATGTTATAGCAGCACTAGATAACCACGACAGAGTGTCTTTAAAAGAAGTCCTAAAAGCTTACACTCAGTAAGTCACATAGTGTGCCAAAATCAAAGATAAAATAGCTGCTGTGTAAAATGAGAACTCATACAGCAGGCTTAGGACCATAGGCAAATAATAACAATTCAAATATTTATTAGCTATTACAACAAACACAAACACACACACTGCAACACAATAATCTTTAGATTGTATAGTTATCTTTAAAATTACTTATTAGCGTACTTAGTTCCAGGCAACACAGCGCTATAGTCAGAAGCACCATGCTGTCTCTCCACAGCAAAGATCAGAAAACCTAAGTCGAACAGAGTCACACATCAATCCTGAAACCCTAAGCATCAAATGAAGAGATAAAGAATTAAGCCAAGCACCGAATGGAATAAGAAACTGACCGATAACAGACAGTGAGGAGAGATACATGCAGAGGTCCCCTACCAGCTACCAGAGCATGGATCCGCCATCTTGGACTCCTATCAGAGAGCAGCAAACAGGGAGTATGAGAAAGCAGTGTCACAGAGCTTCCAATAGGAGACAGAACAACTGGTAACCAGCGATACAGGCTTTCCCACCCCTACCCTTCTTCACCCCCACTTAGCCTACTCTGCTTCCTGCAGCCACAGACTCTTGGCCAGGAAGCACCAGCTTTACCCCGGTGTCGCTGGGATTCCACCCACCTGCACTGGCTGGCTCCCTGAGTGCCTTTTGTTGTCTGCTGGTATTGTTTTTTTCTGCTTCTTTAGATTTCTTCCTTACCTTTCCCCCTCTCCCCCTCCTTTCTCTTAAATACCTGGCTCCATGCGCCACCTCTGTTTCTTCCTAAAAGGCTGCAAAACACAGCTCAACTGTGAAACTGCTTCCCAGTCTGTGCCACCACGCTGGTGGGACACCCAGGGCTTTTTTGTTTGTTTGCTCTGATTTGTTCTGTTTTGATTTGTCTGTTTGTTTTCTTTTCTTTTCTCTGCTTGGGAGCCCCTTCTAGCCAGGCAGTACCATGCGGCTTGGAAGCTACTCCCTTACTTTGTGCAGATGCACAGGGACATACCTAGAGGCATTTCTTTGTTCTTGTTTTTGCTTTTTTTTGTTTGTTTGTTTCTTTGTTTTGTTTTCTTCTATCTCTTATTCCCTTTTTGTCTTTTCATTTCCAGTTTCTGGATTTATTCTTTCATTTTTTTCTTTTACACTTTTTCTTTTCTTTTTTCTGTTTTTCCCCATTTCTCAGTCTCTCAACTCTCCACTCCAACAGCAGGCTCTCTTAGCACTCTTTTTTGTTTGTGTGTATGTTTTTGGCTCCTGTTCCTCTCTCTCATCTTTCCCATACCCATCTTAGCTCCACACATCACAATCTATCCCCTCCTTCCTACCTACCTGCACCATGCGCTAAACATCACACTCCCAAGCAGCACATGCATGGCCCACTGGAACCTGCCCTACACTGATTCCCAGTCCACACTGTCAGCCCTGGTACGTGCCACAAACAACCTATCCCAGCAATTCCCTTTCAGCTGGACCTGCCCTGCTGTACCATACCTGAATGACTGACCCCACCCACTGGAGAAGGAGGTGAAAAGTATCATACCTACAGACAAGAAAACAACAAAGAACGCACAGCCCACCTGCTCAGACATAACCAAATAAAACAAAAAAGCAGTACGAAACAAACAAATCTACAATCAATAAACGAGGAAAATAACCACTCAATGCCCCGAAGACAGCAGACAATATCAAAACATTTACAAAAATAGGACAGGATGGTTCCAGTAGGCATCCAAAATAAAACACCAGATGACCTTCCAGTAGAAAGGCACTAGACCTAACTGATAGGGAATTCAAATCTCTAATATTCAGAACTATGCAAGAGTTGAAGCAAAAAGCAGACAAAAATGAGGAAAAAATAGACGAATTCATGGAAAAGGCAGACAAATTCATGGAAAATACAGACAAAAAATGGAAGAATTCTAGAAAATTATACAGGAACAACATGCTAAAATAAATTCACAACTAGAAATCACACAAAAACAACAATTAGAAATCCAAAAAATAAACAAGATTTCAGAAATGGACAGTGTCATAGAAGGGCTGGGGAGCAGGTCTGAAACGATGGGAGACAGGATAAGCAAAACTGAAGACAAACAGTTGAATACAACTATGAGGAAAACTCAGAAAAAAGAATGAAAATGAAGAAACCCTGAGAGTTATGGGGGAAACAATCAAAAGCAAAAATATACAGGGAGAGAAAACAGAAAACAGAGAGGATCACTGAAGAACTACTGACAGAAAACTTGCCCAATATCATGAAAGATGAAAAGCTGACCATCCAAGCTCAACGAAGCCCATATAGGATAGACCCCAAAAGAAAATCACCAAGGCATATCATAATCACACTCACTAAAAGCCAAGACAAAGAATCCTGAGAGCAGCTCAAGAAAAATGAAAAGTCACATACAGAGGAGAAACAATAAGACTAAGCTCAGATTATTCGGCAGAAACCAGGCAGGCAAGAAGGCAATGGGATGACATATATAAAACCTTGAAACAAAAACATTGCCAGCCAAGAATAACATATCCTGCAAAACTCTCATTCAAATATGATGGTGAAATTAGGTCATTTACAGATAAACAGACATTAAGGGACTATGTAAAAACAAAACCAAACTTACAAGACTTATTAAAGGGAGTCCTTCGATCTGAGAACAAACAACATCAGACCACAGGCTGAATCTAGGACATAGGATTGTACTAGCCAGACACCAACCTAAGAAATTAACTCTTAAGGACTGTGCAAAACCAAAAGAATTACAATAGGGAACCAGAGAGGTTAATCTGTAAATGACAACAGCATTAGAAGAGGGAATAAACGGTTTAGGTATAGAACCTTCTAATGGAGAGGAAGGCAAGGCGATACCAAGTAATAACAGACTGGTTCAAATCTAGGAAGATAATGGTAAATTTCAAGGTAACCACAAAGAAAGTTAACAAACCTACTCATCAAAATAAAGAAGAAAAACATAAAGTCTCAGTAAAAACAAAACCTACAAAAAC
>NW_004444037.1:9839429-9881362 GCF_000243295.1 Trichechus manatus latirostris
CACAATAGAGGGTCCTGGACAGAGCTGGAAAAGGATGTAGAACAAAATCCTAACTCACACACGCAAAAAAGACCAGATTTACTGGCCTGAGAGAGATGGGAGAAACCCCGAGAGTATGGTCCCTGGACACCCTTTTAGCTCAGTGAAGTCACTCCCGAAGTTCACCGTTCAGCCGGGGATTGGACAGCCTCATAGAATAAAATGGGACTAATGAGGCACAGCAGTCCAGGGACAAGGACTAGAAGGCAGCAGGGGACAGAAAAGCTGGTGATAGGGAACCCAAGGTTGAGAAGGGACAGTTTTGACATGTTGTGGGGTTGTTAACCATTGTCATTGGGCAATATGTGTACTGACTGTTTAATGAGAAACTATTTGTTCTGCAAAGCTTCATCTAAAGTACAAAAAAAAAAAAGAATTATCTATGTGAGATCAGATTGACAACAGCAACTCAAAAGGTTTGATGGGAAGCCTAGGGGGCAGTTTGAGTTGAAGATAATGGTGATGGAATAATTTGGAAAAGGATAGTGAGAATAGCAGCACAACTGGAAGAACGTAATCGATGTCACTTAATTGTACATGTAGAAACTTTTGAAATGCTGTAACTTTGGCTATGTATATTTTCGCCCAAAAAAAGGTCCTCCAAGATCGAGAAGAGAGAGTGTTGACATGCTGTGGGATTGTTAACCAATGTCATAAAACAATATGTGTACTGACTGCTTAATGAGAAACTATTTGTTCTGTAAACTTTCACCTGAAGTACAATAAAAAAAAATTTTTTTTTAAATAAAATTACTTATTAGGGTACTTAGATCAGAGGCTACTAACTCCTATCAAACAACCTAAAAGGAAGAAAGAATCTGACTTCATTTCTAAACGGAATCTCCTTCCTGTCTTCCTTGAGGTTTGGCTCTATTCGCTGGTGGAATCTTGTTAGGAATATTTCTAATGAATCTTTTCTATATTCTTAAAATCTCTTATGCATTTACTCCTAGCACTCTTCAACTTTAATAAGACACCATTTATTCCCCCCTCAGTCTCTTAACCTCTCTAATTTATCTCAACTAGTTTCTCCTTTTTTACATTCCTTGCTTATGTTACAGCTGGTGAGTTCCACAGCCCTCTATGGATCTCCTACTATAGAACTCTTGAGGCTGTATTGTAATCTCTTGTGTAAGAATCTAGCTTTCCTCCCTAGAGAAGTTCTGTATTACTTACAATTTAAAGTCCATTGTATTTCTAGGCCTAGTACATAGTTCATAGTAGGCACTCATACCATTTGAAAGAATAAATGAATCATAGCACTCATTGCACGATTTTGGAATTATTCTGTAAAAGATCTAAGAAGGATACAAATTGTGTGTATGAAGTGGGATGGCTGAATTTATTATTTCAGAGGCTGAACAGTTCTTGGCGACGATAAAGCCAGGGTGTGGCATGAGAGTGAATGGCTACAGTAGAGAACAGAATATTTAAATTGCTGTCCAAATGAATGTTAAAGCCCTCCAGAAAAGAAAATAGAGCTGGAAATAAAAGATAATACATTGAATAGAGCCTCTGCCCTCTTGGAATTTAAATTCCAGTAGGAGGAGACAGGCAATAAATGAGTAAGTAAATATACAGTGTATCAGCTTGCAATGCAGGCTACAGAGAAAAATAAGATAAGGTAATCAAAGAGTGGGAGGAGCCAGTATTTTACAAGTATTTAATTGCTAGTGTAATTCATTTTTCTCATAAGAAGCATAAAGCTTTTTGGTGTCCTCTGCTAATAAGAAACCATCAGACTTCTTTAGATACAAAAGTACGACAAAAAACGGAGACAATTTAGGTCCTTAAACCTACAATACTCTCCACTATGAAACAATAAAACAGAAAAAACAATTTTAAACCTAGATGTCTTAGGCTGGGTTCTCTAGAGAAGCAAAACTGGTAAAGTGTATAAATACATACATAGAGAGATTTATATCAAGGAAATGGCTCACACAGTTGTAGAGGCTGGAACATCCCAAGTCTGTCGGTCAGGAGAGAGGCTTCTCCTGATTCACATAGCTGCAGAGGCTGGCGAACTGAAGATCAGCAGGTCAGAGAGCAGGGCTCTTGCTCACTGGCTGCAAAGATCGATGAATACCAAGACTGGCATGCAAGACTGCAGGTAAGCTGCTAGCTCAAGTCCCAAGAACCAGAGGTCAGAAGAACAGGTGTCAGCTGCAGGATCCAAAGCCAGCAAAAGCCCATGAGCCTTGCCACAATGTCCACTTATATTCAATGCAGGCCACATGCCCAAGGAAACTCCCTGTCAACTAACTGGCTACTCACAGCAGATCCTGTCATGGAGGTAATCACATTATATCAAACCTCATCATGGAAGTGATCACAACATCATACAACTGCCGAACTACATCATAACTGTCAAACCACTGAGAATCATGGCCCAGCCAAGTTGACACACAACCTTAACCATCACACTAGGCTTCCTTACCAATTTCGTACTCATTGCTACTTTAAATAGGAGAAAAAGGTAGGATCCCAGAAACACCCCTCCCTTGTATCTTCACTTTAGGATGCTGTTATGGATTGAACTGTGTCCTCCAAAAATATGTTTCAACTTGGGTAGGCCACGGTTGTCAGTATTATGTATTTATCTTCCATTGTGTGATCTGATGTAATTTTCCTCCATTTTGTGATCTGATGTAATTGTCCTATGTGCTGTAAATCCTAACCTCTATGATGTTAATGAGGCAAGATTAGAGGCAATTATGTTAATGAGGCAGGATACAATCTGCAGGACTGGGTTGTATCTTGGGTCAATCTCTTCTGAAATATGAAAGAGATTAAACAAGCAAGCAAAGATCAGAGGGACCTCATTACCATCAAGAAGAGCTGGGGGCAGAGCACTTCCTTTGGAACTAGCAACCTGGTGCTGAGAACCTCCTAGACACAGAGGAAGACTGATCCCAAGACATGTGGAGATCGCCAAGGAATGCTGGGCCCACAGATGTTGAAAGGAGATAAGGACCTTCCCCCAGAGCTGACAGAGAGAGAAAGACTTCTTCTAGAGCTAGCACTCTGAATTAGGATTTCTAGCCTCCTAAACTGAGAGAGAGTAAATTTCTCCTTGTTAAAGTCATCCACTTGCCGTATTTCCGTTATGGCAGCACTAGATAATTAAGACAGATGCCTTAACTCTGAAATAGACTATGACCTGTCATTCAGTCAACTGTTGTGGGTACTTAAAAAAAGACAAAACTCTCTGCCTTTACAGAAGTTACATTACAGTAGAGGTGGTGAGGAAAGGCAACAATAAAATGATAAAATATAGATGGTGGTAAGGTTATGAAGAAAATAAAG
Organism: Trichechus manatus latirostris; assembly: GCF_000243295.1. Classification (NCBI taxonomy): domain Eukaryota; kingdom Metazoa; phylum Chordata; class Mammalia; order Sirenia; family Trichechidae; genus Trichechus; species Trichechus manatus. The sequence continues at coordinate 9,842,775 of NW_004444037.1, forward strand.
CAGGGAAAAAGGATAAGGATCAAGAGATTACAATTTTAAATAGAATGGTAAGAGAAAGCTTCCACTGAGAAGGTAACATTTGAGCAAAAGTGTAAAGGAACATTGGAGGAAGAAAATAATAAAGATTTGTACTTTTTGTGATTTCTGAATTTTGTTATAAACATGAATTACTTTTAAATAAAGAAATATTAAGTCCTGTCGATAAAATTTAAGTCAGTTTCATTAGTCTGTTGGAGGAAACTGCAAATGCAAAGGGAACAATAAGAATGTAAGAAGACCAACAGACATGCAAGCAGCTCTTGGAAATATCTGTTCACATGTAAAGGCGACAACCAAACTAGGGTTACTGGATAGCAAACCAATAACTATAAACACTGGGAATCCATTCAGAGCAAGGGTGAGGGAGGACGCAGCAGCCTGAGCGAGTGCAGGGAGAGAGAAAGGAGCCCCTTTGGGCTAACAGGGTATCAGTGCCAATCCAGCCGCGTTCCTTGGGCCATTTGGACTAGGGATTTGCAAGCAGAGGGGTCTCAGATGGGACTGAGGAGCAGCAGCCAACATCAGTTACCCAGAAGGCTCATGGAATGTGAGATATACAGCTTTGGGGCTCCCTTGTCTGATACTCCTAGAAAATAAAGAAGTTTCTTTTTCACAAATGAAGTAGACTACATAGTTTATTTAGGTAAATCTGACAAGAGTTTTGAAATTTTGTTTCCCAAATGAAAAGATAAAAAAATAAAAATCATACACATCAGCTGACTTGGGTTCCAGTTCCATCACAAACACATGTCTAAACTTATTAGAACCTAAATTTCTTCATCTGTGATATATAATCTTACTACTACTGAGTAGCAAGGAAAATATCAATGGCTTTTTAATGAATCATGTTATATTATGATTCTTATAACCATACAGTAAGGAAACTGACTTAAATTTTATCAATAGGATTTATTTTTTTCTTATTATAAAAGTAACTCATGTTCAAAACAGAAAATTTAGAAATCACATGAAGTACAAAGAAGTTTAAAACAAAGTGCATCTGTAGTCCTACCAAAGAGCACCACATCACTGTTTTGATTAAATTTAAAATGGATATTTAACATCAGACACTATATCTGGACAGTATTTTCCTCTTTAACTCATCATGCAAATCTGCCGCAAAAGTCCTCTTTAAAGTGTTCAAAAGCAAAGATGTCACTTTGAGGACTAAGGTGCACCTGACCAAGCCATGGTATTTTCAATCACCTCATATGCACGTGAAAGCTGGACAATGAATAAGGAAGACTGAAGAACTGATGCCTTTGAATTATGGTGTTGGCGAAGAATACTGAATATACCATGGACTGCCAGAAGAACGAACAAATCTGTCTTAGAAGAAGTACAGCCAGAATGTTCCTTAGAAGCAAGGATGGAAGTCTCACGTACTTTGGACATGTTATCAGGAGGGACCAGAAACTAGAGAAGGACATCATGCTTGGTAAAGTAGAGGGTCAGTGAAAGAGGAAGACCCTCAATGAGATGTACGGATACAATGGTTGCAACAATGGGCTCAAACAGAGCAAAGATTGTGAGAATGGCACAGGACTGGCAGTGTTTCGTTCTGTTGTAGGTAGTGTCACTACGAGTTGGAACAGACTCCACGGCACCTAACAACAATAACAACACATCATGAGAGAGTACGAATTCAATACTGCCATTATTTAGAATATATGTGAAATTCCTCATCTGGAACTGGCATCAGAGTCAGTTGACAAGTTTTGCAAAAATTTGGTCTCATTATTTTATACCTTCACCTCATTTTAACCTATCATTGATACTCAGGTTTATTCAATTTAATTAAATGTCACTGAACTCTTACTATACACAAGATACTGTGGTTCTGTTCAGAAATATAAAGATGAATAAAGATACCTCTGCTTAAACTGCTCACAATCTACACTAGACAGAACCAGAGTACAACACTGTCATGTTACACATATTCTAAAGAGACAAATATAAACAGTGATAGATAACATTAAAGAGGAAGTCAACCAAGTGGAACATTTAAGACATTTCACAAAGGAAACAACATCTGAGTTGGGTCTTGAAGGATGAAGATTTTGGTAAGAGAAGGGATAGAAAAACGCACTGTATGCATAATGAATACCAAAAGCTAAACTGCATGAGGAAGCCTTAAGATGGCGGCCGGGCGGCTGCTTCCCGACCGCAGACCTATAACTACCAATCAGAGCCTCTGATGAACATGAGGTGAAGAATACTGCTTCACCAAAAAAGAAAATACGTGGAGTGGGCTGCTGCCTCCTGGACTCAAAGAAAGTGATGTTGAGTTGAATTCTGAAGATGAAGCCACATCAGAAAACTCCAGACTTCACTTCCAGGAAGCTAAAGAAAAATCAGATGACTAGAAATACAGAAATTTCAGATTTCCCGACAGATGGACCAAAAACTGAAACAGAGGCAAATGCAAATGCATACGAAGAGTGCCCTTCTGGAATTTCCTTACATATGTGGAATAAATTTCAAGAATTGCATAAAAAACATTCTCAACAGAAAACCTCAACCTCAGGATTCAGGAGGAAAAAAAGAAAACGCTCCAGGAAAGGTAAACTGAAGAATGAAGAGATATCTTGTAGTGAACAATCCTCAAATGAAACCCAGTGGAAGGCGCTCACTCAGTATTTTGGAGTCAATGATAGGTTTGACCCCCTGTAAAAAAGAAAAAAATTGACAAGTCAGGTCTTGAAAAGAGCATAGACCAGGCTGTGGAAGAGTGGAATATTGAGAAGGCGGAGGAACTCAGCAACCACCTGGCTACTCACAAGCTTGGTGTTAAAACTGCCAAAGCTATCGCCTGCCACAACTTTGTAAAAGCCAAAAAGGAGGCTGAAAATTCACAGGTTGTTCGAAAAAAGAAGAAACTTGCATGGGGATTTGAAGCAAAGAGGAGATGGGAAACCAAAAGCAACATGGGATATATGTAACTTGCCAGAGTGCTGCAAGATCTTTCTGACTCCCAAGTGCTCAATTTACTGAAAAGATTTTCTTGCTTATATTAAATATGTCAAGAAACAGATAGAAAAACAAAGCCTAAAATTTGGGAGTTGATTATCAAACCTTTTCAATCTTTTTCTAAGGAGTTTATCCTGTTGATGCATTCTGTGATAGGTACAAGAAATCTAAGCATACTCACAGAAAGAATGATAGGGTTCATTTATTTATTTATGTAGACCTGTAGTATAAAGTTGGTTTTACTTTTCATCCATTTGGTATAGCATAGCCAGTGAGCTTCTTGAACTTTCTTGTCTGTACTTGGTTTAACTGCACTTACTCTGGAATGTGGTTTTTAAGATTGGTATTTATTTATGATGGATTGGTCATAAGTGCTAAGAAAGTGTTACTTGATACTGTCTTTTCCTGATGACTTTAATTACTGTAATGTTATAAAAGTACTTATTGACTGTTGGGAGGCAGTAGAGTTGATATGTCACAGTCACATGGTAAAAGCAATTGATTAATTTTTGTGTACCTTCAGATAAAATATTTCAATAAAAAAAAATACATTGTAAAAAAAAAAAAGCTAAAAGGCATGAACGTTCATGAAATTTTCTGGCCAAAGCAAGTAAATCTAGAGAAAAGGCTACAATGGTGAATTGGAGTTGGACTGCTGAAGACTTTAATTACCTTGCAAACCCATTTTTATTCACTAGACTCAAACCTACCCTCAAGCTGAGAAAAAAATGAGCCATTACTAAAGATACTCAAAGAAATGTATTACAGACTTAGAAGAAAAACATCTAAGATGCTCCCATTGTTAAGATCTCTCCCACATTTAAGCTCAATACTTTGTCTTAGAGGTATCTTATCTCCCAAAATAGATTACAATATTTTAAACGTTGTTGTTGTTGTTGTTGTTGTCAGGTGCCCTCGAGTCGGCTGACTCATAGCAACCCTACAGGACAGAGTAGAACTACCCCGTAGAGTTTCCAAGGAGCAGCTGATGGATTTGAACTGCCGACCTTTTGGTTAGCAGCCAAGTTCTTAACCACTATGAAACCAGGGCTTCATTTTAAACACAGGAACACAAAATTAAAAGAATACTTAGAAGTCACCTAATTCAACTGTTTACTCTCAACATCGCTGCCATTGGACCATGCAGCAGTCTTTCAAAGGCTACTTATGACACTGCTTTCTAAAGCCATCCATACTACTTCTGAACATCTCTATTAGAAAATTCTTCCTTTGTTAAAGCAACATTTTCCTACCTCTAATTTCCACCAATAGTTCTAGTGATGACCTTCAGAGTTACAAAGAATAAATCTAATAATCAGTCCTTATTATAGTCCTTCAAATAGTTAAACGTGTTCTCTACCCCAAGCTAAATATCTAGAAGCTGTTGTTATGTGCTGTTAAGTTGATTTTGACTCATAGCGACCCCATGTAACAGAATAGAATTGCCCCGTAGGGTTTTCTTGGCCGTAATCTTTACGGAAGCAGAGCATCAGGTCTTTCTCCTGTGGAGCCTCTGGATGGGTTCGAGCCCACTAACTTACATAAAACTAAATCAAAAACATTCTTCATTAGACATGACTGTCAGACTAGATGTGAATTTCAATTTCACTTGCTTAGCTATGTGCCTTTGAGTTTCCTTAACTGTAAAATGGGGATAACAGTAACTACAACTTACATTTGTGAGGGTTAAATAATTTGACATGTATAAAATGTCTTGCACGATACTTGGCATACAGAACACGCTCTAACACGCTCTGATTATTTTACCAACCATGTGGCTCTTCTTGGCCATATTCCGGTTTCTAAGAAATCAGAACTTGCATTACCATTATGTTTCTCTGTGTTCCCAACATTGTGTACCTCACACATAGGAGCTCTAAGTATTCACTGCACTACAAAAATTGTAAAGCCATGTTAGAATCACCGGAAAATCACTACTAAGAAGGCAACAGAACACTCATCTGAATGGATAACTTCTGATTCATGTAACACACACTTGGCAAATTACTTTAAAGTAATATCTCCTCAGTAGAGAGGAGTCTAGAAAACAAAACCTTCCAAGATGTTAATCAGTGAACAAATGACCACCAAACTATTCAGATAAGTGGTGATAATTATACAAATTAAACTGCCTGATTAACCTACCCTTATTATATTAAATTACAGGCAAATTTTACCATTGGCCTTTTATAAAAATCATACATAAAACAAAGAGGTGATATAATAAAGCCACTCTCAAAAGTGAAGACCCATGAGTGAAAAGCATGATAAGACGAAAAACCACATATCTATCTATCTAAGTTGGGGAAGTTTATCAACAAAATATATTGATGAGAAGTCCATCTGAATTTAAACTGTCTTCACATAGTTAAGAGAAAATAAATCTAAAGTAAAATGTATTTAACAGGATATGAGGAACTTATCAGGATTATTGTGATATCTCCAACATTAAAAATTTTTAAGGAAAGAAGAAATAAAAATCTGCCCTGGCCAGTATGACTATTAAACAGCTTAAAAACAAGACACATGATCATTTCTAATTTCATTTTACTATGATGTGGAACCAGGGATATCATCGCTGATGTCAGATGGATCCTGGCTGAAAGCAGAGAATACCAGAGAGATGTTTATCTGTGTTTTATTGACTATGCAAAGGCATTTGACTGCGTGGATCATAACAAATTATGGATAACATTGCGAAGAATGGGAATTCCAGAATACTTGATTATGCTCATGAGGAACCTGTACATAGAACAAGAGACAGTCGTTTAAACAGAACAAGGGGATACGGCGTGGTTTAAAGTCAGGAAAGGTGTGCATCAGGGTTGTATCCTTTCACCATACCTACTCAATCTGTACGCTCAGCAAATAATCTGAGAAGCTGGACTCTATGAAGAATGGGGCATCAAGACTGGAGGAACACTCATTAACAACTTGTATTATGCTGATGACACAACCTTGCTTGCTGAAAGTGAAGAGGACTTGAAGCACTTACTGATGAAGATCGAAGACCACAGCCTTCAGTATGGATTACACCTCAATGTAAAGAAAACAAAAATCCTCATAGCTGGACCAATAAGCAACACCATGATAAATGGAGAAAAGACTGAAGTTGTCAAGGATTTCATTTTACTTAGATCCACAATCAACGCCCATGGAAGCGGCAGTCAAGAAATCAAAAGACACATGGCATCGGGCAAATCTGCTGCAAAAGACCTCTTTAAAAGGTTGAAAAGAAAAGATGTCACCTGGAAGACTAAGATGTGGCTGACCCAAGCCATGGTGTTTTCAATCGCCTTACATGCATGTGAAAGCTGGACGATGAATAAGGAAGACCAAGGAAGAACTGACACCTTTGAATTGTGGTGTTGGTGAAGAATATTGACTATACCATGGACTGCCAAAAGAACGAAAAAATCTGTCTTGGAAGAAGTAAGTACAACCAGAATGCTCCTAAGAAGCAAGAATGGCAAGACTACATCTCACATATTTTAGACGTGTTAATCAGGAGGGATCAGTCCCTGGAGAAGGACATCATGCTTGGTAAAGTAGAGGGTCAGCGAAAAAGAGGAAGACCCTCAGTGAGATGGACTGACACAGTGGCTGCAACAATGTGCTCAAGCATAACAACGATTGTGAGGATGACACGAGACCAGACAGTGTTTCGTTCTGCTGTACGCAGGGTCGCTATAAGCTGGAACTGACTCAAAGGCACCTAACAACAACAACATGATTTTATGTGCTGTAAAAGTTCCTACAGGGCTAGTAAAGAACCTGACCGTTCACATCAGTTTTCCCTAACATCTTGATTCTCAATCTGTTGTCTCCACTACCTATACAGAGGGTTTGTGTCAGAAATAGTGAATCTCTCAAAGGTAAGAAAAAGGGGAACAATAATCAACTATCAAATTTTAACTAATAATAGATTATGTAATGCAGTCCATACGAACACATGTAATATTAAACTCTTATCTATAATAGTGCAGCAGAGTAGATGAATAAACAATCTAAAACTACTTAGAAAGTATTTTACACATACATTCCCTTTTTGCCCATATGCAAACTCCTTTTCATAATTCACAGCAGGGCTAAGGGAAACAATCTTAAGAGACTTCCATAGGTAGGTCAGTCAGTTCCTAACATCCTCAGCAATGAATATTAAGTTTATTTTAAATAGTAATGTAGAGAATTATATATATTATATGTACTAATTCATTCTTTAATATGAGGCCTTTAAGAAATTCTATTAAAAACCATTAACTACAGGATCTTTAGTTTGAGACCCAAGACTGTTTCTTTCCCCAGAAAACGTATATCCATTTTAGGCGAATTTGATAAAAATGTGAATTTATGGAAAAATTAGACTAAAATTATTTTGTTTTACAAAAATTTGGGGCCTACGGTTACAAGTACATTTAACTATGGTTACAAGTACATTTAACTATGGTTACAAGTACATTTAAAAGCTAACATTTCTCAGAGGCACTAAAACTAAATTTAACTAAAAATGTTAAATACTAACAAATTGTAAACATAAAAACAAGGATGATATTGTGGGAATTGACTACAGGCCAACTAGCCAAAGAAACATGTGAATAATGCTACAGTGGTTAAGAACTTGGCTGTTAACCAAAACGTTGGCAGTTCGAATCAACCAGCCGCTCCTTGGACACCCTATGGGGCAGTTTTACTCTGTCCTGCAGGGTTGCCATGAGTTGGAATCGACTGGATGGCAATGGGTAGGTAGCACAGAGAAAAGATATAACAGTGATATAGGATCACCTCAAGTGATTCAGGTACCTGCTGAAGCCTTCATCCTGCACACAGTATGTTGCTGGTTGCTGTCAAGTCGATCTAAACTCAGAGCAACCCCATGTGTGCAGAGTAGAACTGCACTCAATAGGGTATTCAAGGCTGTGACTATTCAGAAGCAGATGGCCAGGCTTGTCTTCCGAAGCACCTCTGGATGGGTCTGAACTGCCAATCTTTTGGCTAAAAGCCACGCCCTTAACCATATGTGCCACACAGGGACTCCTGCATATAGTATAAAACCCATTGCTGTGAGTCAATTCCGACTCACAGCAACCCTACGGGACAGAGTAAGAACTGCCTCATAGTTTCCAAGAAGCGGCTGGTGGATTCAAACTGTTAAACTTTTCAATAGCAGCCAAGCTTTTAACCATTACACCACCAGGGCTCTACACATAGTATAACACCTAAGAAATCCTTTTCATTTTTTAACAATCACTATCTCATTTAATCCTCAAAAGAGTTCTAGAAGCTAGATGTCAGCATCCCCATTTTATAGTTGAGGAAACAGAGGTTTACAATGGTTAAGATCCTGGCCCCAGGGCCATACAAGCTTGCCTGACATGAAGCCTACACATAGGAGACCTTGGGTCCCTTTCAGTTCTGGAACTTTATGATTCAAAATGCTGGAGTTGTATTTTTATTCAGAACACAAAAAGCCATCTGATAGTCATGAATAATGTCCCCATGGCAACTGCACTTCATCTTTCCTCTCCCTGTGTGTTGCTGTTTTAATTTTAATATGTATTTTAAATGTATATTTAATTTTAATATACATTACCAAAAAACTGTCATTTTAACCAATTCAGTGACAATTCCATCCACCATCACCCACTATCCATTTTCAAATATTTTTCATCACCCTGAACAGAAGTTCAGTATGACTTAGCAATAGTCCCACCACCACCCACTGGTAACCACTAATAAGCTTTTGTCTATACATTTGCCTCTTCTAGATATTTAATATAAGTGGAAGCATACAACATTTGTCCTTTTGTGTCTGATTTCACTCAACATAATGTTTTCAAGGCTCATCCATGTCATAGCCAAGTATCAAAACTTTTCTTTATGGCTGAATAATATTCCCACCTAAGAAGTTCCTGATTTACCTCAACAATTTAATTTCTCAAAAGGCTGAGGAAGAAATGAGAAGGAATGGACCTGTTCTGACCACTACCACCAACAAATTGGCTGAGGATATGAAGTGATCAAAATACTGGAAGAAAGAGGCCATTTTATCTTAGGGTTTAAAACAGAAGGAAAATCCCAAACACAGATGTGTATGCCAATTTTTAGAAATTTTGATCTTAAAATACTCAGAGCACATTTGATAATATTAAAGAATTATTTTTAATTTAGGGAGGTGTGAAATTGGTATTGTGGTTATGTTTAAAAAGAGTCTATCTTTTACTACAATATTTATTAATTAAATGATATGATGTCTGGGATGGAATTTGCTTCAAAATAGTCCAGACGTTTGGATAGTATAGATTAAACAAGAATGGCATGAGTTGGTAAGTGTTAAAGAATAGGTGATAAGTGGCAGTTTATTTTACTTTTCACTCTACTTTTGTATGTGTTTCAAATTTTCAAAAGTAAAGTTTTTTTAGAAGTTCAGGGCAAAGAAAGGCAGTCTGGAACTAAAATAATAAAATGATGATGATAATCATGAAAGGTAACATGCATTTAATTTGTGTCAGACATTGTTCTAAACACTTTACATACATTTAATTCTATATGGTAGGTATAATAATTATATCTGTATTTTAGAGATAATGAAGAGGCTGAAGCACAGAGTTTAAGTGGCTTACCCAAGGTCACATAACTAGCAAATGTGGGAGCAGGGACTCCAACTCAGGCTTTCTAGGTCTAGAGTCATGGCTCTTAGCTACTATGTTATGACACCCAGGAGTCCGAAAGGACAACTGAGCACAGAAGAGTAAGTATAAAAGGAGGTCCACATATAAAGAAACTTATAAAAGTGTGCAAAGGGCTCAGAATATACGATACCAAACGGGCAACTCCTGTCCAAAAGCAAGATGAGAAGGCAGGACGGGACAGGAACTGGACGAACGGATACATGGAACCCGGGGGTGGAAAGGGGGAGCATGTTGTCACATGGTGGGGACTGTAACCAATGTCACAAAACAGTATGTGTATAATTTTTTGAATGAGAAATTAACTTGAGCTGTAAACTTTCACCTAAAACAATAAAAAAACAGTAATGATAAAAGGACAGAAAACCAAACCCTCTGCTGTCAAGTCCACTCTGACTCACAGTGACCCAACAGGATAGAGTAGAACTGTCCCATAGAGTTTCCAAGGAGTGCCTGATGGATTCAAACTGCCAACCTTTTGGTTAGCAGCCATAGCTCTTAACCACTACGCCACCAGGCTTTCCAAAAGGACAGAAGGGAGAGACATATAATTGCTAAAGAATAATAATATGAATCTACTAAGAATCACATAAATGCAGATAATTAAAATTAGGTGAGTGTTGAAAACTTTAAATATAGAGTCAAACTGGACTCAACTGTCGCTCAGCCACGTACTTGAGTAACTATAAGCAAGTTATTCATCCAAAGTTTTAGTTTTTCCATTTTTGAAATGGGGTTAAGACTCGATGGCAATGGGTTACCTTACTGGGTTGTCAGGAAGATAAAATATATATATGGTACTTAGCACAGTATATGTCACATATCAAACAGAAAAATATTTGGTAGCTATTATTAAAAATAAAAGAGCAACATTTTGTCAAAGAGGATATCCAAATGGCCAACAAGCACATGAAAGACGTTCAGTATCTTTAGCCATTAACTAAACCTACCAAACCCACTGCCGTCGAGTCGATTCTGACTCATAGCAAGTCTACAGAACAGAGTAGAATGGCCTCATTGGGTTTCCAAGGCTATAAATCTTTATGGAAGCAGACTGCCACATCTTTCTCCCATGGAGCGGCTGGTGGGTTCCAACCTCTGACCTTTCGATTAGCAGCTGAGTGTTTTACCACTGCACCACCAAGGCTCCTTCATTACCCATTAAAACAAACCCCTTGCCGTCGAGTGATTCCAACTCATAGTGACCTTATAGGACACAGCAGCAGAAGTGTCCTACAGGGTTTCCAAGGAGGAGCTGGTGGATTCGAACTGCCGACCTTTTAGTTAGTAGCCTTAGCTCTTAACCACTATGCCAGATGCAAATCAAAACCACAATGACATACCATCTCACTCCCAGTAGAATGTCAATGATAAAAAACAAAGGGGAGGGGGGACAACAGCTGTTTGTGAGGTTATAGAGAAACTGGAACCCTCATCCTTTGCTGGTGGGAATGCAAAATGGAACAACCACTGTTGAAAATAGTTTTATGGTTCCTCAAAAAGCTGAACATAGAGCCACCATTTGACCCAGAATCCCAGTCCTACATATATACCCAGAAGAAGTGAAGGCAGGAATACAAACAGAAATCTACACACCAATGTTCACTGCAGCACTTTTCACAACAGTCAAAAGGTGGAAACAACCGAAACGTCCATCAACAGATGAATGGATAAACAAAATGTGGTACATACATACAGTGGAATATTACTCAGTGATAAAGAGAAATGAAGTCCTGATGTATTACACTGAGCAAAATAAGTCAATCACAAAAAGACAAATACTGTATGATCTCACATATGAAATAAGCAAATATGTAGAAGCCAAAAATTGTCAGTGATTACCAGTGATGGGAGGGAGGCTGAAAGGGGGAGTTGCTTAGGGGGCACTGAGTTTATGTTAATGGTGGTAGAATAATTTGGAAAAAGAGTGATAATGGTTGCACAACATGAAGAATGTAGTCAATGTCACTGAATTATACATGTAAAAATTGTTGAACTGGTGAATGTTTTGTTTTATATATTTTCACCACAATAAAAAAATCAGTAAAATAAAAAAGCAATTAAAAGAACTTCTAAAATCACATTAAAGGATGTCTGTTCTTACCACTTCTATCCAACGTTGTACTGGAAGTTCTAGCTAGGATAATTAGGCAAGAAAATGAAATAAAAGGCATCCAGACTGGAAAAGAAGAAGTAAAACTATCTGTTCACAGATGACATGATCTTCTATATTAAAAAAAATACTAAGGAATACACACACACACAAAATATTAATAAATGAGTTCTAATAATCTAATAAATGAGTTCAGCAAGGTTGCAGGATACAACATCAATATACAAAAATCAATTGTATTTCTATACACTAGCAATGAATAGTTGTAAAATAAAAATGAAAAAACAATTCTACTTACAACAGCATAACAAACAATAACTAGGAATAAATTTAACAAAAGAAGTACAAGACTGCACAATGAAAATTACAAAACAGAAATTAAAGAGATGACCTAAATAAATGAAAGACATCTGACGTCCACTGATTAAAAGATTCAATATTGTTAAGATAGAAGTACTACCCAAATAGATCTATAGATTTCAGCACAGTCCCCTACCAAAATCCCAGCTGCCTGTTTTGCAAAAATTGACACACTGAACTGAAAATTCATATGGAAATGCAAGGGACTCAGAATAGCCAAAACAATCTTGAAAAAGAAGAGGTGAAGAAGTCATACTTCCCAATTTCAGAACTCACTAAAAAACTGCAGTAACCAGGGCTGTGTAGTATTGCCATGTTGTTGTTGTTGTGCGCCATCTAGTTGATTTTCAACTCACAGTAACCCCAAGTGACAGAGCAGAACTACCCCACAGGGTTTTCCAGGCTGTAATCTTTACGGAAGCAGATTGCCAGGTCTTTCTCCCAAGGAGCCACTGAGTGGGTTTGAACTGCTAACCATTTGGTTAGCAGCCAAGCACTCAGCTGTAATACTCACCAGGGCTATTTGGTATTGCCATAATGATGGACATATAGATTAGATCAATGGAAAAGAGTTTTGAGTCCATATATAAATCCACACATTTAAGGGCCACTGATTTTTGTCAAGGGTGGAAAGAACAGTCTTTTCAACAAGTGGTGCTGGTACAACTGTATATCCACGTGCAAAAAGAATAAATTTGGACCCCTACGTCACATTATGTAAGAAACGAACTCAAGATGGATCAAAGACCTAAGTATAGGAGCTAAAATTATGAAACTCTTAGAAGAAAAGATAAGGAGTAAATCTTCATGACCCTGGGTTAGGCAGGGGTTCCTTAGCTACTACTCAAAAAGCACAAGCAATAAAATAAAAAATAGATAAATTGGGCTTAATCAAAATTAAAAACTTTGTACTTCAAAAGATACCATCAAGAACGTGAAAAGATAACTCACAGAATGTGAGAAAATATTTGCAAATCATATATCTGATGAAGGACTAGTATCCAGAATATATAAAGAACTCTTACAATCCAACAATATAATGACAATTAGTCCAATTAGAAAATAGGCAAAGTATTTGAAAAGACATTTTCCAAAGAAGATATACAAATGGCCAATAAGTACATGAAAAGATGTTCCACATCATTAGTAATTGCTGTTGATAGGTGCTGTCAAGTCAGTTCTGACTCATAGTGACCTTATGTACAACAGAACAAAACACTGCCCAGTTCTGTGCCATCCTCACAATCGCTGTTATGCTTGAGCCCACTGTTGCAGCCACTGTGTCAATCCATCTCATTGAGGGTCTTCCTCTTTTTACTGACCCTCTACTTTACCAAGTATGATGTCTTTCTCCAGGAACTGGTCCCTCCTCATAACATCAGTCATCAAGGAAACAAATCAAAACCACAATAAGATACCATTTCACAACCATTAGGATAGCTATAATCAAAAACACATTCAATAACAAGTGTTGGCAAGGATGAAGAAACTGGAACCCTCATGCTGATGGGAGTATAAAATGGTACAGCAATTCAATTTTGCAACAGTCTAGTAGTTTCTCAAAAAGTTAACCTAGCAATTCCATTTGACCTAGCAATTCCACTCCTGTATATAGCCAAAAGAAATGAAAACATGTCTACAGAGAAACCTGAAATAAATGTTCACAGAGCATTATTCATAATGGCCAAAAAGGAGAAACAACCCAATGATGAATGGATAAACAAATGTGCTTTAGCAATACAATGGAATATTGTTCAGACATAAAAACAAACAAAAAAGGAATGAAGAACTGATACAAGCTACAACATGAATTATCTTGAAAAGATTATGCTAAGTGGAGAAGCCAGACAAAAAAGGCCACGTATGATTCTATTTATATGAAACGACTGGAAGAGGCAATTTCATAGACACAGAGAGTAGATTAGCAGAGCTGGGGGGAAGGGTAATGGGGAGTGACTGCTAATGAGTCAGTGTTTCTTTTACGGGTGATAAAAATGTTCTTGAATTATGGTAATGGTTACACAACTTTACGAGTATACTAAAACCCAATGAATTGTACTTTAAAGGGGTAAATTGTTTTTTGGAATGTGAATTATATCTCAATCAAACAAAAACTTAAGGAAAAAAAAATCACATTGAGAGCAGCAGTACAAAGAAGTGACAGCCCAAAAAACTGGGGCAAAATATGCATGATACCAGATGACAGAGAAAAGCAGAAATACTCAATTCTTCTTTAGTTGCTGTTGCTTCTGCAAATAGTTCAAATGGAGACAGCAGAATAAACACCCTTCAAAGAAAATTAAGTGCAAATGAGACAAAGTGACAGAGAATAAGCCAACATGTAGCTTGAAATGGGTTCAGGTCTACTGCTCCAAATAGAAATTTTTATCACAGAATCATTGTCGATCTGAAATCTCATGGAGAACAAGGGCAGGATTAAAAAGCTGGATAAGGGAAAATAAGATAAGTCCTAAAGAGAGAATTTTTAAAAATATTTTACTATATTTTTGGTCAAAGTTTACACAGCAAATTAGATTCTCATTTAACAATTTCTATACATACTGTTCAATGACATTGGTTACATTTTCCATAATACATCAGAATTCTCATTATTTCCTTTCTGGTTATTCTATTTCCCTTAATCTAGCTTCCCTGTCCCCCATTACCTTCTCATTTTTGGTCTAGGAAAAATGTTTACTGTTTGGTTTCATTTAGAGAAGCACAATACTCATGGGTGATATTATTTATATTATGGGTCAATTTGTCATCTGGTTAAAAGGTGACCTCTGCGAGTGATTTGAGTTGCAAGTTTAAATGGTATCCCAGGGCAATAACCTTGGGGGCTCATCTAATCTCCATTAGTCCAGTAAGTCTGGCCTTTTTTTTTAGGTATTTGAGTTTTGTTCTACATTTTTCTCCCTTTCTGTCTGGGACCATCTACGGAGTCCCTGGTCAGCACGGTTGGTAGTAGTAGCCAGGCACCACGTAGTTCTGGTCTCAAGGCAGGTGAGGCCACTCTGTAGACTATTAGTTCTATAAACTAGTTTTGTCTTTCAGTCATTGGTTTCCTTCCTTCTCTTTTGCTCCAAATGAGAAGAGACCAATAGTTATATCTTAGATGGCTGCTTGCAATCTTTTCAGACCCTAGATGCTACTCACCAGGCTAGGATGCACACTGTCTAAAGAGAGAATTTAGTAGTATCTAGAAATTTGAAAAATCAGCCATTGAAAATCCTGTGGAGCACAGTTCTACTCTGACACGCACGGGGTCCCCACGAGTTGGAGTCAATGTGACATCAACTGGTGGTTTAGAAATCCCAGACCAAACTGATTACTTGCAAAATTCAAAATTCGATTTTAAAAAAAATTAGAAAAGGAAAAAATGATTACATAAAAGCCAGAGAATTCACCATGTACAAGTCAAACCAAGTTAACTGCAATTTCTATTTCAATAGGTTTACTTAACTACAGGTGAGAACACTGTGGGCAGAGTCTAGTTTAATTACAGCAATGCATTTGGCAAAATCTTTCATAATATCTACACGGACAAAATGTTAAATGAGTCTGATAATAATAGCTGGAATTAATAGTTATCAAACAACCACAATGTGTGCTGATTAATGGATTGATGTTAACCTTGAAGGGAGTCTAGTCAAGTAGCATTCTTTACTGTAATTTAATACTTTTATCGACAACTTGAATTACCTAATAGGCATGACTACCAAATATGAAGATGACAAAAAAAAAATCAGGAAGAATAATGTTAAATGCTTAAATCAAGACTAACAAAATGAAATTTAAAAGCCTAATACTTAAGCTAAAAAAAAATTCACTACAGAAAAACAGGGTTAGGGAGATTCAATTTAACAATTTATATATAAAAGATATGGGGATGTTAGTTGACACTACTAGCTCATATAAGTAACAGAAGCCAAAAGTGTGAATTAAATAGTTGGTTTAAAAAATAACAGCATTTAGCTCAAGCAAGGTATACCTAGCACTGTCTTGTCAAGTATCATCTAAAATATTGAATGCAGTTCTGGGTACCATGTTTAATAACAATGAGCAACTGAAGAGAAAAATGACCATGAAGGTTGAAGGATCAGAGGATTACATTATCTACAGAAGAGTTAAATCAACTGGGATTATTAACTTTAAAGAGAAAAGAGGAGAATGCTCAGAGTGTGTGGTGGGGGAAGGAGTTACGATAACCGTCTTCAAATATTTGAAAAGGCTACTTATGTGGAAGGGGGTTATACTCAGAAAAAGCAAAATACAGTGGGAACAGCATAGGCTTTGGATATCAGAAGACTTGGGTTCAAATCCTAGCTCCATCATTTACTGTATGTTATCTGACGCTTAGAAAGAGATTAAGTTTCCTTACCTATGACACCTTACCTCATAAAGGGATAAAAATTAAATGCAAAAATGTTTATAAGCTTCCTAGAACAGCCTGACACACTATGATGCACAGTAATGTTAGTTCCCTTTCCTAGACTTTTCTGTGTTGCTCTAGAACAGTATTTTCAAACTGAGAGTTACAATCCACTAACGGGTCATGAAATCAGTTTAGGGGATTGTAACATGCATTTTTTCCCCTAATGAAAACAGAATAGAAAACATCAGTGTATCACATGTACTAAAAGTAACTATAGTTTTGTGAAACTTTTGTTTCAGTTATACACCTACATACTAGATTGTGATGTAAAATGTATTTCTTACCATGCAGCTGGATCAAAAAAAAAAAGTGTGAAAACCACTGATCTATCTAACAACATCGTTTTCTAAGTATGTTCTATAGGATGTTAGTTCTCTGGGAGCGCAAATAAATTTAGGAAACAAATACTACCTCTTAGCGATTTACTATATTGAGTACACATTAGCATATCAGAGAGGTTCAGCATTAAAGAAACATTTATTTTTGCTGAACCTTAATTTTCCCACATTTATTTGATCCCAGAACCCACCACTATTTTTCAGATATTTACTGACACATTCAGAACTAGCATTTTGTGGTATACACTTGGGGAAAAACATTCTTGTAGATGAAAAAGAAGGTACAATGGGTAGAAGATATAGAAAGGAAGATACTTAGCTTTTTAAGAAATAAAAGGTTTTGACTCTATGAATCTTCCTTCCCTTATCCATGATGCCCATCTCCCTCCAATTTATGCCCCAAACACATACCCCAAAGCAAATATGATTTATCAAACTTTTAATTCACACAAAACTTATCAGAAAAAGTGTAGGACATCTATAGTATCAAGATATGAAGCCAGGATCAAGGTAGCAAGCAGCAATCAAAAGAAACTTCTGTCATAGTATCTAGGACTTCCTTTACCTGAACAAACCCTATGCTCAAAAACCAAAGCAGCCAAAGACTTAATCAGCTTCTCCAAGTGGAGTCAAAGTGTTCTAATAATACATAATCTAAAATGGGCTGTTGAGTGCAGCTAATCTTCATTATTAAGAGCATCATTATCATCATCACTTGGAAAAGGCATGTGATGACATTTAGATGATTGTGAGTTCTTTTACAGTGTATGCATACCCAGGATTCCTTTGGGAGGATGCGATTTCACACTAATATGAAAAACTGTCACTACCATAGTCAGTTCTAATAATATTTGGTATCACTTAGCAATAAAATAAAGCGTGACATCACATATTCCAGGGTACCTCTGTCATTCAAATCGTCTTAACTGGAAGTTATGCAAATACCTCTGACTCTCCTCTTGCAGTTGTCAGAACATAATATGCCTTCCCACTCTTTCCCACCCCCAAGCTCCAACGCCACCTCCTTCTCAAAGTTTGCCCCAACTTCTTTGGATTATTCTCTTCCCACTTTCTGAGTACTCTAGTACTTTTTGTTCTTAGCATTCTTTTGGTACTTCGCTGTATATGTCCTACCTTATTTAACTGCATAAAACTTAGCTCCCAACAAGACTGAACTACTTTACGAAAGGGGATCAACACTTATGAATGTTTACACTCTCCCACGAAATCCTCTAAGAGCTCACTAAATATATCTTGATTTAAATAATTCAGTTTAACAGAAGCTAGTCTTGGAGAGCTTATAATATGCCAGACTCAGTGCTAAAAGCATACACAGATTACCTCACTTAGTCTTCACAACTCTACAGAGGTAAAAACCATTATTTTCTCCATCAAGTAGAGGGAGAAAGCGAGGCTCAGTGTAACTTGCCCAAGGTCATACAGCTAGTAAGTGGCAGAGCCAGGGCCTGAACCCAGGCTGGTGTGAATGCAAAGCTCTTAATTATCTCAGCAAAGTTTGAGCCCTGCAATACCAAGAGTCTATGAAGGACTTCTATCTCACTAAGTCAGAAGTTTCCATTTCAACAAAGAGTAGGCATACTGTAGTTAAAAATTAAAACTCTAAAAAGGGATAAAATAAGAGAATTTCCCATAGAAATCTTTGACTGTAATATGATGGAAAAGGCCTTCCATAGCCTTTCTATTTAGAGAAGTGATATTAAGGTATGGGCCACAATTTCACCAAAAAGTGGCTTACGACAATACAGCTTTGATTTAGATTTTACAATAGGACTCTTTTTCTCTGCCCCAAGGACTACATGGAAAGACTGATGTGACAACTGTCACTTCGCAGCTCCAAGAAATTCCCGAACCCAATTCTTGTTTAAAAACTAAATAAGAGCTAGGGTTCTTATTCCACCCTTGACTCTTCACACAAAGCAGCACCTTCTTCTGCCCTCTTCACACAAAGCAAGCTTTACCCCACTGCCCGTACAGGAGTGCTGATTCACATAGACTCCCCATCCCCGCCAGAAATGTACCTACCTCACGATGACCCAAAACACTGACCACTTAAACAGATGTAGACGACTGATCTGTCCCCCGCACCCAGTGGTAACTCATCCAGCAGACCCCTCCCTGACATCCAAAATGCCCCGGCCACCACCCGAAAGCCGGTATTTCACACAAAGCACGATCCCTTCCTACAAAGCAGTTTTCCATTTCTGACTCTACCCATGGCGAGCAGCCTTTCTCCGGCTATGCCAACTCATAGACCCCAACGGGGTCCAGTACCCAGGGAGTCCACAGCCCAGAGAAGAACAAACTACCAGCCCCTTTCCTTGCCCACGCCTCGAATCCCCACCTCCAGCTGATCTTCCCGCAGCCAAAGCAAGACCATGAGTCCTCCAGAGAGCGAATCCGGCTACACAAAGCGAGGCGTTCCACCAAGGGGACCCTCGGAAGGCGCTTTACGCCCCCGGGCCCTTCCCCGCCCAGCCCGGCTCGCTGCCCCGCGCTCACCAGCTCTCCTCCTCCTCCTCCCAGCCTGACAAGCGCTCCAGCTCCTCGGGCCGCAGCGGCTCCACCTCATCCAGCAAGCCGCCCTCGCCCGCCGCCAGCAAGGAGGTGGCCTCTCGCAGCTCCTCGCTACTTGTCCGCCTTGGGCCCGAGCCGGCCCCGCAGACCGACTTGGAGCTTAGGCCCAAGGGGAAGCCCCGGGGGGACGCCGTCCCGGAGGATGGAGTGGACGCGCCGGCCCGAACCGGACTGCCGGGCCCGAGGGGGCCGGCGCTCTGCACCGCCCCAGAGCGGCTCCTCAGCTGTTCATTCTGTTTCTCCAGCTTCTTCACCAGCTCCTGCAGCTTCCGCACCTCCTGGTCCGCGTTCACGTTGGAGTTAACGTCCTCCATCCCGGCTCCGCCACCCGCTAGGACTCACAGCGACAGGGAAAGTGCCGGAGGAAAGAGGCGTCGCCGCCGCCGCTCACTCTAGCCGAGGCGCCGGCATATAGCAGGGCCAGGCCCCACCGCCAGGGTCCCCCCAGCTCGTGTTCCGAAGCGCCGCTGGCCCCAGCCGAGCCGCCTCATCTGCGCCGGCTCCAGGATTGGGGGAGGCGGCGCCAATATCCGGCCTCCGCCGCCATCTTCCCTCCGTCCCTCCGCCCCCTGCTCTCCGGCTCCGTCGGTGACCTCAGAGCGTCGCGGGTGGACGCGACCGCGGGCTGACGCTGACAGGACCAGCGCCGAGCTCGCCGCGGGGCGGGACCATGGGCGGGGTCATAGGGGCGGGCGGGGCTGTGGTCGGGCGGGGCTACGGCCGGAAGGGGCGGGGCTGGATGGGGGGGGTGACGTGGCCCGCCCACTGGGTAAGTGACTCGGGCTATCGTCAGGGCCCGGGGCGGGTTACCATAGGCTCATCGCCGGTATGAGTGCGGACTTGACTGCGGGTGGAGCTGAGCTCAAGTACAAGGACTCTTGCTCAGCCCCGCCTTCTACTCGCTTGGTCTTGGATGAAGGGCGGGTTGTTCTTCACCTCCAAACACGGGGCGTGTGGTGCCCGCGGGCCGATACTGCCCCCACACCCGGCCGGTTCTCGAGTGGGCGCTCAGCCTGACCCCGTGGAGAGAGTTTACTTCGTCTGTTCAGCAAGTGTTTATTCGATGCTTACTTGAAACAGGAAATTGTTAGGGCTGACAGGAGCTTTAGAGACCATCTGTGACCCGTTTATTCTTTTGAAAGTGAGAAAACCAGATACCAAACGGTTAAGAGGTCTAAGGTCAAAACAGTAACTATCATTTCTTGAGTGCTTACTACGGGCCACTCTGCTAAGCACTTTAAAGGCATTATCTCATCGATTAAAACATAGTTTTCCTGCCTTAAAGCTTACTGCACCCTGTGGCACGGAAGCGGAGGAGGGGGGAAGCGATAAAAAACAGCTCCTCCTAGACTTTTCCTGTTAATTAATGGACACTCTACTCTTTGGGTCGTTTTCTTCAGAAAAACTTACAAATATCTTGACTTTTTAAAAAAATTAGATATTAAAAGTACTTAAATCTGTTGACAGATACTGAAGAATGCTGAGAGATGTATGGATATAAAAATCTGCCTCACTACTGGTGACAAAACCAAAAAAACGTAAATGCTCTATTTTGATCACGCACGTTTATCTTCAGCTGTCAATTGTGAACTACTTGGCTTGTGTTTGCGGCTTTCCTCCAATTGCCGTCTCGCCCTTAGCTAACAATGATCCGGTCCTATTACATCGGGGTGTGGACTCGTATTCCCTGACTTACTTGCTTCTACTCTGAGCCTTTCTATGCTGTACTTTCCTTTAATAGAATATCCTGCCTGCCAAATCTGATTCCTTTTCTTAAAACCCATGCTTACCCATCCAGGACACCTTTCCTTACAATTCTTCAAAGATCTAGTTATTTGGTTTACTCTAGCATTACCTGCTAGTTTTCAACAGGTGTTGGCACTAAAAAGAAAAAAGAAAAAAGCTTTTTCTAAGAAGTATTTTTTGCTTGTTTTTGTCTGTATACTCGATGAAAAGGCATCATTCATTTTGTTTACCATGTCTAGTATAATGTCGGACACTGTAGATATTCAGTACTGGTTTGTTGAAAGTTAAAGAGAATGTACGTTCTTACAGTTCAAGGACCAGATAGATGGTTATTCATAGCAAAAGATACATCCAGTATTTTAACAGTTTGGTGGCTAACTATAAAGAGTGTTTTTCTACTTGTATAGTACTAGTCAAAGTATATCTTTGTTTCCTAACATGGAATAATTATGCAGTAATATGTATTATCTTAGGAGCTCCAGTGACGCAAAGGTTGAGCACTTGGCTGCTAACTGAGAGGTCAGTGGTTTAGATCCACTAGCCACTCCATGGGAGAAAGATGTGGCAGTCTGCTTCCGTAAAGATTTAGAGCCTTGGAAACTCTGTGGGACAGTTCTGCTCTGTCACATGGTGTCTCTATGAATCAGAATCAATTCAAAGCACCTAACAACAACAACATTATCTATGTAATGCACATCTAAATATCATTGCTGTCTCTGACACATCTAAACTAGGTGCCAGAGGGTTAAACATCATGATGACTTCCTATATAGCAGTTTTTATTTGCATTTGATGGTTTGTGAAATAAATTCCAACTAGCCAGGTTCCGTAAGCAGAATCCTTCAAATTTATTTCTTGAAAAGTATAGTTCACTCAACATTATGAACCTAAACACTAAGATTCCATGGAGCAAGAAGAGCTTGATGTAATGTAAAACAATGAATTAAGAATCAGGAGGCCTGACTGCAGCTTCTGGCTGTATCATAAATATGTTGCTTAGCCTTAATCTCTGGTTACTTAATCTCAGGTCTTTACCTTTCTTCAGAGTGTGGGAGTTGGATGATCTCCAATATACTGGTGAATCTTCATCATTGCAAAATGTAAATGTAAATATGCTTAGATAAATATCTAGACATACATAGTAGATTACTTGGTTTTTTATATTTGTACTTTGTAATTGCCTTACTCTACATCTTCTTTTTTCATTCAGCAAATATCAAGTGCCTACTACGTGCCAGGCACTGTTCTAGGCACTTGGATATTTACTAGGCTCCTTAAACTTCTGGTGTACACACACACCCACCCACCTCTAACTGCTTGTCCTGCCATCTTCACATTTCCAGTAAATGGCAACTCTGTTTTTCCAGATGATCAAGCCAAAAACTTTGGGATAATCTTCTGCATATCTCATTTATTACCACTCTTCAGTCCAACTACACTAGCCTTCTTGATATTCTTCAAACTTGCTAAGCATGTTTCTACCTTAGGAATTTTGCACTTGCTGTTCCCTCCATGTAGGACCTATTCTTCCCCCACATTTTCACCTTAGTAACTTCGTTACTTCATTCAGGTCTCTGTTCAAATATCACCTCTTAAGTTCACTATCTTCATTATTACTATCTTAATAAAATAGCATTCTTATCATTCCCCATCCTCTTATTCTCTTTTATTTTTCATCAGACACATCATGTATTTCTTTCTGTCTTTGCTTATAGCCGTCTTTCCTCAGTAGAATGTGAACTCTTGAGAACAGGGTTCACTGCTATATCCTCAGTGCCTAGAACAGTGAGTGGTACATAGTAGGTGCTCAATAAATGTTGGATAAATTAATGAATGAAGAATGAATGCATTTTGATCAAGTGAAGCCTCCTAAAAGAGAGGTTCAGATAAATGTGTTTATGTCTCAAATCTTTAAAGTGGAAATTCTTAATCATTTTTGAATGGCTGATTTTTTAAGTTACATTTTCCTCTTCCAAAAGAGCAACATGTCATACTATATATGTCATCCTCAAAACTAGGTCATTGTCCACCTCCTGAGTGCCAACAGCCCTCAAGAACTGCGGAGGAGAGAAAATCTTAGGTTCTCACTGCAGAGTATGAAGACAAACATATTTCCTCTCTATCCTAAACCCTGCAAGGATCTTCCTCTTTCAGGTTACTTACATTACTGTGTCTTCTCTTGTGACTCAGAAGTGTTAAAGTATGTTACAAAAAAAAAAGTCTCTCTAAAAATCACTCTCATAGATATGAGCAGCATAGCTGGTAGGTGTCTTCAGTATGCATCACAGCTATCCTAACTAGCTTTTCAGGTGCTGTGTTTTACAATAAGCTTGCCTTATTGCTGAATGAAGAAGCTGCTGCTTTTCTAAGCAGGTGTGGCCCTTTTTATAACTTGCTCCTACTTGCAAGTTAGCTCTTAGAGAAACTCCTGACAAAGTGGAAAATATTACAAACAACGAAAATTATTTAGAGTAGAAAACTATTACTCAATGGCTTCAAGGCATTCAGCATTCCTAAAATCCTAAATCAAAATGTGTGTGTGTGAGAGGGAACTTAGTGCCCAAAAGTAGTTTAGAAATTTCTAGGCATTTACAGAAATATATGCATTTGCTTTAAAAAATGCTCAAATTCTTTGACGAAATCTTTATTACCCAATATATCCATTTTTATCTTCATGGTTATACACCCAGCTAGTCATTTGCTCTCTCATATTTCTCACCACCATCCTTCCCTCAGACGTACTTCCCTCTGCTCTATTAAGGGGCCTCTTCTTGGCACCATGCAATTTTAAAAAAGAATCACAGGCTAGGTATATAGGGAATCCTGAATTGATATCTTGGAAAAAAGAAGAGGGCCTGGGATTTGGAACTGGAATTGCTCCAGTCGGCATTGGTCAGATCTCACTGTTACAAGATGCCTCAAAAGTAGTCATAATGGCAGTCATTACTTCCTTCCTTAGGGAAGTCCTCTGGCCAGAGAGTGGCCCCCTACCACACTGTTGGAGGCAAATATTATATTGATGTAGGGTGAGGAAGTTCATAAATAATCAGAGGGGAACAAGTTCTTGAACTCTTAGGAGGCCGCTGTCTTAGCCCAAGATGAAACAAAACTTTAACTCCCACGCCCACCACCTTTTTAAATTTTTTTTTTGTTTTTGGTAGCAGGTAGGAAGGTAGGATTGTTAAATAGCATTTATTACTTCTTCCTTTCTTTAAGTTGCGTATCAGCAGGTCACTGAAGTTTGAAAAGTGGAATATGAACCATTCCTGAACATCCTTGGTGGTCTACAGAATCTGCATTCAAAGATAAGAGAAAACTTATTAGAAATTATTCAAATTTCCAAGTTCAGTAAGCTAAGTCCCAGTAACCCTAATATTTAAAACATATTATTCTGTGTATTGACTTAAAGATGCTATAGAGATAATGGACTTTGACTATAGACATATTAAGCTAAAGTAAATTAAGCTGTCATTGAGATATTTATGTATTTTTCTATCTAGGAAGTTATAGAGAATCCCATTCCTGAGCCTTTGGGATACTCCTTAAGTATTATACAGATTGAAGGCCATCATCAATTGTTCAGTTTTCCCAAGTGTTATGGATTGAATTATGTCCCCCTGAAATATGTATTGAAATCCTGACCGTATGCTGTTGTGATTTAATCACATGATTAAATCAGTTGGTCTTATGTAGAGCAGATTACCTTCCATAATGTAATGTAATGACTTTCCATAATGCAATCTAATATGATATAATCAAGCAATCAGTTAAGGTCATCCTAGTATGGGGTGGATCCTAAATCGAATCACCTCTGAGTTATGAGAAAACCAGAATAGACACAGACAAGTACATATAGGAGGAAGACAGATGCCATGTGAGGATTGTTTGTAAGCCAAGGAACCAAGGAATGCCCAGGACAACCTACAAGGAAGGAATCAACATGGCTAAGACTCCAGAACTGTGAGAAAATAAGTTTCAGATATTTAAAGCCACCCACCTGTATTTCTGTTATAGTAGCACTCTGAAACTAAGACACAAAACATATCTAGAAAGTTAATTTTGATCCATCATCTTTTCATATTTAGACAAAGTTATATATGCCCCGAAAATTTAATTCTCTGAATATCCAGGTCTCTCTGAACTGGTCCAATAATAATAATAGTTAACAATTACATATTGATCATTTTTATGTCATGTAATAATTTAAAACTCACAATAGTCCTTTGAAGTTGTTGTTAGTTGCCTTCAAGTTGGCTCTAGCTCATGGTGACCTCATATATAACAAAATGAAACATTGCACAGTCCTGTACCATTTTCATGATGTTTGATAAATACTTTGAGGTAACTGCTATTCTCCATTTTGCAAATGACGAATCTGAGGTACAGTGAGGTTAAGTAATTTACCAAGATCCCATAGCCAGGAAGTAGTAGAACTAGATTTGAACCCCAGTAGTCTGGCTTCAGAAGTGCACACCCAATACCCAGTGGTCCATTACCAAGAAGAGTTCTCCATTCTTTTTCTTATGAGAAGTACAAATATCTCGATCAGCTACTGAGGGGACAATGTTGACAACTTACTGGTTTTTGTATTTATGGTATCTAGTGATTCAATCCTCTTGCTCTAAAAGCAAATTTGCCAGTTTTCAAGTCTCAGCATCGCTGGGAACCAACATATTGAAACAATCAGTTCCTCAGAGAGAAAGCCAATTCCTCTATCTCTTGCTTCAGAGACTTCCTAGTAGACCATTTACTTGGACAGTGCTCCAGGTACTTGAGAGGTGTGTGAGGAGGCCTGAAGATCCACCAGTCAGCAGTTTGCTAAGATGACTTCAGCATCTGAGCTTCTCGTTGGAAATGCCGGTGGACTAGCACAGCCTGTTGGGGTTTTACGGGGCAGAAGCTAGTGGAGGGAGTCTCTAACTCAGGGCAGTAGACCACAAAAATCAACAAACCATGAATATTTAAGAGTCAGAATTTAATGGTGCGAGTCCTAGGCCCATACACCAGAGAAGGAAATATAAATGGGTACTGAAAATAAGACTAAGGCAATATCAAACATCAAAGTACAGAGTCAGGGAAACAGAAGTGAGCAAAGAGTTCAGCAGTAGATGACAGAGTGATTCTTGGCAAATGCCAGATCTAAGTAGTTGCAGGCAGTTACCTTTCTATGCCTTCTGTAGCAGGGTGTGTGGGAGGGACAGCTGCATTTAAAGAGCCAAGGATGTTGTTGCCGGGCAGGGCAGTGAGTTTCTAGCCTTGGGACAAGTTGGTAACCAGATCTGCTGGCCTAGGGCCCAATCTGCAGAGCTCCCTGATGCACAAGAGTTTACTGTTGTGTAGATCTGTAAACAGATTCCGTCTCCTCATAGTTCTTGGAAACCAGATAGCCTTCATCTATCATCTGCACTATAGTCTAGAGAAATGAGGGCAGGGTGTTGGGCAGGGGAAGGGAGAGATAAGTAGTAGGGCCTGGAAGAGATGATTCACCTATTATCAGTGAATACAATTTACCTCAGATAGGTCACCTACACAAGAAGCAGTGGCCCACAATTCCGAAAGAGCTGCTCTGTCTGTTGGCATGATTGTCTACCAACATTATTGGAGGATGTATGTCCTCTTTCCTACCACCAACATACTCTCAGGTTGAGTTTTTCCTGCTGCTTGTTTTGGGGCGCCAGGTCAGTTGATCAGGAGATGTGGCCAAGTATTATCCAACCTTGAGTCAGATCAACTATCATTTAGCCCTTCTGTGTAAATCTTCTGAGTTCTTGAATATTCCACCCAAATCATGATGTGATTTTTGGACAGCTCTTGACAAACCATCAAAATTTTGCTGTGTATTGGCAGCAGGACAGATCATGGTACTGACTGTGGTAATTCTGACAGGGAAAGCGTATGCATACTATAAAACCCAAAACCAAACCTGTTGCCATCGAGTTGATTCTGACTCATAGCAATACTACAGGACAGAGTAGAACTGCCCCATAGGATTTCCAAGGCTGTAATCTTTATGGAAGCAGACTGCCACATCTTTCTCCCATGGAGCAGCTGGTGGGTTCAAACCACCAACCTTTTGGTTAGCAGTTGAGTACTTAACCACTGCACCACCAGGGCTCTTATGTATACTTTAGTATAGCTAAAAACCAATTGCTGTCAAGTCGATTCTGACTCAAGCTGACTCCGTGTGTGTCAGAGTAGAACTGGGCATAATAGGGTTTTTAATGGCTGATGTTTCAGAAGTAGATCACCAGGACTTTCCTCCAAGGCACCTCTGGGTGGACTTGAATCTCCAACTTTTCTAGTTAGCAGCCGAGTGGGTTAACCGTTAACACCACCTAGGGACTCCATAGGATAGTTAGGAAGCATGTATCGCTCTCACAGATGGAGATGCAGTTCTTCATCTCTCCAACAGGCAAGATAAAAAAAAGATGCTTTTCTAATTCTCCACCTCTGATGCATTCAAAGCTACGTCATGATATTGCACAAAGTCCCCTCCAGGAGTAGGTGTGGTCTATTAAAGCCTAGGCAAGGCAAGAGAACACAGAACAAACAACTCCTCCTATACACAGTCAAAAGGCTAACAGAGACTGCCACCTCTATGCAGAAGCTGATGTTCCCCCTGAGCACAACAATGTAGCTGCTAGAACTTCCATGTGGCTGTAGCATCTGTCTTGGCTCTGGCGCCTTAGATTTGGACAAGAACATTCAATCATCCCTTGAAGGACCAGTCCCAGCAGAGGCACCAGCCAGGAATAGTACCATGAGCAGAAAATAAGAGCAGGAGCTATATGATAGAATCCAGCATGATGTCCTGGAGAGTTCTAGGCTTATTTTTACTGGGTCAGCCTACTTTAAAGGCACATGGCTCAGACAGTCCTTTCACTGTCCTCTAGATAAATGATAAATATCAGTTCTTTGTTTTCTTATAGTTTCTCATTTAATTTTTTTTTTACATTCAACTTTTTAATTCACCTGGGATTTATTCTGATGTGTTGCGTGAAGCATAACTCTAAATGGTCACTTTTATATGAGACACTGTCATATACTGGGTTAATCTGTTGTATTTATTCATTCAGTCATTGATCACTAGTTCAGGATACACTGTTAGGGACAAGGGATGATAAAGCTATAAGGAGTGTGGTCCTTGATCTGCAGCAACTCATTGTTCATTTAAGGAGATAAGATATACACAGATAAACACATGTTCAAAGCAGCATGTGGTAAGTGCCGTGTGAACGAGATGGACAATAGAGAATAAAAGGGTGTGTTTTCTCTCTCTCTTTCTTTCTATCCCTGATTCTCTCTTTCTGAGGGAGTATTAGAATAATAGAAGTGGATTCCTCTGCCTCTGAGAATAAGAGGAAGTTTCGCAGAAAAATTGAGATTTAAGATTGGCCTTCAGGAATAGGTAGCTGGTACATAGCACTGTAGTAAAACTCACTTATCTAAATAGTAGTTAAACTTTACAGTAATGATGGCAGATTAATGGTATTTCATATTAAAGGGTTTTTGTTTGTTTTGTTTTTTACTTTTCTCTTCCTATTAAATGAGCTTAGTGTTTTACAGGTAGTTCCTAAAGAATATTTGTTGATTAAAATATTTTTCTAGTTTAAGAACATGTTTCCTCATGTAAAAAACTGTGTAACTTGTTCTATTTAGATTTGCTTTACAGATTAGATCTACTGATAAATGTGGCTGAAATAGATTTGATTTTCTCTTGGGATAGAAATGGAAGAGACAAGGAAAAAAATAAGAAATTATCATTCTTTAATTTCAAGGACAGAAAAAGTATCAACACTGAATCAATGGGAAGGATGCTTCTAAATACCCTTCACTGAGGCTTAAATTCTCATTTATGCGTCCATCACTTAAGACAAAATACAGTATCAACAAGTTAAACTGAGGAAACAATAAACAAATAGATAAACAAATAAATCATTGATTTATTTACAAAATATAATTCTACAATAATTGGCCAGAGAGAAACACAGAATAAGGTTACACTGGTAGCAGTAAGCCTCGACTATTGACTTATCTCCTCAGCCTAGATGACTTTTATCATCTACAGAATTCTAACTAACCAGAATTTCAAATTCCTGTAAAACTGTAATGAAAATAGCTGAAGTGATTACAGGACGTTATCAGTGCATTTAATCTCTTTAGTACTACTTTGGATTTTTTTTTTTTTTAACATAGCTATAAGTGTTCCAAGTTTTTTAAAATTCATATAGAATCAGAAAGCCTCAAATTTCCTTAAGTAGGAAAAACACTAAACAATATCCCACTTGACTTTTTGTCACAATCTACTCTTTAAAAAACAGAGAAAGAGAAAACAAAAAAATGAGTGTTTTAAAAAAAAAATTTCAAATGCACCATTGTCAGGAATTTAAGATGTTCCTCTTCAGATTGTTATGAAAATACATTAATAATGTTTTCAAAATAACCTTTTAGAAAGAGATATCATTATTTTCTTAAGAGAAACAGCTCTAGTGGAAATGGTTTTATAAGATACAAATTAATAAATATTCCCAAAATTCACTTGTAAAAGTGCTAAACTTATTGCTTTAGCCATTCTAAAAGGTATTACAGTTCCAGAGATGTGCATATGGTGGATGTCCACTGCTTTTTTTGCTTAGCTTTTCCTCTTTTTCCATACTTGCCTGTTGGGAGACAATTCTCCCTGGGTCTCTTTTATTTTTGCACCTCTTATGAGCAAGGCACTGGCTGCCCTTTGTTCCGGACTATCTTTTCAAGGATGTTTGTATAGCAAACAGTTCTGGCATATGGAAATAATGTCTCCCTCTGGAGTAAAGAGCAGGTTTGTTTACTGTCCAATATGATAATGTCTCCTTCCAGGTCAAAGGTCAGGCATACTTACTGCCATTATAAAAGGTTTGGGTTCTCTAAGCTCGGGGCTCCTCACCTGTAATGCAACCAGCTACGTATATAAGCATCGACTGTTCAAGAAATCAAAAGATGCATTGCATTGGGCAAATGTGCTGCAAAAGACCTCTTTAAAGTGTTGAGAAGCAAATATGTCACCTTGAAGACTAAGGTGTGCCTGACCCAAGCCATGGTATTTTCAATTGCATCATAAATGCATGTGAAAGCTGGACAATGAATAAGGAAGACTGAAGAAGAATTGACACATTTGAATTATGGTGTTGGCGAAGAATACTGAATATACCGTGGACTGCCAAAAGAACAAACAAATCTGTCTTGGAAGAAGTACAACCAGAATGCTTCTTAGAAGCAAAGATGGCAAGACTACGTCTTATATACTTTGGACATGTTATCAGGAGGGATCAGTCCCTGGAGAAGAACATCATGCTTGGTAATGGACAGGGTCAGCGAAAAAGGGGAAGACCCCCAACGAGATGGATTGACATAGTGGCTACAACAATGGGCTCAAGCATAACAACAGTTGTGAGCATGGCGCGGGACCGAGCTGTGTTTCGTTCTGTGGTACATAGGGTTGCTATGAGTCAGAGCCAACACGACGGCACCTAACAACAACAGCTGTCTTCACATTCCTCTGTGGGAACTGAGGCATTGTGAATCAGAGCAAATGGTGATACTCTGGCAACTACTATTGCTATGAGTAACATATTGTTCTTTTTCTCTAACACAGGAGTCTTGTCTTTTCTGCCGGCATCCATGAAATTGTGGAAGGCTAACTTGTTAGCTTGCAAGTAGGATAAAATCTCAGACACTTCCCAATTTCTTGATACTGCTTTTCTGAGAAGTGCCTCTTCCATGTCCATCTCCTTTTTCTCCCTCACCCATGATTAAACAGACGTTGCCATGTTTACATGAGATATTTTCAAATGGTCACAATTGCTTGGCTCAGGGATGTCCCCCACACCAAGCTGCGCCAAACAATATTCTTCCTGGCAATATGGAAAGAGACTACCTGGGTCTGTCTGCTCACTTGAATAAAGGAGATGTAAACATAGGAGCAATTAGAGGAAGTTATCTTCCACCTTGTAGACTGAACTAGAGACAGTCCATAACTAGAGATAAGAATAAAGCCAGTATATAAAGAGAAGCAGAGATGAGATACCAGGAAAAGGAATTTGCTATGTTCCCTACATTACTCCAGTTCCTGCTTCAAGTTCTTTACTAAGACACACTTGTATCTTTGACCTTTAGCTTTTTGAGGGAACTCTGTGTCTGCATAATCAAATCTTCTTTTTATTTTAGCTTAAGTGGGTTTATGTGTATTATAATCCAAATTGGGCTTCCTTGTACTATAATCCAAATAGTTCTGATATAACTGAGAAAACCTGTTTTCTTTCTGAAAACTGGACAATAGAGGGAAATACCCAAGTGGTTTTCTAAATGCTTTCATTCAGCAAATATTTGTTGAGCAGCTATGAAATGCCAGACACTGTGCTGGAGGCTGGGGATATAATAGTAAACAGCACATAGTTCATAGAGTTTAAATTCTTGTAAGAGAGGGAGAGGCGGGGCCAAGTTGGCAGAGTAGTCAGATGCTTCCGGTGGACCCTCTTATAACAAAGACCCGAAAAAACAAGTGATTCGATTGTATATGACAATCTGGGAGCCCTGAACATCAAAGGCAGAGTTGAGGAACCAGAAGGAGTGGCAGGGGAAGGGAGAGACAGTCCGGAAGCAGGGAGGATTTGCCAGACCTGACCCTGCGAGAGGCTGAGCCCTTCAGGCCTAAGCAGCTCGCGGGTGAGCAGTGAGACAGGCAAGCATTCAAGCTTGGGAGGCGCATTTTCCACACTGGGAGAGACCCAGCACCAGAGTGTCTACACAGCCACTCAGAACCAGTGAGAAGCAGCCCTCAATCCGGTGAAAGATAAGTAATTGCATACGGCCTACCACGTGAATCGAAAACACCCCCCTTAGAGAAAAACTTCTCTCCATTTACCTCACCACTCCCTGGTCTGCACTGGGTCCCGGACCAGCTTCAGCAATTGCCGAGTCCTCTGGGCCAGAAGTAGGATCCCTCACATGCCTGGAGCCATTCTCCCTGCCTTGGAGCGGGAACAAATTAACAAACGGGAAGAAATAAACTGCCGGCTCTCCTAAGCCAGGAAACCAGGGTAGGCACAGCTCCTTTGCCTAGGCACAGGCATAAGGGATCCATGGACTTCAGGTGCCTTTCCCCTGCATAGACTTGTGTGGGCTCATCTCAACAGCATAGGCCCTCATTACCGCAGTACAACAAAGTATATACCGGAACTCTAACTTCAACTGTTTCAGCTGTGAAGTGGTAGGTTCTTGACATTTGACACTGCTCTGCCCATTAAGTAGGGTCTTCACCTACCCAAATCAGGGGCCTGAGGACTGATGGCTCCACCCACGCCACCTAGCCACCTGTGATAGGGGCCCATATATAAGAGGTGCCCCCCAGTCCTTACAGTCAATGGCATTGGGTGCTCATAGTCTGGCTGCAAAACCTACCCACCTATGTGCTCTAGGGAACAGGGACACGCCTTCCTCCCAGACACTCGGGGCAGCTGTCAGCCCCCTGCCTTGCTCAGAGTGTGTCCCTCTGCTGCAGCCAGATGCCTGTGCCTACACCAATCACCCATGCTTGTGTAGGACTATAAGTGAGAGCCTACACCACATGCTTGGTGGCTTTCTACCTGGATGCCTGAGCTGAATTCATACAGGAGGAATGGGTGGACTCCTGAGCTCACATACCTAGTAACAGATCTAACCACCTGGTGACAGGACATTAGATCTTCAAAGGTGCCAATAATCAAACTAGCTTATATGAGCAGCCTATTTGGGCATATCAAAACAAAACAAGAAGCTAGGGCACAGTAAGCAAACATAAAATAAATAAATATAATAACATTGATGGCTTGGAGGCAACAGTCAATATCAAATCACATACAGAGGCAATCCATGATGGCTTCTGCAAGCTCCCAAAATAAAGAATCTAGAAATTTTCCAGAGGAGGAAAATTTCTTGGAATTACTTGAGGCAGAATACAAAAGGTTAATATACAGACTCTTCAAGAAATTAGAAAGGAAATTAAGAAGATGCAGAACATGCAATAGAAGAAATTAAAAAGATTAGAGAAGAGCATAATGACAAATTTAACAGGCTGCAAAAATCCATAGAGAGACACCAATCAGAAATCCAGAAGATTAACTATAAAATCTCAGAATTAGACAACTCAATAGAAAGTCATAGGAGCAGAATTGAGGCAATGGAAATCAGAATCAATGAGACTGAAGATAAAGCACTTGATACCAACTTATTTGAGGAAAAATCAGATAAAAGGATTTAAAAAAATGAAGAAGCCCTAAGAATTATGTGGGACTCTATCAAGAGGAATAACCTACGAGTGATTAGAGTACCAGAACAGAGGGGGATAACAGAAACTACAGAGAGAATTGTTGAAGATTTGTTGGCAGAAAACTTCCCTGATATCATGAAAGATAACAAGATATCTATCCAAGATGCTCATCGAATCCCACATAAAGTAGATTCCAAAAGAAAGTCACCAAGACATATTATAATCAAACTTGCCAAAACCAAAGATAAAGAGAGAATTTTAAGAGTGGCTAGGGATAAATGAAAAGTCGTTGTCATGGTTTGAATTATGTCCTCCAAAAGATGTGTGTATCAATTTGGCTAGGCCATGATTCCTGGGACTGTGTGATTTTCCTATATGTTGTAAACCTGCCTCTATGATGTTAATGAGGGAGGATGGGTGGCAGTTGTGTTAGTAAGGCAGGACCTGATCTACAAGACTGGATTGTGTCCTGAGGCAATCTCTTGAGACATAAGAGACAGAAGTGAGCACAGAGACAGGGGGACCTCATACCATCGAGAAAGCAGTGCTGGGAGCAGAGCGCGTCCTTTGGACCAGGGTCCCTGCACAGAGAAGCTCCTAGTCCAGGGGAACACTGAAGAGAAGAAGGCCGACAGAGAGAGAAAGACTTCCCCTGGAGCTGACGCCCTGAATTTGGACTTTTAGCCTACTTTGACTGTGAGGAAATAAACTTCTCTTCGTTAAAACCATCCATTTGTGGTATTTCTGTTATGGCAGCACTAGAAAACTAAGACAGTCATCTACAAAGGAGAGTCAGTACGAATAAGCTCGAACTACTCAGCAGAAACCATACAGGCAAGAAGGCAATGGGATGACATATATAAAGCCTTGAAGGAAAAAAACTGCCAGCCAAGAATTATATATCCAGCAAAATTGTCTATCAAATATGATGGCAAAATTAGGGCATTTCCACATAAACAGAAGTTTAGGGAATTTTCAAAAACCAAATCAAAATTACAAGAAATACTAAAGGGAGTCCTCTGGTTAGAAAATCAGTAACATCAGATAATTAAAAAACTGCCAACGAAAAAAAGAGCCCTGGCCCGGATGGCTTCACTGGAGAATTCTACCAAACTTTCAGAGAAGAGTTAACACCACTTCTACTAAAGGTATTTCAGAGCATAAAAAAGGATGGAATACTCCCAAACTCATTCTATGAAGCCAGCACAACCCTGATACCAAAACCAGGTAAAGACACCACAAACAACAGAAGTTGTAGACCAATATCCCTCATGAACATTGACACAAAAATCCTCAACAAAATTCTAGCTGATAGAATTCAGCAACATATCAAAAATAATTCACCATGATCAAGTGACATTTATACCAGGTATGCAGGGATGGTTCAACATTAGAAAAACAATCTGTGTAATCCATCACATAAATAAAACAAAAGACAAGAACCACATGATCTTATCAATCGATGCAGAAAAGGCATTTGACAAAGTCCAACACCCATTTATGATAAAAACTCAACAAAATAGCAATAGAAGGGAAATTCCTCAGTATAATTAAGGGCATTTATACAAAGCAAACAGCCAACATCATCCTAAATGGAGAGACTTTGAAAGCATTCTCCTTGAGAATGGGAACAAGACAAGGATGCCCTTTATCACCACTCTTATTTGATGTTGGGCTGGAGTTCCTAGCCAGAGCAATTAGGCTAGAAAAAGAAATAAAGGGCATCCAAATTGGGAGGAAAGAAGTCGAAATATCTCTATTTGCAGATGATACGATCTTATACACAGAAAACCCCCAAGAATCCACAAGAAAACTACTAGAACTAATAGAAGATTTGAGCTAAATTTCAGGATACAAGATAAACATACAAAAATCAGTTAGATTCCTTTACACCAACAAAGAGAACCTCAAGGAGGAAATTACCAAATCAATACCATTTACAATAGCCCCCAAGAAGATACAATACTTAGGAATAAATCTAACCAGAAACATAAAAGATCTACACAATGAAAACTACAAGACACTACTGCAAGAAACGAAAAGAGGCCTGCATAAGTGGAAAAACATAGCTTGCTTATGAATAGGTAGACTCAACATTGTGAAAATGTCAGTTCTACCCAAAGCGATCTACAGATACAATGCAATCCCGATCCAAATTTCACCAGCATTTTTTAATGAGATGGAGAAACAAATCACCAACTTCATATGGAAAGGGAAACGGCCTCGAATAAATAAAGCATTACTCAAGAAGAAGAACAAAGTGGGAGGCCTGATTTTAGAACCTGTTATACTGCTACGGTAGTCAAAACAGCCTGGTACTGGTACAACAACAGATACATAGACCAATGGAACAGAATTGAGAATCCAGACATAAATTCGTCTACCTATGAGCATCTGATATTTGACAAAGGCCCCAAGTCCATTAATTGAGGAAAAGACAGTCTCTTTAACAAATGGTGCTGGTATAACTGGATATCCATCTACAAAAAACTGAAACAAGACCCATACCTTACTCACACCATGCCCAAAAACTAACTCAAATGGATCAAAGACTTAAATATAAAATCAAAAATGATAAAGATCATGGAAAAAAAAAATAGGGACAACGCTAGGAGCTCTAATACATGGCATAAACACAATACGAACCATAAGTAACAATGCACATGTACCAGAAGAGAGACTAGATAGCTGGGAGCTCCCAAAAATCAAACACTTATGCTCATCAAAAGACTTCACCAAAAGAGTCAAAAGACAACCTACGAACTGGGAAAAATTTTTTGGCTACAACAAATCCAATCAGCATCTAATCTCTAAAATCTACAAGATACTGCAAAACCTCAACAATAAAAAGACAAATAACCCAATTAAAAAATGGGCAAAGGATATGAACAGGCACTTCGCCAAAGAAGATATTCAGGTGGCTAACAGACACATGAAGAAATGCTCACTATCATTAGCCATTAGAGAAATGCAGATCAAAACTACAATGAGATATCATCTCACCCCAACAAGGCTAGCATTAATCCAAAAAACACAAAATAATAAATGCTGGAAAGGTTGTGGAGAGACTAGAACACTTACACACTGTTGGTGGAAATGTAAAGTGGTACAACCACTTTGGAAATCAATTTGGTGCTTCCTTTAAAAGCTAGAAATAGAAGTACCGTAAGATCCAGCTATCTTGCTCCTTGGAATATATCCTAGAGAAATAAGAGCCGTCACATGAATATAGATATGCACACCATGTTCACTGCAACACTGTTCACAATAGCAAAAAGATGGAAACAACCTAGGTGCCCATCAACAGAAGAATGGATAAACAAATTATGGTATGTCCACGTAATGGAATATTATGCAATGATAAACAACAATGATGAAGCCGTGAGACATCTTATAACATGGAGGAAGCTGGAGGTCATTATGCTGAGTGAATTTAGTCAGTCACAGAAGGACAAATATTGTGTGAGACCCGCTATTATAAGAACTCAAGGAAAGGTTTAAACACAGAAGAAAACATTCTTTGATGGTTACGAGGGTGGGGAGGGAGGGTGAGGGTCATTTACTAACTACATAGTAGATAAGAATTATCTTAGGTGAAGGGAAGGACAGCACACACTACAGGGGAAGTCAGCACAACTGGACTAAACCAAAGCTGAGAAGTTTCCTGAATACAATCAAACACTTTGAGGGACAGAGTTGCAGGGGTAGGGTCTGGGGACCATGCTTTCAGGGGACATATAGGTCAACTGGCATAACAAAGCTTATTAAGAAAATGTTCTGCATCCTACTTTGGTGAGTGGCATCTGAGGTCTTAAAAGCTTGCAAGCAGCCATCTAAGATGCATCAATTGGTCCCAACCACCTGGAGTAAAGGAGAATGAAGAACACCAGAGACACAAGGAAAGTAGTAGCCCAAGAGACAGAAAGGGCCACATAAACCAGAGACTTTATCAGCCTGAGACCAGAAGAACTAGATGACACCCGGCTACCACCAATGACCGCCCTGACAGGGAACACAGCATAGAGTCCCAGATGGAGCAGGAGAAAGGTGGGGTCCAGAACTCAAATGCCAGTAAGAAGGCCAGACTTAATGGTCTGACTGAGACTGGAGGAACCCTGGAAAGAATGGCTCCTGGATTCTCCATCAGCCCAGAACTAAAATAATTTCTGAGGCCAGCTCTTCAGACAGGGGTTGGACTGGACTGTGTGACATAAAGTGATACTTGTGAGGAGCGTGCCTCTTAGCTCAAGTAGATACAAGAGACTAAACCGGCAGCTTCTGTCCAGAGGTGAGATGGGAAGACAGAGAGGGTTAGGAGCTGGTTAAATGTACATGGGGAATCAGGGGAGGAAAGGAGGATTGTGCTACCACAGTATGGGGAGAGCAATTACAGTCACATAACAATGTATGTATAAATTTTTGTATGGGAAAAAACTAAAAAAAAAAAAAAATTATTGTAAGATAGGCAGCCTGAAAAATAAGTGAACCAACACAAAATACTTGTATGTTGTGATAAGTACTATAAGGAAAACCAAGGGACAGAGGTTCAGAATAAAAAGAGAACATTCCTTAGATAAAGTGATTGAGGAAGGTGAATTTGAGGAGACATAATCAAGCTAAAATATGAATGGTAAGGAGAGGGGAGATTGGTACAAACTGAAGAAATGGTGGGTGCCAAAGCCTGAGATGAGAAGGGCTTAGAGGATTGTGAAAATTGACAGAAAATAAATGTAAATAAATATGAGTAAGGGAAAGAGTGGAGCCTTGGTGGCGCAGTGGTTAAGAGCTCAGCTGCTAACCAAAAGGTTAGCATTTCGAATCCGCCAGCCACTCTGTGGAAACCCTTTGGGGGAATTCTACCCTGTACTATCGGGTTGCTATGAGTCAGAATCAACTCAATGGCAATGGGTTTTTTTGGTTATAGGAGGTAACCACTATCATGAATTTGTATTTATTATTCTCATGCATTTATATATACTTTTACATATATATGTATACTTAATATATGTAAATATATGTT
>NW_004444037.1:9881483-9888373 GCF_000243295.1 Trichechus manatus latirostris
ATGAACATATATTTACTATATATACTGTACATATATAATGTATATATATATGTATACCCTTACCCATTGTACAGTATTATTTTGTTTTCAGACTGTACATATGTTGTATAAAAACTAATGGTGTTATGTACTCTCCTTAACACTTCAGTACTGACACATTTTAATTCTCTTAATAATCATATGAAGACCTTATCCCCATTTTACAGGTAAGGAAACTGAAGCTAATAGAGATTAACTGACTTGCTTGAGGTCACACGGTTAGTGGATAGTAGAGACAATGTTTGAACCCAGTGAGTCTGACTCAAGAGTATATACATCACTATGCCACATTGTTTCAAATGTTTTTATATTGTTTGGGTTCTTTTGCAATCTGCTTTTCCCTTCAACACTATGTTTGTGAGATTTACCCGTACTAATACATGTAGCCCTAGTTCGTTCCTTTTTATTACTGTACAGTATTCCATTGAATGAGTAGACTACAATTCATTTATCCATTTTACTGTTAATAGAAACTATAACCAATTGCTAGAAAAGGGCATCATGGTTGGTGGAGGGCCAACAAAAATGAGGAAAACCTTCGGTGAGATGGATTGACACAATAGCCCAACAATAGACTCAAACATACTGGTAATCATGAAGATGGCACAGGACCAGACAATATTTTGTTCTGTTATAAGGTTGCCATGAATCAGAGTGAACCTGACGGCAACTAACAACAACAATAATCCATTACACTGCAAGCACATTCTTGTACATATCTTTCTGAGCACATATGCAAGAGTTTCTCTAGGATACATGCCTACAGGTGGAATTTCTGGGTCACACAGCGTGTGTAGTATCTCCAAATTCATTAGATATTGCTAATTGTTCTCCAAAATGGTTATATTATTTTACCTGCAAGAAATCATAAAAATTCATAAAAAATTCTGCTGTCCACAGTTGCCATAAGCTGAAATAACAAAATAATGTAAGATAGGAGAATAAAATGCTAAGAAAAGTGACAGAAAATGGGAACCTGAAATAGAATAGTAAAGTAACTCAAATCTGCCATTCATAAATCCTCTTTTTTAAGTGCATACAACAGAGATGAAATACAGCATCACTCCACTCTCAACTTTTCTGTTTGTCTCCTTTGTTTCCAAGTGCTGTTTAGCTCACAGATCTTCCCAGAAAGGGATAAATGTGATATGGTGATATAAACCCATTATTGGTTAGCAGCTGATCTCTTAACCACTTCGATGGTGATATGTTATTATAAATATTAAAATCCCTGAATTTTTCTCAGAGGGGTGAGTTACACCAGTCCAGTTCATTTGACCTCTCTGTTCCTTAAACATCATGATAGATTTCTTCTCCACTAGCTTGAAATTCACCAAGTTATTTTCACTTACTACGGATAATTGAAGAGTTAAAATTCTCTGTTTCGTAGCTGAAATGATATATAATTTCTTAGTTTTTTCCCCTAGTGAAGACCCATGACAAAGTTGTAAAAAACAATAAATTTGGCATAAGAAATTTTAGTCTAGTTTTTTGACAATTCAGGTGAACCTCATTTTAAACAAATCTAACGCTGCGTATGAAAATTAAACCAAACCAAACCCATTGCCGTCAAGTAGATTCTGACTTGTAGCAACGCCTGTATATGACAGAGTAGAACTGCCCCATAGGGTTTCCAAGGATGTAATACTTACAGAAGCAGACTGCCACATCTTTCTCCCTCGAAGGAGCTGGTGGATTCAAACCTCCAACCTTTTGGTTAGCAGCCAAGCACTTAACTGCTATGCCACCCAGGCTCCTTTTATGGAAGTTAGGGTTAATAAAAATGTAAACTTTGAAAGGTAAATATTCTCTTTGAAATATTTTATGTTATGATTCCTTTCAAAAGATTTCTCCCTTCATATATTTAAAGTGGAATTAAATGCAGTTTGCTTATAAATTATGAGGATCATACTTCCCTGGGTAAAACAAGGTTCTTCTGCTGTGTGGAATGGCTGGGTGATCAAGGGTGATGCCTTTCAGGTGTAGTTTGGGGGTAGCGTTGGCAGGAGTGGACAGTGGGAGGAGGAAGAGATCACTAATGCCTCTAAAATACGGGCACATGGACGGCTGTAAACATCGCACTTTTATTATTCTTCTTACTAGCGAACCAAAAAAAATAAGAAAAACCAAAAACCAAATCTGTTGCCAAGTCAATTCCGACTCATGGCAACCCTAGGTATTACAGAGAGTAGAAATGCTCCATAGGGTTTTCTTGGCTATAATCTTTACAGAAGCAGACAACCAGGCCTTTCTTCCACAGTGCCACCGGGTGGGGTGGAATCGCCAACCTTCAAATTAGTATTTGAGTGCAAACTGTTTGTGCTACCCAGGGATCTTACCAGATGGGCACCTTAATTCCTTTCTCTTGCCCTCATGTCCTCTGAAGCTGCCTTACTTTCCCCTCTGCGTGTCTTCTTTCATCCGTCTTTCCTACTTTTGTCCTATTATAATAGGACAGAATTTATAATGTATAAGTGTTTCCTTCTTATACCCTTCCTTTCACTCTATGCCCCCATAGAGGGACCTTACTTTCCCTTGTGCATTTCCTGCAGTAACTGAGGGGATGTGGCAGCCTGGAACACAGCCAGATCACACCACCGGAAGAGTCTGCTTATCTGGTCGCTACTAAACACTCACCCTTTGACTTTGCTCTCACTGCTGTCACTCCACTGGACAGTGGATGCTGCCAGCAGCAGCAGAATTGATGCTGTACTACACTGTTCTTGCTTCTTTGTATCAGTCACTAAATCTCTCCTCCTTTCTGTCCTATTGCGGTAGAACAGGATTTATAACGTGTGAGTGTGCCCCTCTTATATCCTTCCTTTCATCCTATGCCCCCATCCCCGAAGAGAATGTGCTTTTTTATCCTCTCAGATGCTTTCTATACTCCCTGCTTCCACCTTGCACAGCAGGAATTGAAAACTCAAATGTCTATGGGAGCTAGAAAGATAATTTAAATAAGTGAGGAGGACTGGGCAGGGGTTGTGGAGAATTGGAGTGATGCCCCATATAAACAGAGTGGGTGCTACCAGAAGCAGATTACCCAATTGACAAGCACAGTGCTCATCTTGCTTACCAGATCATCTGTAGTGAACAATTTCATCTTTTTTATCACCACATCAAAGATTTTCCTTCTAGGTATGGCTGGCATCTATCTGTCTCTCTCCCAGCCCCACAGCACCTTCCTACAGAATCAAAGCATCTTTTCGAATTTACAATCCCCGACAAGGGCGGATGACCCAGTAAGCAAGGTGAGCGTGGGCTTACTTGTGCTTACGTACTAATCTGTAGTGAACAATTTCATGCTTACTTTGCCTATTTGATAACCACCCCTGGCTGCTACCAAGCTCCAGCTGATTCTTACCATGGAGAAGTAGGGTACCAATGTTGCCACATCTTCTGAGATATCAGAAGAGCTGGAAATGCAGATTTTTAGGTGGAATTGTCCCACTTTTACGTTGGCAACTAAATAAAGAGAACGACACTCCTCAGCTTAAACTAAGTTGGTGAGCTGGATGTGGCCTGTGGGCTGGATGCGGCTGTGGCTGCCATTTTGCCACCTCTACACTAAGGAAAGACTTGTCTTGGCCAGCTTGATTCTCAGGCTTTCTGCAGAACTGATGATGCAGAATTAAGAAAATGAGTAGACAGAAACAAGATCTGGGAGGTGAGATAAATAAAGAAGGACCTATGCAGACAAGGTAAGATGATCTAGATAATAAAGAGCTGAAAGAGAGAGAGGGTAAGAGAAAAACAGGTTCCAGAGTTGGGCAATCAGGTACGGAGAGAGTTGGGGTGGGGGCGTTGTGAGTGTGAGGCTCTCAAGCAGCTCTAAGAGAGAGAACTGCTCTGGGGTGGAGGAGGGTGAAGAAAGAGGATAAATAAATGTGGATGAATATGAATCAATAGGTAAATATTGTAATTATTTTTTATTATTTTGGTGAAAACGTGCACAGCAAAATATGCACCAATTCAACAATTTCTACATGTATAGTTCCGTGACATTGATTACATTCTTCCTACTGTACAACTATTATCATTACCCTTTTCCAAATCATTCAACCACCATTAACATAAACTCAATGCCCCTAAGCAAAAACTCCCTTTTTACCCCTGGTAACCACTAATAATCTTTGGTTTCTGTATATTTACCTGTTTTGTATAAGTGAGATCATACAGTATTTATCCTTTGTGACTGACTTATTTTACTTAGCATGATGTTTTCAAGGCTCATGCATGTTGTGGCATGCATCAGGACTTCATTTCTCTTTACGGCTGAGCAATATTGCATTGTATTTATATACCACATTTTGTTTATCCAGCTACCTGCTGATGGACAATTCGGCTGTTGTGAAAAGTGCTGCAATGAACATTGGTACACTGTGTAATTCTTTTTAGATTACTTTTTGGATATAGGATTGGGTTTTTAAAATGTGATTCCATGGAGAGACCAGGTCACTTGGAGTCCTGGGAATTGCTAGGCATAAAGTTATTGGTTGCAAACAACAGAAAATTATTCTGATAATTTAAGAAGAAAAGGGATTGATTGAAAGGATATTGGATACATCAACAGATCACTGGGAAAACTGGAGAAGCAGGCTCAGAAATTGAGTAGTCACTGAGGGGTGAGGCAGCCTGGGACACAGCTGGATCATACCACCGGAACAACCTGCTTATCTGGTCACTACAAGACACTCACTGTTACATCCCTGACTATGCTCTCACTGCTGTCATTCCACTGGTTGCTGGATGTTGCCATCAGCAGCAGAATTAATGCTATAGTATATGGTTCTTGCTTCTTTGTATCAGTTACTCAATACTCAAACTCTTGAGTAGGGAGCTTCCAAATGACTAAATGTAGATCACGTATCTATTCTCTAGAAAGAGGAATCTAGACGAACAAGTATCTATTCTTTTTGGCTTCCTTAGTGGGAGGCAGCACAAATGGTTTAAAATGTGATTCCATGCTCTCCTGCTACTAACTGAAAGGTTGGCAGTTCGAATCCTCCCAGTGGCTCTGGGAAGAAAAGACTGGTGTTCTTCTTCTATAAGATTACAGCCAAGAAAACCCTGTGGATGAAAATTCTACTTTGAAGCACACAGGGTCACCGTGACTCAGAATCAACTCAAGGGCAACGAGTTTGTTTTTTGGTTTTTAGTGGGAGACAGAGCCTGCCTTCTGCCCAAACTCATACAATGGGGACTTCCCCAAACTGGAAGTTTATTTGTATCATCAGGTATTGGGCACCCATACGTTCACTATAAAATCTCACTAGAGAGTAGTGCCTGGGGTATTAGAAGTTTAAGAGTAGCTATCCAAGATACTACAATTGGTTTCCATTCCCCTGGAATAGCAGAGGAAGAAGATGACCCAGGAATCTGAGAATAAACTAGATTGCAGGTCTGACTGCCTGCATGAACTACTGCCTCCTTTGTCATGAAACCAGAAGAACTGGATGGTGCCTGGCTACCACTACTGAATATT
The DNA here is from genome assembly GCF_000243295.1 of Trichechus manatus latirostris. Lineage (NCBI taxonomy): Eukaryota > Metazoa > Chordata > Mammalia > Sirenia > Trichechidae > Trichechus > Trichechus manatus. The sequence goes on from NW_004444037.1 coordinate 9,887,008, forward strand.
TTGATCAAGGACTCAATAGATGAATCCTGGTAGAAAGAGGAGAAAAGCAAAGCAAAATTTTAAATTCTTACAGAATCCAGACTTACTGGGCCTGTTGAGACTGGAGGAATTCCTAAACCTATTGCCCTGAGAAAATCTTTAAAGCTCAGACTGAAGTTATTCCCTGAAGTCATCTTTCAACTAAACAGAAGTTTAGCTAAATTAGCAAAAATGTTCACCTTGAGTGTTGCGTTCCTTTGAAGACTTACTTATGTGAGATTAAATTGACAACAGTAACTCTAAAGCATAGATGTGCAGTGTACGGGGCAGTAAATGTAAGTCAATGGTGGTGAAACAATATGCGTAGAGATAGGGAAAATGATGACACAACGTGAAGAATGTAACCAATGTCATTGAAAGTACACATAGAAATTACTGAATGAGTTTATGTTCTCCTGTGTAGATTTTAAGAGTCCTGGTGGTGCAGTGGTTAAGCACAGGGCTGCTAACTGAAGGGTCAGCAGTTCGAACCCACCAGCGGCTCCGTGGGAGAAAGATGTGGCAGTCTGCTTCCGTACAGATTTATAGCCTTGGAAATCCTATGGGACAGTTCTATCGTGTCCTATAGCGTCGCTATGAGTTGGAAACGATTCAACGACACTGAGTTTGGTGTATATTTTCACCAAAAATAATTTTAAAAAATAATTAGGTAGGTTGAAGTGAACTTAATAATGGTAATGGAATATCAAATCAAAAGACGCAATCTAACTTAAAGTAAAAATGACTGAACTAACGCTAAGACTGTAACCTTTCACCCAGATTCAAACTCTGTTCCTTAGGAACCAACTCCTGTCATTAACGAAATGATTTTCTTTGTGGTTAAGCTAAGAATGTAAATACTATGTGTCCTGGGGTCTGTAACCAAACCTTATCAAAACTCTTTGTTAGTTCTCTCAGGAGATTTTATGCTTTGGGCAAGGTAATGTTTAACAACCTTTTTCCGAGAGTATCTATCATGCCATTGTCATGCCATCGTTTTGTGAGATCGTGAGACTCCCTCCTACTTTGCAATTATATCTTTTAGCCAATCAATGTATTCCAGCTGTATTAATGTAACCAATAATGGTAAAGGTCATGCTTTGCTTTGTCCCGCCTTTGGCTGACCTCAATCACTGTAAACCAATCAGAATACTGAAGCCCTAATCTACTGCTAACTAATTGCTGAGCCTCTATGTGTAGGCAAGTATAGCTCAAATTAATGCTGTACCCTCCCTTCTAATTTTCTCCAGGAGTACAGTTGGCTGTACTTGCCTTTCAACCATTTTGCATTGTCAGTGGTCTTGCCCTATCACCTCAGAGTTGATCTGGGGTGGGGGGTGGGGGTGGG
>NW_004444037.1:9888473-9901923 GCF_000243295.1 Trichechus manatus latirostris
GTGACTTTTGGGAAGCAGATTGCTAGCCTTGAAAACCCTATGGAGCAGTTCTACTCTGCACACATGGGATCACCATGAATCAGAATGGAGGGCAACTAGCAACAACATAAAATACTTATTAGTTACCTTAACAGTAGAGATATAAAATGATAAAGTTTACTATTACCAGTAATGGAATAAGTTGACATTGCGTACTTCCTGAACAGACGCACTGAGAACACAGCATGAATCTAATCATGATGAAACACTAGACAAACCCAAACTGAGGACCATACAAAGTATCTGGCCTTCTAAAATGTCAAGACCACAAAAGACAAGGAAAGCCTGAGGAAATGTCCAAATTGAAGAAGACTAGCTGTTGAACATGATCCTGGACTGGGTCCTAGCATAGAAAGGAAAGGGAGAAAGGGGAAGAAGGGTTTTTTGGGGTTTTTTTATTGCTTATTTTGTTTTTTATTTCTTATTTTATTTTGTTTTATATTTTCTATAAAGGACATTTTCATGATAATTAGGGAAGTTTGAATGAGGTCTGTGGATTAGATAGTATAGTGAAAACTGTGAGAGCTGGAACTCGATGGGACTGCCTTGTTTTTCCGGGTCTGGCAAATTTTCCACCTTTGACAGGTTGTAGCTTACCAATTTTCTATCACTCTCTATTAGTGGAAAATATTTGTGTTTTCCTTCTCTGATAGGTTTCTGCTTTACATAGATTCTGGCTTTCACAGGTTTTACTGTATTATATTAATGTCTATTTTCTGATTTTGATAAATGTGCTGTAGTTTTGTAAGACAGTGCCCTTGTTTTTAAGATGAACAAGGCAACATGTTGGCAACCTATCTGTAAATGGTTTACAAAATGATTTAGAAAATTATATGTATATAACACATTTTGTTTACACACGCACACATATATGTGTATATATATGAGAGAGGGGAGAGAGAGAATGAATGGTAAAATGTTAGTAAGTAGGGAACCTGGGTTAAGGATAACAGGAATTTTTTGTACCATTTTATATAATTTAAAAATTATATCAGAAAAAAAAATTAGATGGAGAGTGCAGCGATTATATGAAACAATGAAAAACAATAAGAGATTGAGAAAAATACCATTAACCCATAGAGGACCAGAAGCCTCAAAATGTGTCTCCATTGTCAACACAGAGCAACACCCAGAGAGCAGATATAGCTGCCTGATTTCAGGTTACAACTTCTTGGTGAGACTCTAGTGACTAGTACCTATCCCTTCCTACAGTGGATCCCTGGAGTAACAAGAGAAATGCAGCAATGTAATACAAGACAATAAACTACTCAAAAGCCAATAAGCACCATCTAGTGGCAAGATGGTGTTTTTATGTCAAATTTGAAATGTTTGAGTCAATTTGCACTTCTACCAGCAGGGTGTCAGAGTTTCCATTGGCCCACATCCCTAACAAGCTTGGTAAAATCAGACTTATCAAGTTGTATAATTTTAATGACTATATAGAATGATACTTCCTACAAACTAATAGTTATATTTCCTAACAGCCTTGTTTTAGATTCAGGTTTATTTACTTATTTATTGGTTTGTTTGTTTATTTAGGCAATGATACTTCATATATGATGCTGTATACTTCCTATTGCATCACATCAGGAAATACATAATGTCTGGTTGTCAATTAGATTCAAACGTGGTCAACAAAATCCATCAATAGGTATAATAATATGATTTCTCATCATCAACCTTTCACCTAATGGTTTTAGCAGCCACTGATGACCACTGCTTAGATTTATTATTTCATAAAGGATTGAAAAATAATGACTTTTTGATTTTATCAGTCCTTCTTACATTTTTTAACTGCAATCTTTTATAAAGAAAATTTTCTTATTTACCACTAGATTCCTTGTAGTATGGTTCATATTTAAAAAAAAAAAAAAAAAAAGCAGTATAAACACTTGTTTTCCTTTTATCAATTTCCAGAATGGTGAGCTGGTATCATAGCAACTTGGTGACAAAAGAGGTTTTTTTTTTAAAAGAATTATTAAGAACTCAGAGACTTTTAATATATTTGATGTATTTTTATCAATTGCAGTCATTATTCTTTTTTTTAAAAAAATTAAAGCTATTCAGGTATAATTTACATGCAATAAGATGCACTCATTTTAAAAATGTATAGCTGAATGAGTTTTGAAAAATGTAAATACCTGTGTAGTCACCACCACAATTAAGATAAAGATCATTTCCATTACTCCAAAAAGTTCTGAATGTTCATTTATATTCAATACTACCCTTACCCCATCACTAGCCCTAGGCATCCACGGATCTGCTTTCTGTCACTGTTACATTTGCTTTCTTTAAGAAATTCCTATAAATGGAAAAATTTCTCTAGATTCTTTCACTCAACTGGTGGGCATGTTAAGTGCCTTGTTATTCTTTTTCATCCTCAAATTGTTGCCATTTTTGGCCAGTGGAACCTCTTCAGTTTGGCTCTTCTGTTCTTTTGACATAATCCCAATAGTCTCTGATAGCTTCCTAGCTTTCAGGCATGACAAGCTATTCCAGGCTCATCACCTGTATTTCCTATTCCAGATCTGAAATCAGTCATTTCTCCAAAGGCTTCGCTTCCTCTGTATTTTGAGACTACAGTCTAGTCACTGTTGTTGTTGCTAGGTGCCGTAGAGTCAGTTCCGACTCATAGTGACCCTATGTACAACAGAATGAAACACTGCTCAGTCCTGCGTCATCCTCACAATTATTGCTATGCTTGAGTCCATTGTTGCAGCCACTGTGTCAATCCATCTTGTTGAGGGTCTTCCTCTTTTTCATTGGCCCTCTTCTTTATCAAGCATAATGTCCTTCTCTAGGGACTGATCCCTCCTGACAACATGTCCAAAGTATGTGAGACATAGTCTCGCCATTCTTGCTTCTAAGGAGCATTCTGGTTGTACTTCTTCCAAGACAGATTTGTTCGTTCCCGTGGCAGTCCATGGTATATTCAATATTCTTCACCAACACCGTAATTCAAAGGCATCACTTCTTATTTAGTCTTCCTTATTCATCATCCAGCTTTCGCGTGCATATCAAGTGATTGAAAACACCATGGCTTGGGTCAGGCGCACCTTAGTCTTCAAGGTGACATCTTTACTTTTCGACACTTTAAAGAGGTCTTTTGCAGCAGATTTGCCTAGTGCCATGCATCAGTTGATTTCTTGACTGCTGCTTCCATGGGTATTGATTGTGGATCCAAGTACAATGAAATTCTTGACAACTTCAATCTTTTCTCTGTTTATCATGATGTTGGGTATTGGTCCAGTTGTGAGGATCTTTGTTTTCATTATGTTGAGGTGTAATCCATACTGAAGGCTATGATCTTTGATCTTCATCTGTAAGTACTTCAAGTCCTCTTCACTTTCAGCAAGCAAGGTTGTATCATCTGCATATCGAAGGTTATTAATGAGACTTCTTCCAATCCTGATGCTCCATTCTTCTTCATATAGTCCAGCTTCTCAGATTATTTGCTCAGCATACAGATTGAGTTAAGTATGGTGAAAAGATACAACCCTGACGCACATCTTTCCTGACTTTAAACCATGCAGTATCCTCTTGTTCTGTTCGAACAACTGCCTCTTGGTCTATGTACAGGTTCCTCATGAGCACAATTAGCTGTTCTTTAATTCCCATTCTTCACAATGTTATCCATAATTTGTTATGATCCATACAGTCGAATGTCTTTGCATAGTCAATAAAACACAGGTAAACATCTTTCTGGTATTCTCTGCTTCCAGCCAGGATCCATCTGACATCAGCAATGATATCCCTGGTTCCATGTCCTCTTCTGAATCTGGCCTGAATTTCTGGGAGTTCCCTGTTGATATACTGCTGCAGCCACTTTTGAATGATCTTCTGCAAAATTTTACTTGTGTGTGATATTAATGATATTGTTCGGTAATTTCTGCATTTGGTTGGATCATGTTTCTTGGGAATAGGCATAAATATGGATCTCTTCTAGTCGATTGGCCAGGTTGCTGTCTTCCAAATTTCTTGGCATAGATGAGTGAGCACTTCCAGTGCTGCATCTGTTCATTGAAACATCTCAATTGGTATTCCATCAATTCCTGGAGCTTTGTTTTTTGCCAGTGCCTTCAGCAATCATATGGTCTATTATACCAGGAATGACAAATTGAAGAGGAATAGCGTTGCATTAATTGTCAAAAAGAACATCTTAAGATCTATAGTAAAGTACAGTGCTGTCAGTGATAGGATAATTTCCGTACACCTACAAGGAAGACCAGTTAATTGGACTATTATTCAAATTTATGCACCAACCGCTAAGGCCAAAGATAAAGAAATTGAAGATTTTTACCAACTTCTGCAGTCTGAAATTGATCAAACATGCAATAAGGATGTGTTGATAATTACTGGTGATTGGAATGGGAAAGTTGGAGACAAAGAAGAAGGATCGGTAGTTAGAAAATATGGCCTTGGTGATAGAAACGATGCCGGACATTGCATGGTAGAATTTTGCAAGGACAATGACTTCTTCATTGCAAATACCTTTTTTCACTAACATAAATGGTGACTATACATGTGACTCTTGCCAGATGGAATACACAGGAATCAAATCTACTACATATGTGGAAAGAGACAATGGAAAAGCTCAACATCGTCAGTCAGAACAAGGCCAGGGGTGGACTGTGGAACAGACCATTGATTGCTCCTATGCAAGTTCAAGTTGAAACTGAAGAATATTAGAATAAGTCCATGAGAGACAAAGTAGGAGCTTGAGCATATCCCACCTGAATTTAGACACCATCTCAAGAATAGATTTGACACGTTGAACACTAATAACCAAAGACCAGACAAGTTGTGGAATGACATCAAGGACATCATACATGAAGAAGTCAAAAGGTCATTAAAAAAAACAGGAAAGAAAGAAAAGACCAAAATGGATGTCAGAAGAGACTCTGAAACTTGCTCTTGAATGTTGAGCAGCTAAAGCGAAAGGAAGAAATGATAAAGTAAAAGAGCTGAATAGAAGATTTCAAACGGTGGCTGGAGAAGACAAAGTAAAGGATTATAATGACGTGTGCAAAGACCTGGAGGTAGAAAACCAAAGGGGAAGAACACGCTCAGCATTTCTCAAGCTGAAAGACCTGAAGAAAAAATTCAAGCCTCGAGTTGCAATATTGAAGAATTCTACGGGGAAAATATTAAACGACACAGGAAGCATTGAAAGAAGATGGAAGAAATACACAGGATCACTATACCAAAAAGAAGTGGACGTTCAACCATTTCAGGAGGTAGCATATGATTAGGAACCAATGGTACTGAAGGAAGAAGTCCAAGTTGCACTGAAGGCATTGGCAAAAAACAAGCCTCCAGGAATTGATGCAATACCAGTCTAGGCAGTAGGGGTGCTCGTTGCTACTAAGTTATTGCTTTCAGGCTTTTCTGGTAGGCTTGTTGTTGTCATTGGGCACCCTGGAATCAATTCCAACTCATAGTGACCCCATGTGACAGAGTAGAACTGGCGCATGAAGTTTTCTTGGCTGTAATCTTTACAGAAGAGAATTACCAGGTGTTTCTCCCGAGGAGCTGCTGCGTGGGTTTGAATTACTAACCTTTCAGTTAGCATCTGAGTCCTTAAAAACTGTGCCACCAGGACTCTTCTGCCAGTGAGTAGAAACAGGAAATAACTACTTTTTGGAAAGATAAAATTAAGTGATGAGTTCATGCTGATATTTTCAATTTAAAGATTAGAGTTTTCACCTAATCTTTAATATTATTTCTGTTCTCTTAAGCTAAAAATATTGTTTTTTTAACATAATCACAATTAGTTTATCTTTTTTCTTTTATCTAACATACAACAAACAAAAAAAAAAGTGTTGCTGTGAAGTCGATTCTGACTCATGGCAACCCCATGTGTGTCAGAGTAGAACCGTACTTCAGAGAGTTTTCAATGGCTGGGACCTTTCAGAAGTAGATCACTAGGCCTTTCTTTTGAGTTGCCTCTGAGTGGATTTGAACTACCAATTTTCAGTTAGCAGCTGAGTGCTTAACCATTTGTTGTATATTACATGTACAGTATATAAGGAACCCTGGTGGTGCAGAGGTCGCTATGAGTTGGAATCAACTCAATGGCAATGAGTTTGGTTTTTGGTTTTTTGGTGGCACAGTGGTTAAGCTTTGGCTTTTAACCATAAGGTTGTCAGTTCGAACCCACCAGCTGCTCCAAGGAGAAAGATGCGGCAATCTGCTTTCGTAAAGATCACAGCCTTGGAAACCCTATGAGGCAGTTCCCGTCTGTCCTATAGGGTCATGTGAGTCAGAATTGACTCTGTGGCAATGGATTTGGTTTTATATAAATACAAATAGTACTAAGATGAATAGCCTTCTGCATATATCATTTCATATTTCTTCCTGTATTATCTTTGATATAGATTTACAGAAATGTGATTGTGGTGCCCAAGGCTAAATGCATATGTAATTTTGCTAAATATTGCCACATTCCCTTCAGAGGCATTATTCCATTTTTGAATTCCCACAATGTATGGAAGTACCTGCTTCCCGGAAGCCTTGCCAATAAGATATTTGTTAAACTTACGGATTTTTGCCAACATGATAAGTGACAAACAGTAATGTTCTATATTTTTGCTGGGTGGTGGGATGTTCTTTTGTTCTTAATTATACATTTTTATGCATCTAAAATATTTCATAAAATAAGCTAGCATAGAGAATCACTCTTAAAGAAGGTAGATTTTCTACTTTAGTCTTGTAAGTATTGTAATGCTTTTATGGATAATGTAACTATTGAATAAAGAACTGGAACGACCCACAACTAAACTTGGAAAGAATTTCAGAGACAAGACCAGTCCAATGGTACCATTTAACAAGTTAAGGTTCTTGAGTTCAAAGAAACCAAGTAACTTCAAGTCACATGGTTAATGAAAAATAGGCCCACTTTTAACTACAGCTAAAAATCTTGTAGTCGATAAATAAAAATTATGAAGACCAGTATCCAAGAAAATGGGATAAGTAACACCCATCATCATAACAATTCCACTAAGTTTAAATGATGCAGGAAGTAGAATGCATTACATCAAAGCTAAGACATTGAGCAGGTTGCTGCTCTGTTTCTGAGTGCAATCCAGGAGGCTGATGTAAGCTGTGAAACCCAGTGTTATTTGGTTATGACATCCATCTTAATCATTTTTCTCCCTTTTTGGCTTTACAGTCAAATGATTCACCAATAGGTTTCCACTGACAGTTCCCAAATTTCTGTTGTGGAATCTGTAAACAAGATCCTTGTCTCTTGAAAGCAAAATATGGAAAACTATCTTTTTGACTTGGATCACTCTTATGAAGTGGCAAGGAGAGGCTGCAATGTTTTTACAGTTTTATTCTGATTGTATGGTATAGATACTTATTTAAAGCATCTTATATTAAATGTAAGGACCCCTGGTGGTGCAGTGGTTAAGCGCTTGGCTGCTAACTGAAAGGTCAGCGGTTGAAACCCACCAGCTGCTCCATGGGAGAAAGATGTGGCGGTCTGCTTCTGTAAAGATTACAGCCTCGGAAACCTGCAGTTCTGCTCTGTCCTTTAGGGTTGCTATGAGTCGAAATTGACTCAATGGCAGTGGGTTTGGTTTTGGTTTTATATTAAATTTGAGTTCTGAGGCTTCTTAACAAAAGCAACAAGTGGAACAAATTATTTAAAATCACTGATTATCCCAATGGTGTCATTCCAAGTGAAAGAAAAATAATTTTTTGGTCCAGGATCCAATCCAATCCAGGATCACGTATTGCATTTGGTTGCCATGTCTCTTTAGTTTTCTTTAATTTGGAACAATTCCTTGGGATTTCTTTGTCTTTCATGACTTTGATGTTTTTGAAGTATACAGGCCAGTTATGCTTGGATTTCTCTGGTGTTCCCTCATGCTTAGACTCCCAGGTTATGCATTTGCGGTAGGACAAGCCCAGACATGATGCTGTGTTCAGTGCATTGTGTCATCCAGTGATACAATCATTTTGTCATTGGATGACGTGTGAATTGGTTCACATGAGGTCAGTTTGTGCTAGGAGTCATGATGTTAACTTTGGTTACTTGTGCTAAAGTGATGTCTGCCATGTTTCTCCACTATAAAGTTATGGTTTTTTTCCCTTTGCAATTAAAAAGTAATTTGCGGGGAGAAACTTTGAAACTATATCCTATTTCTCAGCAAACTTTTACCCACCAGTTATGATTCTTGTCTGAATCAATTATTACTCTGATGGTTACCAAATGGTGCATAGAGGTATTGTTAAGTTTGGATTTCCGAAAAATACTTTTTTATTTGCATGTTCATAAAATGCATATAATGCTAGAAAAAACCAAACAACTCAAATCAGCAACCCAAAGAAGCAGAGAAGTGGCAAAGGCAATTAAATAATTTGCACAAATTTTTGGTCCAATATTTATTATTGGACAAAAAAAATTCTTTTGAATGACATGTTGATTAGTAGCATGAATAAGCAACCTCTCACTGTCTTAATTTTTTGTGATAAAATATATATAACAAAAATTTGCCATTTTAACCATTTTTAAGTGTACAATTCAGTGACATTAATTACATTCACCATATTGTGCAACCATCACCACTATGTATTTCCAAAAGTTTTCATCACACTTAACAGAAGTCTAGTACCCCTTAAGCAATTACTACCCATTCCCCCATCCCCTCATCCCCTGGTAGACACTGATCTACTTTCTGTCTCTATGAATTTGCCTCTTCTAGATATTTCATCTAAGTAGGACATACAATATTTGTCTTTTTGTGTCTGACATATTTCACTTAGCATAATGTTTTCAAGGCTCATCCATGTTGTAGCATGAATCAGAACTTCATTTCTCTTTATGGCCGAATAATATTGAATTGCATGGATCTACCACATTTTGCTTATCTATTCATCTGTTGATAGACAGTTGGGTTGTTCTCACCTTTTGATTATTGTGAGTAATGGAATAATGCTGCAATGATCATTGGTGTACAAGTATCTGTTTGAGTCCCTGTTTTCAAGTCTTTGGGGGTATATATCCAGGAACTGCTGGGTCATACGCTAATTTTATGTTTAACTTTTTGAGAAACTGCCAAACTGTTTTCCACAGCAGCTGCACCATTTTACATTCCCACCAGCAATGCATGAAGGTTCTAATTTCTCCCTATCCTTGCCAACACTTGCTATTTTCCATTTTTCTGATAATGGTGGTAAAGTGGTATCTTGTTGTGGTTTTGCTTTGTATTTTCCTAATAACATTGAGCATCTTATTGGCCATTTGCATATCTTCTTTGGAGAAATGTCTATTCAGGTCATTTGCCCAGTTTTTCGTTGGGTTGTTTGTCTTTTTGTTGTTGAGTTGTAGGAGCTCTTTATATATTCTGAATATTAAACCCTTATCAGATAAATGATTCATGAACATTTTTCCAATTCTTCAGATTCTGTCTTCACTTTATTAATAAAGTCCTTTGATATACAGAAGTTTTTAATTTTGATGAGTCCAATTTATCTATTTTTGTTGTTGTTGTTTGTGTGTCATGCCGTATCTAAAACTCCAATGTCAAAAACAAGTTCCTGCAGCTTTACCCTTGTTTTCTTCTAAAAGTTTTATGGTTTTGGCTTTTACATTTAGGCCATTGATCCATTTTGAGTTAATTTGCATATATGGTGTGAGGTATGGGTCTAAATTAATTCTTTTGCATGTGGAAATCCAGTTGTCCCAGCACGATTTGTTGAAGAGAACTACTCTTTCCTCATTGAATGGACTTGGAACCCTTGTTGAAAATCAATTGGCCATAGAAGTATTCGTTTATTTCTTTCATAATTGGTATTTTATTGGTTGTTTTAAGGGTCAGTACAGTGACATTATGAACAATTTGTACACAATTTCTTATGTACTTACCAAAATTCTAAAACACCATGCAGTTATAATTCTTTTCTAAATTCCAGTGACTTTCCTGCTTTAAATTTGTAGCTAAATTTTCCTTAAGAGGATATCAAGTTCCAATTATATTCAATTGTTGATAAGCTGTTATATTGTAAGTCCCACTAATTCACAATTTAATGTTAAACACATGACACACTCAAATGTTCAACCTTTTTACAGTACATAATAAAGTTATTAGGAAAACTGGACTATCATGACCAAAGATATTACAGAATGCATACAGTTCTGACAGGGATAGCCATGATGAGGGAGTGGTTTTCTTTAAGAAACAATTCTACTAAAAAAAAACATGGAAATAGAGATAATTTAAAATGTTCAAGACATATAAATGTACGACTGGGACTCCAAATTGTCATTACGTATGCTTTGTATTATAGGATATAAAAATGCCCCCCCTCCCCCACTTATGGACTATTATGTTGACACCCAAGACAGTTAAAGCCTCCCACAATTCATCATCCCACTGAGCCTCTCAGGTAGAGTAGGGAGCAGTAGAATGATGTATTGTGTGCCTGAGAGTAGCTTCAAGTGGTGAAAGACCTCAAATTACCTTATCAGGTTTCCTGCAGTTTTTGAGTAGCTCAGGAGAGCAGCCACATGTTTCCTGGGCCCTAAGAATAGGTCCAATAAAAGAGGAAGATCAAAGAAAAATTGGCGAATTTGAACTGTGGTGTTGGCAAAGAATACTGAATATACCGTTTACTGCCAGAACAGTGAAATATCAGTCTTAGAAAAAATACAACAAGAATGTTCCTGAGAAGGAAAGATGTAGAGACTTCATCTTGCTTACTTTGGACAAGTCATCAGGAAAGACCAATTACTAAAAAAGAACATCATGGTTGATAAAGTAGAGGGTCAGCAAAAATGAGGGAAACCCTCCATGAGATGGATTGACACAAAAGCTGCAACAATGGGCTCAAACATACCAACAATTGTGAGGATGGCGCAGGACTGGGCCAGTGTTTTGTTCTGTTATACATGAGATCACCATGAGTTGAAGCAGACTTGACAGTAAGTAACAACCAGAAGGGGCCAGAAATAAGTGACAGCCAGACCTAAAGAAACCCTGTAAACTCCTTAAAAGGAAATGAAGAATGAGACACAGCTGTCTGCACTGATGGGCAACAGAAGACCAGGTTGAAATGAGGACACCTCAGCAGATGCCATTGTGCCCAAATAATGAGCTCCAGCTAGACACCACCTTCCCACCATGGCTTGGTACTATTTAAGCCTCCCCTTCCCCCCCGCCCCCCACCACTACCACACACATACACTCCCAGAACAGAGGACATGCAACCTGGGGAAAGACAGAATGATATGAAATAAACTGATGTCACAAAATTAGGATGACAAAGAATAATTCTAGATAAAGAAGGGGATAGAGATGTTTTCCTTAGCCACTAGTGAAGATAGTGTGGAGTTAATACCTATAACTTGCTATATATACACACGTATCTATACATATAGATACAAAAGAAAAAAATAAAAACCAAACCTGTTGCCATCAAGTCAATTCTGACTCATAGCAACCCTATAGGACAGAACTGCCCCATAGGGTGTCCAAGGAGCAGCTGGTGGATTCAAACCGCTGACCTTTTAGTTAGCAGCCAAGCTCTTAACCACTGCACCACCAGGGCTCCCATATAAATATATACCTATATAAACCTACATTTAAGTGTATAATTACATTATTATACATATATGTATTTCTGTATGTATATGTACTTGTATACTTACATATGTAAGTACATACACATATATACTTTTGTGTATTTAAGTATATGCATTCTATATATTTATGCATATGTATGTGCATGCATATGTGAGTAAATATATTCCTTTAAAGGAGCCCTGGTGACAGGTAAAGCACTTGGCTGTTAAGTGAAAGATCGGCGGTTTGAACCCACCCAGGGGCTCCATGGGAGAAAGACCAGGAGATCTTCTTCCATAAAGATTACAGCCTAGAAAACCCAATGGGGAAGTACTACTCTGTCACATGAGGTTGCTATGAGTCGTAAATCAACTCAACGGCACCTAACAAGATGTTCCTTTAAGTAAACTGTTTATTAAAATGTATATAGCTCATTCCATGGTGTGTGTTTTACCATTTTTAACAAATTCTTCCTTCCTGTGAAGTTCCACATTAAAGAGTCTGTTCCTATATTGCCAAAAATCTAAACCCATTGGATTCAACGGCTGAGATTCCAGTGCCTGGAGTGGGAAAACCAGACAAGCAGCATTACTTAGAGAATGGTAGCTGGATGAGCCCTACCTGGCTGTGCCACACGTTCCCTGGCTCAATATCCCTACTGATGCCTATTGAAGCAGTAGAAATTGAGACAAATTCTTACATTTTAAACACAGATAGAAATCATAAGACCGGCCACTGGAAGCCGCAGTACAGGCCAATGATTTCTCTGGGGTAAATGGAGCAGGTTCTCAGCAACTCACAATTTTAGCATCAGTTTTTGTTTTGTTTAGTTTAGTTTACTTTTTTAAGGGTGGAGTAGGCTGAACCAGGTGGATGAGCTTTTATTGCTTAACAATTATTATCATTCAGATTATTTCTAGTTAAAAAAAAAAAAAAAAAAAGCCCTGGAAGGAAATGGGGAATAATCTGGAATATGCTACTCTTGAAAAAGAAAACAATTCTTTACGTCTTGAATCACATTACTGGATAGGAACTGCCAAGGCATTTCTCATAACATCCTGCTAGCTCTGTGGAAGACAGATGGGGTTTTGTAACACCTGATGCCTCATGGTCTGCCGTATGTTAAGACATTTCTTTCCTGGAAGGATTAGATGGGTGGCTACTTTTCATACCCAATAAGAAACAGCACACACCCAACTCCACCTTGCTGAGTGTGTGAATAGGGAAATGTATTCAAAGCAGCTATAATACCTACCTTGCTTCCACCAGGAAGAGAAAAGATAGAACAGCTTCCTTTTTAATGAGTATAAGAACTAGAAAAGTTACTTTCTTCCTAAGACTACCTAGCTAAATCAATCCAAGCTTTAAAACCTTTGGTGAATTTAATGTTTTTCTCATTATGCAAACTGTTTTAAAGCAAAATGAAAGAACAACCTATTAATCATTACTAATACTAAAAATTATACCCTTACTTCACTGACTCTCCATAGGTAGAAGGCTTAACTTTTAGAGAGGTGGGGCAGAGAAGAAAATTCTTTCAAGTGACCACTTCCTTTTAATGCTTTCCTTCATGCTTCTATGTGAGGTTTTCTTCATTTTTCATGATAATCTCTCTAACCCATGTTAAGGATCCTTTTTATTCTTAAACTATTGAATTTTGAATAAAATATTGAATAGAGTCATAGGCACCTGAGTGGCACAAGCGGTTTGCCATAGCTGCTAACCTTAAGATTGAGGGTTCACTACTATACAGCTACAGTAGTCAAAACAGCCTGGTACTGGTACAACGACAGATACATTGACCAATGGAACAGAATTGAGAACCCAGATGTAAATCCATC
>NW_004444037.1:9904157-9953656 GCF_000243295.1 Trichechus manatus latirostris
AAAAAAAAAAAAAAAGATTGAGGGTTCAAACTCACCCAGCAGCTCCTTGGGAGAAAGCCCTGGCAAACTGTTTCTGTAAAGATTATAGCCAAGAAAACCCTATGAGGTAACACATAGGGTCACCATGAGTTGGAGTCAACTCAACAGCAATGGGTTATATAAAATCATTACTTTAAATTCAGTACAACTGTTAGCAAAAAGAGTTTTTTAAAAAATAATAACTTTAAAAACCTGATCATAAAAAGATACTCTGTAAAAAAATACAAAGAAGCATAAGAAAATAAGTCTATATGCATACCACCCAGAAGTAACAACTGTTAATATATTAGAACATAATTTTATATTTTTTTATATGTATATATCCATGCATTTTAAAAAAAAAAATGAAATCATAAAGTCGGTCTGTTTTATAAATTTCTTTCTTGCTATATCATTTTTGCTTTAACGTTTTGCTATATCACTAAATATTCTTCTAAAACATCATTTTAAATGGATGCATTGTATTCTATCATATGTTTGGGTCATGATATATATAACTAAACCCAGTTGTTTTCAATTTTTTTAATGTTACACATTTTAACATTAATGAAAATCACCCTTGTTAAATTTTTGCACATGTTCATGAATATTTCCTCAGGAGATAGTCCCAGAAATGGAATTGCTGGGTCAACTGGTACACAAATTTTAGAGTTTTTGATATTTAATGCAAATATTCTCTTAATGAAACTAACATAAGTTATGCAATTAAAAGCATTTAACTCTTCTTTTTACTTCCTTAGAGATAAGATTTCAGATTTGTTAGCCTCACTTTTTGGATAACGCATGTCAAGATTAATAATGTTTTTCAATGTCCAACGAAATGCTGATCCATCAGCATCTATTTACTAAAGTGCCTATCCTGTAGAAGTCTCCACCATATACTAGATAGCCATTAATCTGAGAGCTATTTTAGCATTGCATGAAGATGAAAAGTAAACCTAAAAACTTATCCATGCATTGCTTCAAAATGTGTTCAGAAAAACACTTTTTTTTTCTTTTGCTAACTACTATATAATTGTGAGGATGAGTAACATATAAAAGAAGAAGCTTTTGAACAGAAGCATATCTTTACATAATATAAATATTTGGAAATTGTTATCCCAAAAGATTTGGCTGAAACTATAAGAGAAATAAGAATAGATTTAGATAAATTCATGGATAATTGAACGGTGATTAACTCTTAAAATTGAGATTAAGTATATAAACTTATTTCAAAGAGTGACACTTTTCCACAAAATGGATTCATCATAGATGTTAGCCTGATAATCTGATGCCAAATGGAATTTATTATATTCTATTATTCTTATATTCATTCATTCAACAAATATTTGATTGTTTCTGTCCTTGGTTTTTGGTGATGGAGAGGAAACTGGCTTCTCAGGATGCATTTGCTTTAAAATTTTTCTTAATGGCCTTACATCTGGACATTCCTTTTGAATTTAGAAAACTATAACTCAGTGTCTTTATTCTCACACCCAGAATTAACCACTTCCAGGCGCCACTCAGATGCTGGTTACTTGCCCTGGTCATAGGTAAGACCAAGGAAGAGATGGTCATGCGTAATGGTGGTGTGGAAAATAAAATACATGGACTAATACCTCACAGTATCATCCTCCCACCTAGTCTTATGAACATTATATTTTATATGAAGAAATGGTTATATCACAGTGTTATGGGCTGAATAGTATTCCCCTAAAATATATGTTAAGGAGCCCTGGTGGGGCAGTAGTTAAGCACTTGGCTGCTAACCGAAAGGTCTATGGTTTGAACCCACCAGCAGCTCCACAGGAGAAAAGACCTGGCAATCTACTTCTATAAAAACTATAGCCTAGGAAACCATATTGAGCAGTTCTACTCTGTCCTATAGGGTTGCAATGAGTTGGAATTGGCTCAAAGGTAACAACAACAACAAAATATATGTTGCAATCCTAACTGCTATACTTGTGGATATAATTCTGTTTGGAAAGAGAATTTTCTTTGTTAATTAGATCACACGTAAGTAGGGTGGGTTCTAAATCTAATCACTTATGGGTTATAAAAAGACCAAGATAGACACAGAGGCAGAACACATGAAGGAAGAAAGATGCCAAGTGAGGATCACCAAGGAACAAAAGAATGCCTGGGACTACCTATAAGGAAGTACATGACACAGCCAAGACTTCAATTTGGACTTTTAGCCTCCAGAACTGTGAGAAAATAAATTTCTATTCTCTAAAGCCACCTACTTGTGGTATTTGTGTTATAGCAGCACAACTTTCATGGATTGAATTGTCCCCCCAAAATTTGTGTCAACTTGGCTAAGCCATGATTCCCAGTATTGTGTGGTTGTCCTCCATTTTGTGATCTGATGTAATTATCCTCCATTTTGTGGTGTGTTGTAAATCATAACCTCTATATGTTAATGGGAGCCCTGGTGGCACAGTGGTTAAGAGCTTAGCTCATATGTTAATGAGGTAGGATCAGTGTGGGGTGTATCTTGAGTCACAGCCTTACGAGAAGATGTGACTCAAGTCACACTGTTACTCAAGTTGCAGACTTGTTTCAGTCATGTCTTTCATCTTACTAGAGATAAAAGGAGAAGGACCTCACTACCACCAAGAAAGAAGAGCCAGCAGTGGAGTGCATTATTTGGACCTGGGGTCCCTGCACTGAGAGCATCTTAGACCCAGGGGAATATCGACGTCAAGACACATGGAGGTCTCCAAGGAATACCAGGCCCACAGGTGTTGAAAGGAGACAAGGACCTTCCCCCAGAGCCAACAGAGAGAGAAAGCCCTCCACTAGAGCTGACACCCTGAACTCGGACTTCTAGCCTCCTAAACTGTGAGAGAATGAATTTCTGCTTGTTAATGACAACCATTTGTCGTATTTCTGTTATAGCAGCAGAAGATAACTAAGACAGTAACTAAGACACATAGTAAGCGAAAGAACACAAAAAAGAATGTATTTACACCATGATTAAACCTACATAAAATGAAGATGCCTGGTAACAGTTTATAAAGACAATGTTCTACATTCTACCTTGGTGAGTAGTGTCTGGGGTCTTAAAAGCCTGTGAGCAGCCATCTAAGGTACTCCACTGGTCTCATCCCTTTGGGAGCAAAGGACTAATGGACCACAGCTACCAAGGCCTGCACCAGACTGAGTCCAGTACAGCTAGATGGTGCCCGACTACCACCACTGACTGCTTTGACTAGGATCACATCAGAGGGTTCTGGACAGAGCTGGAGAAGGATGTAGAACAAAATTCTAACACACACAGAAAAGGCCAGACTTACTGTCCTGAAGGAGACTGGAGAAACCCCAAGAGTATGGCCACCAGACACCCTTTTAGCTCAGTGGTGAAGTCACTTCCGAGGTTCACCATTCAGCCTGGGAGTGGACAGCCCCATAAAACCAAATGGGACTAATGAGACACAGCAGTCCAGGGACAAGGGCTAGAAGGCAGAAGGGGACAGGAATGCTGGTGATAGGGAACCCAAGGTTGAGTAAGGACAGTGTTGATGTGTAGTGAGGTTGTTAACCATTGTCATAGGGCAACATGTGTACTAACTGTTCAATGAGAAACTATTTTGTTCTGTAAACCTTCATCTAAAGTGAGAATAGCAGCACAATTGGAAGAGCATAGTCGATGTCACTGAACTGTGCATGTAGAAATTTTTGAAATGGTGTATCTTTGGCTATGTATATTTTCACTAAAAAAAGTCGAGAAGGGAGAGGGTTGACATGGGGTTGTCAATCAATGTCATAAAACAATGTGTGTACTACTGTTTAATGAGAAACTATTTGTTCTGTAAACCTTCACCTGAAGTACAATTTAAAAAAAAATGAAGATGCCTGGACAGACAATAAGATAGGGAGGGGGAATATTAAAAGTTCCTGGGTGGTGCAAGTGGTTTGCGCTAGACTACTAACCTAAGGGGCCCTGGCGGTGCAGTGGTTAAGAGTTCAGCTGCTAACCAAAAGGTTGGCAGTTGGAATCCACCAGCTGCTCCCTGGAAACCCTATTGAGCAGTTGTAACTCTGTCCTATAGGGTCACTATCAGTTGCAATTGATTTGATGGCAATGTGTTTGTTTTTTTCTTTACTAACCTAAAGGGTGGCGGTCTGAACCTACCCAGCAGCACTGTGATCTGCTTCTGTAAAGATTACAGCCACGAAAAATCCTGTGGAGCAGTTCTACAATGTAACACATGGGTTCACCATGAATCAGAATTGACTCCATGGCAATGGGTTTATTTTTGTTTTGGAGCCGTAAGGTTATGTGTAAAATTTTATCTCTGTCTTCTCCAAAATACTTGTGATTACTTTCATAAGTAGGAAAAATATGAGTTTACCAAAACAAATACAGAAATGTATCTCATTGCTTGCAGACACATTTCCTTGGGCAGACCTTGGATAATGCAGAAATTACCTATATTTATAGATAAAGATCCCGTTCTTCTGTGGTAAGCCATTCTAGTGTTTTAATAAGCTTCTTGTCAGGAAGTCTTTCTTCTATTTGTCATTAAATCTCTCCTGCTATATTATTTAATGCTTATTTTGTCTCTGGCTGAAGTTTTAGTTTATTATTTACCCGGTAACATCACTGTGGTTAAACACAAAGGAAAAGTATGTTTATGTTATTGTGGATAACAATAACAAGTTGACTAAACTCTTAGATGTTTACTGAAAGCATTAAACATTATACAAACTTCCATAATGATTTATCATAATATAATAAATACGAACAAGGATCAAATCATTTGTCTTGAGGGTGGGGCCAAGATGGCGGAATAGTCAGATGTTTCCTGTCATCCCTCTTACAAAAAAGACCTGAAAAAAACAAGTAAATCGGTTATATATGACAATCTAGAAGCCCTGATCATCAAAGGCAAAGCTGAAGAGTCAGACTGACTGGCAGGGAGAAGGAGAGACAATTCAAAAGCAGTGAAGAGGTGCCACTTGCAAGTTGCCGGCGCCCTGTTGTTGGGTTGGCCTGCTTGCAGGCTGAGGTGAGCAATAGTGTTCAGGATGCGTCTCACCCCGTCGGGTAAGGCTGGGTGTTGGGGAGTCTGCACGAACCTCCCGAGCTGGGTGTGAGCGGTGCTGGACCTGCGAAAGTTAAGTGCAAGCGTCTAACCTACAGAATAACCCCACCTCCTCTGGGAGTTTCACAGCGGAGAAGTGCCTCTTTCCTCTCACCCGCCCCCCACCCTGCTCCGATCCGATACCGGTCCGGTAGTATTCAACCACTGCCATTCCTCCAAAGCCAGGAAATCAGGTTAGGAGGCCCTGCCCCTTTGCCTAGACATCGGCATAACGGGTGGACAGACTTGCAGCGCCCTTCACCCCTGCCTAGACCTGTGTGGGCCAATTCAACACTGTGTGCCCTCATTAGCATTAAACAGCAGGGCATACACCTGAAGCCTATTTTCAAGTGCAGCAGCCAAGGGGGAGTTGCAGATTTGTGACATTCGACACCACTCTGCCCATTAAGCAGGAATCTCACCCATCCACATCAGGGGCCTGGGCCTGGGGGTACCACCCACTCCATCTAGCCACCTATGACAGAGGTCTGAGAATAAGTGGTGCCTTCCTGTCCCTCCAGCCAACAACATCGGGTGCACAAGGACCAGCTGCAATACCCACCCCCCTACATGCTCTAGGGGACAGGGACATGCCCTCCACCCAGGCACCCAGGGGCAGCCGTCAGCCTTGCTCCAAACATAGCCGCCTACTGCAGTCAGATACCCGTGCCTGCTCCAAACACACTTACACAGCTGTGCCCATTTAGGACTGTAAGAGTTTGCACCACACACTTGGTGATTGATGACCTGGACACCTGTGCTGTACCTGCACAGGAAAAGTGAACAGACTCCTGGGCTCAGATACCTAGTAGCTGCTCTAACTACTTGGAGACATGACACGAGAGGTTCAAAGATGCCAATAAACAAAGTAGCTCACATGTCCAGCCTACTTGGACATTTCAAAACAAAACAAAACAAAAAGCTAGAACACAGTAAATGTACAATAAATAAATAGAATAACTTATTGATGGCTCGGAGACAATAGTCAATATCAAATCACATAAAGAAGCAGGTCAAGATGGGTCCAGCAAGAGATCAAAATAAAGAACCAGGAAATCTTCCAGAGGAAGATAAGGCCATGGAATTACCTGAGATAGAATTCAAAAGATTAATATACAGAGTTTTCCAAGAGATCAGGAAGGAGATCAGTAAAAACTCAGACCAAGCCAAGGAACACACAGATAAAGCAATAGAGGAATTCAGGAAAACAATAAAAGAACAGAGCAATAAATTTAACAGGCTTCTAGAAATAACAGAGGCACAGCAAATAGAAATCTAAAAGACTAGCAATAAAATTTCAGAATTAGACAACTCAATAGAAGGTCATAGAAGCAGAATTGAGATAATGGAAGTCAGAATTAGCAAGATTGAAGATAAATCCCTTGATATCAATTTATTTGAGGAAAAATCAGAAAGAAGAATTAAAAATATGAAGAAAGCCTAAGAATTATGTGAGACACTATCAAGAAGAAAAAAAGTATGAGTGATTGGAGTACCAGAAAGGGAGGGAGGGATAACAGAAAACAGAGAGAGAATTGTAGAAGATTTGCTGGCAGAAAACTTCCCTGATATCATGAAAGACAAGAAGATATCTACCCAAGAAGCTCAGCAAACCCCATACAGGGTAGATCCCAAAATAAATTTACCAAGACATATTATAATCAAACTTGCCAAACATCAACAAAATCAACAAACCATTGGCCAAACTGACAAAAGAAAAAAAGGAGAGGAAACAAATAATCCAAATAAGAAATGAGATGGGCAATATCACAACAGACCCAATGGAAATAAAAAGAATCATACAAGAATACTACGAAAAATTGTACTCCAACAAATTTGAAAACCTAGAGGAAATGAACAAATTTCTAGAAATACACTACCTACTTAAACTAACAGAAACCGAGGTAGAAAAACTAAACAAACCTGTAACAAAAGAAGAGATTGAAGAGGTAATTAAAAAAACTCCCAACAAAAGAAAGCCCTGGCCCAGATGACTTCACTGGAAAATTCTACCAAACTTTCGGAGAAGGGTTAACCTCAGTACTACTAAAGGTATTTCAAAGCATAGAAAAGGAAGGAATACTCCTGAACTCATTCTACGAAGCCAGCATAACCGTTATGCAAAAGCCAGGTAAAGACACCACAAAAAAAGAAAATTACAGACAAATATCCCTCATGAATATAGATGCAAAAATTCTCAATAAAATTCTAGCCAATAGAACTCAACAACATATCAAAAAAATAATTCATCATGACCAAGTGGGATTCATATTAGGTATGCAGGGTTGGTTCAACATTAGAAAATCAATCAATGTAATCCATCACATAAATGAAACAGAAGATAAGAACCACATAATCTTATCAATTGATGCAGAAAAGGCATTTGACAAAGTCAAACACCCATTCATGATAAAAACTCTCAGAAAAATAGGAATAAAAGGGAAATTCCTTGAGATAATAAAGGGCATTTCTGCAAAGCCAAGAGCTGACATCATTCTAAATGGAGAGAGACTGAAAGCATTCCCCTTGAGAATAGAACCAGACAAGGATGCCCTTTATTACCACTGTTATTCAACATTGTGCTGGAGGTCCTAGCCAGAGCAATTAGGCTAGAAAAAGAAATAAAGGGCGTCCAAGTTGGTAAGGAAGAAGTAAAAATATCCCCATTTGCAGATGATATGATCTAATACATAGAAAATCCCAAAGAATCCACAAGAAAACTACTGGAATTAATAGATTTCAGCAAAGTATCAAGACACAAGACAAACATACAAAAATCAGTTGGGTTCCTCTACACCAACAAAGAGAACATCAAAAAGGAAATCACCAAATCAATACTATTCACAATAGCCCCCAAGAAGATAAAATACTTAGGAAGAAATCTAACCAGAGAAGTAAAAGACCTATACAATGAAAACTACAAAACACTACTGTAAAAAACCAAAAGAGACCTGCATAAGTGGAAAAACGTACCATACTCATGGATAGGAAGACTCAACACTGTGAAAATGCCAATTCTACCCAAAGCAATCTACAGATACAATGCAATCCTGATCCAAATTCTAGCAGCATTTTTTAATGAGATGGAGAAACAAATCACCACCTTCATATGGAAAGGGAAGAGACTCCAGATAAGTAAAGCACTACTGAAGAAGAACAAAATGGGAGGACTCACACTACCTGATTTTAGAACCTATTACACCGCCACAGTAGTCAAAACAGCCTGGTACTGGTATAACAACATATACACAGACCAATGGAATGGGCTTGAGAATCCAGACATAAATCCATTCACCTATGAGCAGCTGATATTTGACAAAGGCCCGAAGTGTGTTAAATGGGGAAAAGACAGTCTCTTTAACAAATGGTGCTGGCATAACTGGATATCCATCTGCAAAAAAAATTAAACAGGACCCATACCTCACACCATGTACAAAAACTAATTCAAATAGACCAAAGGCCTAAATCTAAAATGATAAAGATTATGGAAGAAAAATTAGGGACAACACTAGAAGCCCTTATACATGGCACAACAACAACAATGCACCAACACCAGAAGAGAGACTAGATAACTAGGATCTCATAAAAATCAAACACTTATGCTCATCAAAAGACTTCACCAAAAGAGTAAAAAGAACGTACTGACTGGGAAAAAAATTTAGGCTACGACATATCTGATAAGGGTCTAATCTCTAAAATCTATAACATACTGCAACACCTCAAGAACAAAAAGACAAATAATCCAATTAAAAAATGGGCAAAGGATATGAACAGACACTTAACCAAAGAAGACATTCAGGCAGCTAACAGACACATGAGGAAATGCTCACAATCATTAGCCGTTAGAGAAATGTAAAAAATCACAACTTCAGTGAGATACCATTTCACCCCAACAAAGCTAGCATTAATCCAAAAAACACAAAATAATAGATGTTGGAGAGGTTGTAGAGATATTGGAATACCTTTGCCCTGCTGTGGTAATGTAAAATGGTACAGCCACTTTGGAAAACGATTTGGCACTTCCTTTAAAAAGCTAGAAATAGAAGTACCATATGATCCAGCAATCTCACTCCAAGGATCATATCCTAGAGAAATAAGAGCTGTCACACGAATAACCATATGAGAACCCATGTTCATTGCAGCATTGTTCACAATAGCAAAGAGATGGGAACAACCTAGGTGCCCAACAACAGACGAATGGATAACAAATTATGGTATATCTACACAATAGAATACTATGCAACAATAAAGAGCAATGATGAATCTGTGAAACATCTCACAACATGAATGAATCTGGAGGACATTATGCTGAGTGAAATTAGTCACACAAGGACAAATATTATACGAGAACACTATTATACCAACTCAAGAAAATGTATAAACACAGAAAAAAGCATTCTTTGATGGTTATGAGAGTGGGGAGTCTGGGAGGGGAATTCACCAACTAGATAGTAGACAAGGATCAACTTCGGTGAAGGGAAGGATAATACACAATACTGGGGAAGTCAGCACAACCGTACCAAAGTAAAAGCTAAGAAGTTTCCGGGACACATTCAAACAGTTTGAGGGACAGAGTAGCTGGGGCTGGGGCCTGAGGATCATAGTTTCAGGGGACATCTAAGTCAATTGGTATAACAAAGTTTATTAAGAAAATGTTCTGCATCCTACTTTATTGAGTGGCGTCTAGTGTCTTAAAATCTTGGGAGCGGCCATCTAAGATGCATGAATTGGTCCCATCCCACTTGGAGCAAAGGAAAATGAAGAAAACCAAAGACACAAGGAAAATATTAGCCCAACAGACTAAAGAACCACATGAACCAGAGACTCCACCAGCCTGAGACCAGAAGAACTAGATGGTGCCTGGCTACCACCGATGACCGCCCTAACAAGGAACAGAACAGAGAGTCCCGGTTAGAGGGGTAGAAAATTGTGGAGTAGAACTCAAATTCACGTGAAAAGACCAGACTTAATGGTCTGACAGAGACCAGAGGAACCCCCAAAACTATGGCCCCCAGACGCTCTGTTAGCCCAGGGCTGAAACCATTCCCAACGCCCACTCTTCAGACAGGGATTAGACATGAGTATAAAACAGGAAATAATACACGTGAGGAGTATGCTTATTGGTTCAACTGAATACTCGAGACCAAATGGGCGGCTCCTGTCTGGAGGTGTGATGGGAGGCAGGCAGGGACAAGAACTGGTTGAATTGGCACAGGAAACCCGGAGTGGAAAGGGGGACTGTGCTGTCACATTGTGGGGATTGCAACTAGTGTCACAAAATAACGTGTGTGTGGGATTTTGTATAACAGATTAGCTTGAGCTGTGGACTTTCACCTAAAGCACAATAAAAAAACAAACAAACAAAAATCATTTGTCTTTATGTTCTTAGTATCTATCTGACTTCTTAGCACATAGGAGGCTCCCAATAAATGATTGTGGAATAAATTAATTAAATTTTAAGGTTTAAAAATTATGGCCAGCTTTTACTGATAATTTGCTAAGAATATTGATGATTTGCAAAATCTTGATTTTTGAAAAACCTCTGGATTTAAATCCAGCCCAAGATTTGTAGATATTTGAAAAGAAAACTGTCTCCTCATCTACAAAATGAAAAGTTTTGCCTGGAGGGCTTCTAATCCTTTCACCATCCAAGTATGTAATTCTATTTTATGACTCATAGGCCCAAAATTGGCAGAAAAATCAAAATAAGTTACTTTTCTTACTTAAATATTGTTTCTTTTACTTTAAGAAAAAATTTTTAAGAATAATAAAAACAGAACTGGCATATTTAGGCCAGACCTATATTGTCAATGGCAAGCAGAGTTGAGCAATTATCTAGTCTAGCGGATTCAGAGAGCAGAGCTGTATGCCTAGTCTAAACAGCTCTTGCTCAGGATGACAGAATGTAGGCTATTTTTACATGTAGTAAGGACAATTTTTTTAAAAAAGGCTATATGCTTTAAGCAGTCTTTTTCACACTCCATGTAGACTATGCACGTGGCCTGAATAAAATAGAATTAGAGTACAACAGGAATACTACAGAGGCAGCTGGTTCACCATCAATAGCTTTGAAAGCTCAGACTGTAAAATTGCAGAAGAACTTGCGAGGAGAAAGAGGGAAAAATAAAACCCACCATCTACCAAAGTTCCTTCAGCCTCCAGTTCAGAGTTTTGCCAAGTTTCAGCAATAGCCCGAAGGAGTGGCAGTTTAAATCATGATGAATCCAGATGAGTCTGTTCCTTTTTGAAGTGATCAGCTCTTGTATGGAGTAATCAATCCCCAGTCTAGAGGTTCCTGCAACATCTATGAGATTGTGGGCAGTTGTAGGGTCAACTAAGGAATCTCACTCAGTCTGAGATGACTAACCGGCTGCCGTCGAGTCAATTTCAACTCATGGCAACCCCATGTGTGTTAGAGTAGAACTGTGCTCCGTAGGGTTTTCAATGACTGATACCTTGGAAGTAGATTGCTAGGCATTACTTCTGAGGTGCCTCTGGGTGGACTTGAACCTCTAACCTTTTGGTTAACAGATGAGCACTTAACCGTTTGCATCACTGAGAGACTTGCTAAGATGACTAACCCAAACCAAACTGAACCAGTTGCTGTCGAGTTGATTCTGACTCATGGTGACCCCATGTGTTACAGAGTACAACTGCCCTCTGTAGTGTTTTCAAGGCTTTGAACTTTTGGAAGCAGACAGCTGGGCCTTTCCTTCGAGGTATGCCAGGGTGATTTCAAACTGCCAACCTTCCGGTTAGCAGCTGAGTGCTTAAATGTTTGTGCCACCCAGGGACTCTAAGATGACTAAAACCAAAAACCAAATCTGTTGCTGTCGAGTCGATTCTGACTCATAGTGGCCCTATAGGACAGAGTAGAACTGCCCCACAGGGTTTCCAAGGCTGTACATCTTTACAGAAGCAAACTGCCACATCTTCCTCCTGTGGAGTGGCTGCTGGGTTCGAACCACTGACCTTTGCAGAGAGGTGGCAGAGAACAGAGCATTGCCTTAAACACTGAGGCGTCACACTTTATGAAACACTGCCATAGGAGTTTCTACAGTCTAAATTGATATTGGGGGATCCATAGTCATCTTAGACTAAAACCAAATCTTAGACTAAAGCAAACCAAAAACCAAACTCATTGCCTTGGAGTCAATTCTGACTCATGTGGAAACTCCTATGGCAGTGTTCCTAAAGTGTAACACCTTGATGTGTAAGGCGATGCTATGTTCTTTGCCTGTCCTCTGTAAATGTACTACCATAGTAAGCTCTAGGCCCATGCTGTCCAATATGAAGGCTGCTATCAACTTGCAGTTATTGAATACTTGAAAGTGCCTGATCCAAATTGAGATGTGCTGTAAGTGTAAAATATACACACCAGCTTTTCAAAGCTTGGTTAAAAAAAAAAAAAAGAATGCAAGATGTCTCATTAATAATTGTACTGCTCACATGTTGAAAAGGTAATATTGTGGATAAATTGAACTAAAGATATATTATTAAAATTAATTTCACTTGCTTCTTTTTCCTTTTTTTAATGTTACTTTTGGAAAAATTTTGATTACATATGTGGCTTGCATTTGTGGCTCTCATTACATTTCTACAGGACAATGGTGCTCTGGACAGGTTCCAATTAAAAGAGCTGCCTGCCCATCACAACACTCAACTCCCACAGCATGCTAGGCATTTTAGCAGGGCCCCCTGGAGAAAGCTCTATCTCAGGCAACAGCAGGGCGCTGGATGTTGGGTGTTAGCTGCTGGTTTCTGAGCTGTGGCTGAAAGAGGATGAGGTCGAAGGAGGAAATAACAGATCTTTGCATTTTTAGCTTCCTGAAAATTCTTTATTAAGAAACTTAAGTGAAAAAAGTGAGTAAATTTAAAAATATATTAATACAGATAGGTCTGTGAATATGTAAACATGGCAACTGAAGTTTATTTTCTACATCGAGGTGATTTTGTTTACTTAAGATTCTTTGAATAAAATCATTAATATATACATTATAATATTGTGTGCTGGCTTCCGTTGTGAATCCATAAATTTTCTAGTTCATGCTAAATAGAACATGGGGTTCATTTTTTCCACCACATTAGGAGATAGCTAGCTTTGGGCCATTCAGGGAAGGATAGAATCTAACTTCTCTGCCTCACATTCCAAGGCAATGGGTTTGGTTTTTGGTTTGATTTAGTCTAAGATTTGGTTTTAGTCTAAGATGATTATGGATCCCCCAATATCAGTTTAGACTGTAGAAACTCCTATGGCAGTGTTTCATAAAGTGTGACGCCTCAGTGTTTAAGGCAATGCTCTGTTCTCTGCCACCTCTCTGCAAAGGTCAGTGGTTCGAACCCAGCAGCCACTCCACAGGAGGAAGATGTGGCAGTTTGCTTCTGATGTCACCTATACCTGCCCTAGCCGCATTCTCACACTACATTGCTATCCACACTTTATCAAAGTGCCCATACTTAGGAGCCTTGAGAGGAGTAGGTAATATGCTGAAATGTCCTTTTGAATGTTGTTATCAACCCCTGAGGACTCTAGTTGCATTATGGAAGGATATTCAAGAACTTTCAGCTTAAATAACGTAGAAGAGTTCTTCTTAAGACTTTATTTCTTTTAAAGTTAATATGCAAGAAATTACACAGAGTAGAAAAACAGCCTTAGCCATCTAGGATAAAGACTGTTTTCAAAATGGAATTGAGTTCATTAACCTACCTTCTTCCCCAAAGACACATTTATTTGTTTACTTACTCACTCAACAATTCGGTAAGTGTCTCCCAGCTAGATGCAAAGGTGAAGATATACACAAGGTACTAATTCGATGAAATTTCGCAGGCGATTAAGAAGGAATTTCACAGAGGACAATTTCTAGTAGATATCTGAAAACTTCAAAATAGACGAACTCAAAATTAGCACATAGAGGTACAAATTCCTTTTAAAGGAGAAAGATAGTAGTTTTTACCTCATAGAAAAGAGTGAAGGCTGCCATCAGTTCTTCCAGCAGATTTCCTAATAAGTAACAAAAATGTGTCTGGCAGGCCAAATTTTCCTGTGGGCTTTGTTCCCACTGCTGTTCAGAAGCCAAGAATTAAGTTGAACTAAACAAGCCTGGCTATCAATGTGTTATCAGTTACATGAAATCACATGCAATGTTAGAAAAACAGCGAAATGGAGTTGTTCCTAACTTCTTTATTTTTTTCTGTATTTAAATTAGTCTTGGGGGAAAAGGGAAGAGGCAAAAATGTTTCTTCTATTTTATTAACACAAGTAGTAAAAATTCTCCCTAATTTGGAGTTCATTTGGCTGAGTACCTGTGGATGAGGACCTCTGGAAGATGGTGTGAAACATACCTTGATCTTCGTTTCTTATACAACCGATTGCAGCCGTTAATAAGTCCATAGCACCAGGGTGTAAGACATGTCGTATTCCTAATTTCTTTAAACCAAAAGTCATCTGCTTTGAACCCTCACACATTTACGTTGCCTGAAATGAAACCTCAGTTATTATTCAAGCTTGTTACCCACCTCTGAAGTCCCTGGGTGGTGCAAACTGTTAACGTGCTTGCCTGCTGAACAAAAGGTTGGAGGAAGAAAGACCTGATGCTCTACTTTTGAAAAATCAGCCACTGAAAACCCTATGTGGACCAGGGTTCTACTGTGACACACATAGGTCACCACGAGTTGGAATTGACTAGACAGCAAATTACTGGTTTACCCCCCTCCAGGGAATCATGCAAGAATCACAAACTAATGTAATCCCACGAATTTTGGGAAGGGTCTTACATTTAGTCCTTGGACATTGACTACATTGCCATTGATTCTTTCCCCTGATGTAGCTGTGGATTGCTGGTCTTCTGGTGGTCAAGGCTGTGGTGAATGACATAGACTTCTGCTTGGTGTATCCCTGAGTTCACTTGGAGGAGTGGCTTATCCCCATCTTGGGTGCTGCATATGAGTGAGAACCTGACAGCTGCTATTCCTGGAAATCCTTTCAAACTCTAGATCCTACTTTGAGTCTAGGAGTAGGCTCTGTCTCAGGTTGGGTTCATGCAAAAGCAGAGTTTGAGATAAAGACTTATGTGTAAGCAGGACATACAGGGTGATCCTAGGGAACCAGAGTTGAGGTACTTGGGAGAGTGAGACAGGGAAGGAGGAAAAGTCAATATGAGGGTGTGTTATGGGATCAAACTCTGGGCAGCAAGAGTTTGATTCCGCTGAAATCTCCTGAACAGCCTACTAAATGCCTTCCTGAATTGCTGCTCAAATGCCTGAAGGTGGAAAATGTATATATACATCAGCTATTTTCCCTTATAGGTTGCTCTTAGGGGATGTTATGGATTAAACTGTGTCCCCCCAAAATATGTATTGGAGTCCTGATCCCTATACCTGTGGATGTAATCCTAGTTGGAAAAAGAGCTTTCTTTGTTATGTTATTGAGGCCATATCAGTGTAGGGTGTGTCCTAAACCTAATCACTTCTGAATGATATAAAGAGCAGCCTAGTCACAGAGACAAGCAAGCACCAACCAGGTAAGACAGATGTAACTAAGGAATGCCCAGGCTACTGACAAGGAAGGAATCGATGGGGCTGAGAACTCGATTTGGACCTTTAGCCTCCAGAACTGTAAGAAAATAAATCTCTTTAAAGCCACCCACTCGTGGTAAAGCAGCGCTAAGAAACTAAGAAAGGGGCGTTAACTGGAGCCCCAGAGCAGAAAGCAAAGTTGCCAGTGTAAAGTGACTGGGAGCTCTAGACTTAAATGAATTCAGATGTGAGGTACAAAGGATATGAATTGGGACATCAGTTGCTTCAGTTCTCGCCTTTCCTCTTCTCTACACAAAGCTGGCCCTTATCTCTCCATCTACAATCATTCAGATTAATCCTTCTTGGTGGGCTAGAAACAAAACCAATCTTTACTCTTCTCCTAGATGAGGATGTGCTTACAGACACAGTGCTGTCGTTCAGATTGGATAATTTCTATTGTTCTATTTTCCAGTTCACTATTTCTTTTCTTTGTCTTCTATTCTGCTATTGAACCCATCCATTATGCTTTTTTTTTTTTTTTGTTCCTTTGGTTATTGTCTTTTCAAGTTCTAAAATTTCCGTTTCATTCCTCTTTATACTTCTACTTTTGTGCTGATACTTTGTTTTTCGCTGAGACTTCCTATTTTTTCACTTGTTCCAGGCGTTTTTATAACTGCTGTTGAAACACATTTATGATGGCTGCTAGAACATCTTTGTCAAATAATTCTAACATCTCTGTCATCTTAGTATTGGCATCTATTGTCTTTTTTATTTAGTTTGAGGTCTTTCTGGTTCTTAACTTTCAGATGAAACCTGATATTTTAGGTATTATGTTATGAGACTCTGGATCTTATTTAAACCTTCTGTTTTAGCTGGCTTCTTTTGACACTGCTCCAGTGGTGGGAAGGGGGCGGGTGGTGGGGGCAAGGAAGGGAGAGTAGTGTTAGCATCATCTCATTACTGCCAAGTGCGGGTAAAAGTCCAGATTTCTCATTCAGCCTCCATTGATAACCAAGGTAGAGTGGGAAGGGGCTCATTGCTACTGCTGTGTAGAAGTCCAGTCTCCTCACATGCTGTCCACTGACACTGCAGGGGAGAGGAAGGCTAAATCCAGAGTGGATGAAAGTCTGGACTTCCTACTCAGCCTTCTCTGACACATCCCAGAAAGGGGCTGTGTGTTGGGGTACCTCATTACAGCCTTGCGAGGAGGGACCTTAGACTCCCCACTTTGCCTTTTTGGTGCTGGTGAGGGTGGGGCCAATATTTATTCTATGGTTTTTGCCTGGAGTAGAGCAGCTATTGTCTAAAAGTTTTCTGTCTTGCTAGGTGGCCCCTTTTCTGGTCCTTTGGCTAGAGGTAGTAGGCTTTTGTCGGTTTCAACAACTCATCAACTTGCTCAAATTTTAAGGTTTGTTTTCACAATGTATTGGGTTAGTTACCTTTTTTCTACCTTGAAGTTTCTTTCCTCAATGATCCTTTACACAAAATCTTTTAAAGTATAATTTGGAAGGTTATTTATCTGTAAATTTGTTACAACTGAATTATTCATGTCTTCACAAACTGGCAGAATGTCAGATTTGGATTTTAAAGATGCATTTCACATAGTTTCTTATGTATTTAACTCCGTTACTATGGTTTCATTACATTTTTGGGATACAAAATACACATGCACATTCCACTTGATTCAAAATAGGACATAGCAAGGAGGAAGGGAAGCTTGTGTACTTTTCACACCAGGAGTAGAATTGAACATACACTGGTTACATTTGTGGCTATGGATATATTTGTCTAATCATTGCTAAATTTAATTAAATTATACAAAAAAACTGGAAGTGAATACTCTGAAAACTATAGAGGATATTCATCTATTTACTTATGCTTGAAATGATAACTCGTGGTACTCAGACTATCTGATAAATTAGTGCAAAACTGAGTTCTCTCTAGAAGCTTGGTTTAGCCTTGCGACAGGGCTCGCCAGCTGCCTACTTATGATTTACTTTCCTTTCTTACTAACAGAATTTTGTCTTA
Source organism: Trichechus manatus latirostris (assembly GCF_000243295.1). Lineage (NCBI taxonomy): Eukaryota > Metazoa > Chordata > Mammalia > Sirenia > Trichechidae > Trichechus > Trichechus manatus. Next base: position 9,921,809 of record NW_004444037.1, read on the forward strand.
CATGGGTGGCAATTTGCTTAGCATTAAAGATGATATCTCCCAGTTTCCCTTGCATCTAGATGTGGCTTGGTGATTAAGTTCTGGCTGACGAAATATAAGCAGAATTTTTGTGCGATACCTTTTGGATGGAAATTACTAAGCTTGGAGGTATGCCCTTCTTCCTTCCTGTTGCTTGTGTGATGGATGCAATAACTGGAACTCTAGAAGCCATAATGAACTTGAAGAGACCTTGATAGAAGCTGGCACTACAATGGTGGAGAATAAAGATAGAAGGAGCCTGTGTCCATGATGACCATGGAACCTTGGGAACAGCCTTGTACTTCTTATCTTCAGATTTATGTGAGAGAAAAATAAACTTGTTTAAACCACAGTTATTACATATATATGTGTACACATACATATATATGTATACATGCACAAACATATATGATGATATATCACTAAAGTTATAATGAAAATTAATGGAAAAATATGACTGGATATGCATTTTTTATACATGAAGTTTTAGGATTACACCTAATGCATAAAATGAGATTAATCTGTATGTATTTATAGGTATTAAAAAAACAATGTATAAATATATTGTCTGTAATATGGGAACATGCCTGTAATTAGAGAAACATATTGAGTATTTCTGAGAACTCTTCATTTACAGATAGAATCAATGTGAGAAGGACTACCAGAAAGGAAAATGCAATGCTTACAAGCAGCTGAGAGGAGAAAGCATCCAATTCTGGGGATGACAGGGAAGGAGATGGTTGAGTTAAATCTTGAAGGAAGAGAAGCTGTTATCCACGTTTGAAGAGAAACAGCATGTTCTAAAGCACAGAGGTATGAAACAAGCAAGGCATATTTGAGAAACTGTTATTTATGATGATTCAAGTAGTGTTGGCTATAAAGAGCAAGTGTTGTAGTGGGAGGTGAGGTTGTAAAAGTGAAGGAATGCAAACGATTTTTAAAAATGAATTTTATATATCATGTATTTTTAAAACTCACATAGAATTATTACTACTGGTAATTTTTGAGCACTCTTTTAGGTACAGCTAATCATGCCAGTTGCAAAGAATGACATTTTTATTTCTTTCTGCAATATTATATACTTTTAATTTATTTCTCATCTCTAATATCTATTAGCAGCATATCTAAGAAAATTAAATCTGGAGTTTAGTGTATAGAAGACTAGAGAATTAGGGAAAATACCAGGAAAAAAAATCACCATCTGAAATTGAAAACAGCCTGTTTCCACCCTTAAATTAGCCATCTGCAGAAGATAGTTTGTGAAATTGTTGTAGAGACTTGGGAAACACCAATTTTTTGTCAAGGATATCAGAGTATATCCTTAAGATTAAAAATAAAGAAATGAGTCAAAACAGCTAAACTGAGTGTAAAGAAAGGATTAACAAAACTCAGGGTATGATAGGATACTCTCTAGATAGTAGTCTGTGAGTAAGAATTTGTCACTTTGGTCTAACACAGACTAGGTGTTAACTCAAGAATTAGTTGCCTGTTTGTCTCCAAGTTCTTTGTGTGATCACGCCTTAAGTTCAATTTTACAGAAACGAATGGTTTGAGCTCTCGTCCAGTTGTTGGTGGGAAGTCAATTGACCTTTCTCCTTCAGATTTCTGGGGATTTATGTTCTCATATTCGTATCGTTGCCTCTTCCTCCAATTTTCTGCTCCTTTCCTTCCTGCCTCCTTTAGAGCTTTTCTCTACCTCTAGGACACCAATCCAAAATAGCACCTCTTCCTTGATTTTCTCTAAAAAATAGGGAAGCACAAGATAGTTGTGTACAGCAGAGTTTTACTGAATGTTTAGCAATAATAGAGTCCCTGGGTGGTGCAGTTAACACACTCAGCTGCTAACCAAAAGATTGGAGGTTTGAGTCCACCCAGAAGGCTCGTTGGAAGGAAGGATTGGTGACCTACTTCTGAAAAATCAGCTGTTGAAATCCCTATGATTTCTACTCTGACACACATGGGGTCACCATGTGCGGGGGTCAACTCTACAGCAGCTGGCTTCTAGGGATAATGGAGGAGAGTTAGAAGGCATAGCAGAGCAACTATTAAAAATTCAATATTAGATCCACCTAATTTTAAACTCCCTCAGCCATCCATTCCCCGAGGAATAACCTTCTTGCTTCTCTACTGTTGACTGTCTTCCTGAATCCTCTCCATTTCTATCCTCCTTCTCCTATCATCCCAAGTCCCCCTCCGCTTCTTTTGTGCTGCCCCCATCAGGGCAGGGCATTGTTACTGAGATCCTAGCAAGAAGTGCAAGCGGGCAGGTAACCCAAATGAAAATCAAAGTGCTGTTTCCAGAAGCTGTGGGAAGAGGTGATAGGCAAATGAAACAACAAATGCCTGCTGAATTCTGGATCAAGGGGTACAAAGTAGAGTTTCTGAATCTGTATAACTGAGGACCAATCCTCTACAATTCCACCAAGGAATTTTCACTGTGGATGTTTTTGACTAGTTAATTAATGTCGAGATCTTTAACCCTAACTTTAAATACAATTAGTACCATCTTAAATATGAGTGATAATAAAGGAAGTCCTTGCTTCTTCTTGTATTTAAGGGGAAGATCATTAGTGTTTCTCTATTAAGTGTAAGTTTGGCTCTTGTGTCAAATATATTCTTTATTATGCTAAGAATAAAATTGATAATAAGTTGAATTTACTCACATGCGTTTTTTGGCTGAGGGCCTTCTTTGAATTTTCCTTTCCCTTTAATATTTCAATATTTGTTCATTGGCTTCATCTTCTTTTTTTTGAATTTTCTCTTTATTTTTGAAACTTCTTAATGATGACTTTTTTCCTCATTATTTACAAGCCTCACTATTGCTATGGAATGTTACCCTGCGCTTTTGGTCAGTTATTCATTTACCAAGTATTTATGGAGTATCCTCTATATGCCTAGCACTGGTCTGACTCTAGAGACAAAGCAGTGAATAAGACAGGCAAGTGCTCTGACCTCAATGAACATATGTAATAAGTAAGCAAATAGCCATATAGTAAGTGCCACAAAGGACATGAAACAAGAGCATCTGACAGAGAGGGCTTGGGGATAGGGGGTTATGGTGGGTAGGGGCACAGTAAATAGGGTGGTCTCAGATGGTCTCTCTGAGGAGGTAACATTGAGTTGAGACCTGAATATTGATGTGCTGATCTGGGTCTGGAGTCAATGCTGGTTCAATGGTAGAATTCTCGCCTTCCATGGAGACCAGGTTCAATTCCCAGCCAAGGCCACTGATGCGCAGCCACCATTGATCTATCAGTGGAGGCTTTCATGTTGCTATGATGTTTAACAGATTTCAGCGAGCTTCTGACTAAGATGGAATAGGAAGAAAGGCCTAGCGATCTGCTTTAGAAAATTAAACAATAAAAACCCCATCCATGTATCACAATGGTCTAATCTGCAAACGATCTGCAACTGATCTGCAACAGATTATGGCTCAGGACTGGACAACGTACTGAGCTGTGTTTCATTCCATTGTTCATGCGGTTGCCACGAGTTGGGCCGACTGGATGGCAGCTAACTACAACAAAGATCTGGGACTTCCAAGAAGCAGATACTAAGGAGGAATTAGCTATGTAAGAGATTTCCTAGAGAAATAGACAGGAAGCTGAGAATGAAGCTGGCGCCTTTAGACTTCAATGCAGATCTGACCCCAGGTGAAAGAGAGAAAGAAGAAAGTTTGGGTGGAAGTATCTTAAACAGTAGTTCTAAAAGAGTTTCTCAAGGCTGTCAGGGAACCCCAGAGCCCGTCAAAGGAAGCCGGTGTCTCCCGAGGATGGATCTACTTTAGAATCCTGCCCTGCTCAGTCATTGACTGAGAACAACCTGTGAGAAGTTTGGCTGGCCTCCCTCAAATGTAGCAATGGTTGCATTTTGACAACCACCATAGTTGAGAAGGAGCCAACCTCAAAAATGTCTGGGGGTAGAGCATTCTACCAGAGGAAATAACAAGTATGAGCCCTCAGGCCAGAGTATAATTTTTATTTACTAATAATGCTTAGAATAACATTTTATTATAATAGCTAATTTAGCTAAACCTTTGTAAACTATCAAGTTGGTGATACATTGGACCCTCCTGAAACACTATTTAGATCCCAATCCAAAACAAAATTTGGTCATACCCAGATGCTTTCACTCAATGTGTTTCACACCTTTACCTCAGTATCTGTCTCTTCTAAGTATAATGTAGCTTTACCTCTGTGATTTCTTTTCTGGCTCTTTACTTACTATTAAGACAACATAAAAACATTATACAAGAAAATATTTTAAAAAATGACCCACCATTTAAAGATTATTTTCTCTGGCAGTTTTGCATGGTTAAGAGAGTAGACTCTGGAGTCATACTGCTTGTGTTCAATCCTGGCTTTGCCACTCACTAGCTGTGTGACTTCGAGCAAATTAGACCTTCTCTGCCTCAGTTTCTTCATCTGTAAAATGAAGATAACAACTGTACCTACCTCATGCAGTTGTAAGAATTAGATGAATTAATCCAATACACTTAGAACAGAACCTACCACATAGGAACCTCTTTGATAACTGTTGTCACTGGGAGTCTCAAATGGTTAATGCCAAAATGCTGCTGACTGAAAGTTTGACGATTTGAGTCCATCCAGAGGCATGTCGGAAGAAAGGCCTGGCAATCTGTGTCTCAAAAATTAGCCACTGAAAAACCCTATGGAACACAGTTCTACTCTGACACACATGGGATTACCATGAGTTAGAATCGACTCAACTGCAACTGGTTTTTTTTTTTTTTTTGATAATTGTTAACCATAATTTCTATTTTCAATCCTGCAATTTTTTTCACATAATTTTTATTTAGTTGCAATCAGAGGGTGCATTAAGCATTGTGTTCTACTTTTTTCATTTGATGTTGTTCATAAGTGTTCCTCCACATTTCTATTTTATTAACATGATATTTTTAATGACAGCCTGACATTTCATACTATCGATATATTTTGCCTAAACATTTTCTTATATTGAACATTTAATTATTTTATTATTATCAATGATGACCTTATAAACATACTTTGTATATGATGTTTTTTCTTTCCATTGAATTATTTATTTAGCAACTATTCCTAGGAGTATGATAATTGATTTTGTGTCCTACATTTTAAACTCTTCCTCCTTCTTTGTAGTTCCAAAGAAGCAAATAGTTTCAGTATATGAGGGATAGGGAGACAGACCTATCTATTATACCACCATGATGAAGTCATCTTCGTGTACAAATGGATTCTTAATACAACACTGATAAAGTCTGCATTATTATCATCAATGTCTTCATCATTCAGTCAACAAACATTTATTAAATCACCTATGATGGGCCAGGTACCTTTTGGGTAGGAAGCCAGGAATTTACAAAAAAGAGTGTGAGAGGCTTCAAAGACAAAGACAACTTTATTTCTAAATGCTCCAGGTTGATTCTGTGTGTCTTCTCATGTACAATGTGAAATCTATATGTAAGTTTTAAAAAAGGCATTTTCTTCTCTCAAGGAACTAAAATGTTAACCTGACATTGATCATCTAACCATACAAATTTTATAGAAGCCATAGTGATATCTTGTAAGATGTGAGATCCCTGTCTCTGAGAAGTCTGCATGTTGTTACTTTCTAGGTGCTGTCAAATTGGCTCCAACTCATGGCGGCCTTACGTACAGCAACGAAATGTTGCCTGGTCCTGTGTCATCTTCACAGTCGTCAGATGTTTGAGTCCATTCTTGTGGCCACTGTGCCAATCCATCTCACTGAGTGTCTCCCTTCCCTTGTTAGCCTTCTACTTCACCAAACATGATGTCCTCTGCCAGTGATTGATCCCATCTGTTGACATGTCCAAAGCAAGCGAATCAGACACTGTTTTGTTGTGATCTATAAGGTTTCCATTGGTTACTTTTTGGAAATATATTTCCAGGCCTTTCTTCCTAGTCTGTCTTAGTTTGGAAGCTCCACTGAAACATGTCCACCATGGGTGACCCTACTGGTATTTAAAATACCTGTGGCATAGCTTTCAGCGCTATAGCAACATGCAAGCCACCACAGTACGGCAGACAGACCAGTGGTGGAATAATTCTGCATACATGTCTTTTTTATGTATCTAAATCTTATTGCAATAAAGAAGGCAGTCATAATATTGTTTGACTCTTCTCCCTGGAGCCATCAGGAGAAATCTTAAGTCTACCATCAGGCAGGTTTCTTCTTTTCACTAGGGCCCAATGTCAAAGTTTGAGTTACGGAGGCACAAACATTGTATTGATTTCTATTAAAGATGTTGAACTTTCTACATAAGAAATAAAGAGGAAAATAATAAACACTTAAAAATTTTTTTTAGCCAATCACATTCCGAGTTCAGTTTTTACACCTTTTCGTTGATGTATTTGTAGTTCTCTAATGGTCTCTCTTTCTCGCTCTTTTTTTTTTTTGCTCAAAACCTGCTTAAAAATAATTGCCGGTACTCTCTACTCCACGCTCTGTGAATGATACGTATACCTGTGGCAATCACCTACGTAAGGTGTTTGATTGATAGCGTACTGAATGTTTCCTTGGGAAACAGTATAACATGGAAATTACCCCAATTGTCAGTGATAAGAGTTCTGTTGCTTTAGGTGTTTTATTTACATATCAGTGCTCTCTGGCTTTCTGTAAAATTAAAAGGGACAACATAGATATTTTCCTCTTTTTTAATTTTAAACTGTATGAAGAGGTTATGTGAGGGCCTAGGTTTGCTGCCCTTTCATCAAACTTCATAAACTTTGAAAGCCTCGTTTCTATTAAGTCAAGAATATCTTAAAACAACAACCAAAAAGAATATGAGCCCACCAGAGTTGGCTACTTCAGCAAAGTGATATATATTTTTTTCTTTTTGGAGAGATTTTTATTTTACATTATTACTCTAGTTATATAACGGTAATTCTCTCTCTCCCCCCCCCCCACACACACAAATAGTCTTTGCATACAATTTCAGAAGGTTCATCACACCCCTCCCTCCCCACAAAGAATCCTTGCCCTGTTCATCAGCCAAAACAAGTATCTGAATGGGATATGAGGCAGAAGAGGTGGGGGCTGGGGAGACAGATCACAAAACAAGTTTTTGCTAGATTCATTCTGAGTATATTATACTGAAGATCTTAATGGACTGAAAGAGGATTTGGAATCAGAGGATCTTGGTTTAGATTTCTTCCCATCGGCTTTTTTTCCTAACTAATTATATCACTTTGGCTAAGTCATTCAACCTCTCTGATTCTCAATTTTTTCTTCTGTAAAGTGAAATCTTGTTAGGCTTCTTCACAGGGTATTGTATTGAATACAACACAATATGTTATTGTATTGAATACAATACAATGTTACTGTACTGAATATTGAATACAATACAATATTGTATTGTACAAAGGAGAGAGAGTATATGAAGACACTACTTTCAAGTCCCGGACGCATGAGGTATGGTAATTATTATTTGCATTTAACCGCTCTCTTAGCTTCATCTTTGGTTTGATTGCCTATCCTTAATATTCAGGCCTCAGCCGCACTGTCACCTCCTTGGAGAGGCCTCTGCCATCATCTCCCTGTCACTCTCAATCCCATCACCCTGCTTCATTTTAGTCAATACATTTCTCCCATGTGAAATGGTATCATTTTTTGCTTGCTTATTGATTATTTATTGTCTTTATCCTCACACTGGGATAAAAGCTCCTTGAGGGCAGACCCTTGTCTTGTATTCCCCAGGCCTGTAACAGTTGTTACATGGTGGACACTCACATTTTTGAGAAGTCAGGGTAGCAGTGGTTAAGAGTGCAGACTCGGGCGGAAGAGTACCTGGATTTGAATCCCAGTTTCTCAGTTTACTAGTTGGGCTGCCGTAAACATCCCTCCCCCTAAAAAAAAAAAACAAAAAACCCAAACCTCAAATAAACCTGATTCTCTAGAGTCTATTGCTACTCGTAGCAAACTCATGTATTACAGAGTAGAACTGCTCCATAGGGTTTTCTTGGCTGTAATCTTTATGGAAGCAGATCTCTATCACCAGGCTTTTCTTCTATGGCACCACTAACCCCCTGCCCTGAAGCGGATTTTGACTCATAGCAACCCTGTAGGACAGAGTAGAACTACCCCATAGGGTTTCCAAGGCTTTACAGAACCTGACTGTCACATCTTTCTCCCAAGGAGTGGTTGGTGTGTTGGAACCTTCAATCTTTCGGTTAGCAGCCTGGCCCTTAAAAACTGTGCCATTAGGGCTTCTTTACGGTGTCACTAACCCCTTACCCATTGCTATCGAGTTGACTCTGACTCATAGTAACCCTATAGGACAGAGTAGAACTGCCCCATAGAGTTTCAAAGGAGCACCTGGTGTAGTTGAATTGCTTATCTTTTGGTTAGCAGCCATAGCTCTTAACCACTATGCCACCAGGGTTTCCACTAGGTGGGCTCAAATCAACTTTTCGATTAGTAAACCAAAAAAAAAAAAAAAGAAAAAACCCAAACCCGTTGCCGCGGAGTCCTTCTGACTCATAGCAACTCTATAGGACAGAGTAAAACTGTCCCATAGGGTTTCCAAGGAGTGAACTGCCGACCTTTTAGTTAGCAGCCTGAGCTCATAACCACTGTGCCACCAGGGCTCCCGCTCAGTTAGTTGTGGTTTGTTGCTAGGTGCTGTGGAGTCGGTTCTGACTCATAGCGATCCTACCTACTACAGAACAAAACAGTGCCCTGTCCTGGGCCATGTTCAATCCTTGTTATGCTTGAGCCCATTGTTGAAGCCACTGTGTCAACCCATCTTGTTGAGGGTCTTCCTCTGTTTCGCTAATCCTGTACTTTTCCAAGCATGATGTCCCTCTCCAGGGACTGATCGCTCCTGACAACATGTCCAAAGTATGTGAGACGTAGTCTAGCCATCCTTGCTTCTAAGGAGCATCCTGGTTGCACTTCTTCGAAGACACATTTGTTAGCTCTTTTGGCAGTCCATGGTATACTCAATATTCTTCGCCAACACCACAGTTCAAAGGCATCAATTCTTCTTTGGTCTTCCTTATTCATTGTCCAGCTTTCACATGCATATATGATGCGACTGAAAATACCATGGCTTGGGTCAGGCCCACCTTAGTAGGTCAGCACAAACCATTTGCACCACCCTGGTACCTTATCTTAGGCAAGTTATTTAACTTTTGTCTCAGTTTCGCCATATGTAAAAAAGGATTCTAACAATATCTACTGTACAGAATTGATGAGTTAATACATGTAAAGTACTTAGAAGTACCTGGCACATAGTAAGTCTTACATATATGTGTTGGTTACTACTCTTCAATGAGTGAATAACGAGCACATGTGACCCTATAAGTAGATCAGATAGGCTCTGTTGCCCTAGGTTTGACAGTAAAATGACTTATTCTTTTGGTAAAATCGTTGCTTCGCTCCACTGCATCGGCCAGACCCGCCACTGCTTTGCGGAAAGAGAGGCGCGGTTCCTAATTCTGACAGAGCCCCCAGTCGCCTACAGGTGGCACTGCTCGGGGTTCTCCCGGGCCGGCGATGTCCGAGCCTTCGCGGGGCGGTTCTCCTAGGATAGGAAGCTCGGGCCGAGGGAGGTTCAGCGCCGCGCCGGGAAACACAAGAGACTTCCCCAGCACCTCGATCGGGTGACGGGAGCCGAGACCAGCGCGTCCGACCCACTCCGGTCGTGTCAGCCTCGCCCGGCATGAATGGGTGGGGGAGCCTCGAAACCGCCGGCTGCTGGGAGGAGGGGCCGGACCGGTTTTGGGGGCGGGGCGGTCTTTAGGGGCGGGGCTAAAGGGGCGGGGCCGGCGGGCTCCCGGCTCCGGACACTTAGACCGGCTGCGCCTGCCGGACCTAATACTCTGGCGAGCTCGGCACAGCTGGCGCGCTCCAGCCAGGTAAGGGTGCCTCGGACCGGCCATGGCTGCCTGGGTGTGTGTGTGGGTGGGGGGTGCTGCAAGACTCCGGGTGGGAAAGGGTCAGGATGGGGATGCTCGGCCAGAGGTCACTTTCACATGCCTAAAGACTGACCCTCGTGGAACGGAAGAGGATTTTCTCCCCTCCTAGCCCCAGTGAAGGAGCCCTGATGGCGCAGTGGTTAAGCATTCGGCTGCTAACCGATAGGTCCACAGTTCGAACCCACCAGCCGCTCTGCGGGAGAAAGATGTGGCAATCTGCTTCCGTAAAGATTACAGCCTTGGAAACTCTATGGGGCAGTTCTACTCTGTCCTATAGGGTTGCAGTGTGTAGGAATCGACTGGACGGCAACGGGTTTGGTTTTTTCGTTTGGGCCCCAGCGAACCCAGACGCGTCGTGCCAGGTGAGGGAACCTCTCCTCTCTCGGTTCAGGAAGAAAGGACAGGTGCGCGCCCCTGCGTGGCCGCGATTTCCCGGCAGCCGCCGCCTCTCCGCCTCCCCAGCTCCGGCGCTATTCTCTCCTGAAGAGAGCCCGCCCCTTTTCCCCTCGGGTTCCAGGGCCCAGGCCGTCTGGGCCGCGAGTTCAGCGTTGGGTTCACTTCCCAGCGGTGCGACAGAGTTGTTTTCTCTTCTCTCCTTGCGTGTCAGCTCAGTCTTGACTGAAGTCAGCAAAATCGAAGAAGTTCCACAGTTGCACGTGTCAGAGTGCCTCACCCCACCAAGCTCACATTTTTTCTGGGCAATTGTGTTTGAATCTTGAAAACATTAGCTTGGCGAATACATGAATTGGAAAACCTAGGGCCTTGACCGGGGTATGTGCGTGTTCCCTCCTATCCTAAGTTTCCTTCTGAGTCGTGCCCCCCCGCCCCCCTCCATGGAAGAATAATACGTTGCTGTGTACCAGGTTTGGAAATAACCTGATCTATTGTTACTCCTTAGAAACTGTAATGTTTGATTAGAAGGGTTGATTTCAGTGTTAACTTGGTACAACAGGATGGCCGGTGGTTAAGTGGGTTTGAAGGTTGTCAGCATATTTATGCTTTGTGCGCACATGCCGTGTAGTTTTCCAGTGAGTGACCATTTTCCTCTTAGGAAATTCTGAGAATTTACTCCCTCTTAGAAGATTCTTCCTTAAAGAGTTGGGGAGAAAACAAAATATAACAGCGGGTTTCCCAAAACAGTATCGGGATTTAACAGGTTTGTGACACTGGTAGCTCCTTGGCCCACAAAAAATCATACGAAATGCCATGGTTTGTATGGGGAAAAAGAATAATATGTGTAACCTTCTCCTTATTTACTTGAAAGTACCTTTTCAGTGTTAAGAAAGATTTATGCTTTCCCCATACTCCAATTAATCTGATCTGTTTTATTATTACTCTTGTCAACTCGGTTGCTTACTACAGTGTGTTTATGTTAATGATGTTGATTTTTCCCACAAGGGTGTGTACATTCCAGTTTGTGGGACTGTATAGGGCAAGTTTTGTAAACAAGAGCAAATCAGTGCTGTGCTGTAGTTGTCAACACCTTTGCCCCACGTAAGTCCTTATACTACAATTTTCACATCTTCCCAAATAGGAGAGAATGTTAGTGTCTAGTCTAGCCTTTTCAATCTGTTTACCTAATTATACTGTATCTAGATAATCATCATGTTTCCTCAGCAGCTAGTTCTTCAAGGACAGGGGCTATGTTTTATCGGACTGGTGATCAGAGAATGGCTACCTTTGCTCCCTGAAGTTGACCCTTGACAGGGTGGTTGGAGGGGTTTTGGGCAGTGCGTGGCCCACTTTTATGCTTGGAGAAGAATTGCTGGTCTCCCAGCCTTTCTTAGCTCACCCCTTCCTCCCCCGCCCTGCCCCAAGCATCCTGTGGGTAACCGGAGTGCTGGGAGCCTGGGCTTTGGGCCTCCAGCCAACCTCTGCCTACCAGGTTGACCAAGTTGGTGCCTCCCCTCTCCATCCCAGTTCTTCCAGTTCCTTGGCTTCCGCCCTGTTCCACCTGACTCCACCCCTCCTCGGATTCCCACCCACAGGGAGAATTACCTTATTGCCCAGGATAGGGAGACTTGGTCACAGAATTGGCAGAGGTGCTAATCCTCGTATGGTCCTAGGTCCCCCATGGATGTTTGGTAAATGTCTGCTGATGGCAGTGTCACTTGTTTCAGAGCTCCTAAAACACTCTCTTCTTGTCCAGTCTGTATGTGCAAAGTGGAGTGACTAAAGTTGAACTCAGGCAGCAGCCGCAGGGGCCAGCTGCCTTAGCTGGACTGAGGTCATAAATTGGGCATTCTAGTCTGATAGAAAAGAGTGAAATTGGCCATCGTCACTGGAAATTGTAAAATTGCTCTGTACCATATGCTTATGCCTTGAGAATTGCTTTCGGGGAAAAAAAAGTCCAGAGAAAAGGGGCTTAGTAGTTGCCTCCATCTCCAAATCCTCTTCTTGGCTTTTTGTCTCTGTCCTAACTCAACCAGTTTTTCCTTGGGTTGGATTGTAACTGTTCATCAAAGTGGTCAAACCTGGTGGAGAAATAAATGGTGAGTCCAGTAACTCTGGATTTTTTGAGAATTTGAAGTTCTGTTCCACATTCTTGTCTCTTTCTATCAGGATCCATCTATTGTGGTCCTGATTAGAACATATGGTACTGGTAGCCGGGCACCATCTAGTTCTTCTGGTTTCAGGGTAGAGGAGGCTGTAGTTCATGTGGACAATTAGTCCTGTAGACCAGTTCCTTCTCTGAATCTTGGGTTTCCTTCTTTTTCTTTTGCTCCAGTTGAGTAGGGACCAATAGTTGTATCCTACATGGCCTCTCACAAGCTTTTAAGACCCCAGATGCTACTCACCAGACTAAGATACAGAACAAAAACTTTATGAACTTTATTCTGCTTATTGACTGAGTTGTTCTGTGAAACTATGACTCTAAATCTTCAAACCAAGAAAATTAATCCCATGAGGTGGTTGGTTATATCTAAGAAGTATCAGATTCTGACCCTTATTTGTTTTAATATGTATATATATACACGGCTACATATACACACATATGTATTTTGGTTGTTGTTGTGCAAAATTATTATAATACAGCATTTACCAAAACATCTTTGTGTGTGTGTGTATATAGCCTAGTGGCATTAGGTACCTTGGTTAAGCTGTGCACACCTCTCCCACATATGGTGCTACCTTTCCCATCACCATAAATAAAAAGTGACTACTGTCTAGAGAATGAATACCCCTCTCATCTCCCATACCCCTGGTAACCACCAGTGAACACGTTAGTCTCTGTATATATTGCTATTCTTGTCATTTTATAAAAAGTGAGGTCAGACAACATTTGTCCTTTTGTGACTGACTTATTTTTCTCAGCATAAAGTCCTCTAGGTTCATACATGTTCCAGGACGTTTCAGGAGCTCATCTTTCTTTATGGCTGCAACTTGTATCTTGTTTTGGTGGAGGACATCCTCCAGTAGCTTCCTGGAAAAGGAGGCATGGGAGTTCTATTTTTTGAGACTATGAATGCCTGAAAATACCTATTTTCCACTGACTAGTGATAGTTTGGCTGAGTACAGAATTCTAGGATGGAAATTGTTTCCTTTAGAATTTTGAAGGCACTGTTTCATTCATTGCTTTGTAGCTTGTGGTCTTGCTGTTGAGAAATTCAAAGCTATTCTGATTCCTCATTTTTTTGTTGGTAACCTGTGTACCCTCTTTTATCCCCTCTGGAGGTTTATAGAATTTTTTTCTTTGTTTCCAAAATTCTGAAATTTTATATGCTGTGCTTGGGTGTGGGTCTGTTTTCATCTTTTGTGCTGGGCTGTTTGAATCTGGAAACTTACATTCTTCAGTTCAGGAAAATTTCTTGAATTATCTCACTGGTAATTTCCTCCTCTCTGTTTTCTGTGATGTCTCTTTTAGCAACTCTTATTGTTCAGATAGTGAATATCTTGGACTGGGCCTTGAATTTTCTTTTCTTTTCAAATTTCTCTGTCTTTATTTCTTGGTTCCATTTTGGGGGAGGTGTTTTTCAACTTTATCATCCAAACTGCTCATTGAGTTTTTCATTAATGTAATCATCTCTTTAATATTTTAAATTAAAACTGTATTTTGTTCTCTATACATACGCAGAAAGGAGCCCAGGTGGCGTAATGGTTATGTGCTCGGTGGCTAACTGAAATTGTTCGAACTCATCAGCCATTCCGTGGGAGAATGATGTGGCAGTCTGCTTCCATAAAAAGATTTACAGCCTTGGAAACCCTATCGGGGCAGTAGTACTCTGTCCTTTCAGGTCACTATAAGTTGGAATCAACTCGATGGCAATAGGTTTTGGTTTGGTTATACATAGGCATTGTTGTTTGTATAGCAACCCTATAGGACAGAGTAGCGCTGCCCCATAGGGTTTCCAAGGAGCGGCTGGTGGATTTGAACTGCGGACCTTTTGGTTAGCAGCCGAGCTCTTAACCACTACACCACCAGGACTCTATACATATGCATATATATGTATATATATATTTGTGTAAGTGTGTGTCTGTTTCTTTCTTATTTTTGTTTTATGGTTTCAGTGTCTGATCTCCCTGAGGAGCTTACTGATAATTTGGGGGGAAATTTTCTCCTTCCTACACAGACTCGGTTTCCCCCAAGTTGATTTTTCTGTTCATTTGTTTAAGTATCTTTCATGTTAGAGACTTTCCTTGTATTTCTGATGCTTCTAGTTTTCTGTTCATGTTTTAGTGGGGAATTAAAAGCTGAAAGTGTGGATGCGCTTGTTGATTGGGAGCTTCACTGTAGGGTGATCTGATTGGCCCCCTTATTTGGGAGACCTCTGATATCATTATGTTTAGGTGTTTCCTCTTGGACAGGTAAGAGTCCTCAGAGAAGGCTTCTCCACTCTCCTTTCTGGAGGCTGAGGGAGATCCTGTCAGTTAGCTCGGGAAACTAAGTGCAGAAGGAGGCTAGAAGTCTTAGCATCTGATATGCAGATGTTCACATAACCCCTCTTTGCTGTTTTCAGGAAAACACCCCCACCCTCAGCTGTGCCTGGTGTACCCCAATCCAGAGACCCTCTGTTTTACGCTCTCCAGCGGGGGGAAAAGTCTCCAGGCTTTTCGCTGGAGTGGAGAAAGGACAGTCACCCAGCTATTCAGAGTGACTGAAGGAATCTAGGGGATCCAACGACTTTTTGAAGAGACTTTCAGTCAGTCCCCCAGCCAGAGGTTCCTGTTGCCTTTCGCCTTTTGGAGATTCTGTGGTCTAAATCAGGTTGTTTCTTGGCTCCCCTTATTCCACCAGTTTCGGGTTTAGTTTTCTCAGGTTTGCTAAGTCATTTACCACTGGTACATATTCTTGGCTTGTTGCTATTGTCTGCTGTCTCATTCTCTCCATCCTTGTGATTTATACCTTAAAGGAAAAAAAAAAAAAAAAAACAACCAAAAAACAAAAAAACCCTTTACTATCATTCTAATGAACTTTTAAGAAGAGAAAGTAGATGTTTTTGTTCAGTCTGCCACGAATGCCTGGAATCTAGATTTCTTAACCAACCTCTACCCAGAGATTAGCATGGTTTAGCCATGGCGATGTGCTGCTATTTTCCTTGCCTTCACCCACAGTAAACGTTTTGTAACCAGTCCTGACATATAAACTCTCACCAAGCCCAGTTTGGACCTTAGATTCTGTCATGGATTGAATTGTGTCCCCCCAAAATATCTGTCAACTTTGCTAGGCCATGATTCCCAGTATTGTGTGATTATCCACCATTTTGTCATCTGCTGTAATTTTCCTATGTGTTGTAAACCCTACCTCTATGATGTTAATGAGGCAGGATTAGATGCAGTTATGTTAATGAGGCAGGACTCAATCTACAAGATTAGGTTGTGTCCTAAATCAATCTCTTTTGAGATACGAAAGAGAGAAGCAGCAGAGAGACAGAGGGACTTCATACCACCAAGAAACAAGAGCCAAGAGAATAGCGTGTCCTTTGGACTCGGGGTCCCTGCTCTGAGAAGCCCCTAGACCAGGGCAAGATTGATGACAGGACCTTCTCTCAGAGCCAACAGAGAGACAAAGCCTTCCCCTGGAGCTGGTGCCCTGATTTTGGACTTGTGGCTGCCTCCTAGACTGTGAGAGAATAAATTTATCTTTGTTAAAGCCATCTACCAGTGATATTTCTGTTACACGGTATCGACGGCAGCTAACCACCACCACAACAGCAGACTCTGTACCATGTTCCGCTTGACTTTCTCTTTCAAGTCTACAAGCCCTGCCCTAGTGGAAGGAAGGAGCACACCCAGACCCTCTCCTCCACTCCTCTCTCCCCTCTCCATGGCACAGCCCACACACTTGGATCTGGGTGGGATAAGGATTGTGCCATGAGTGTAGCATTAGAGAAATCTGTTCTTCATAGATATCTGAAAACTGCTCATCAACCTACTGTTTGAATGCTCGTCAAAGACTGTCCAACGCTTGACTCATTAGACCTCTAACACTATCTGGGACCTCAGCCAGCCTAGGCCAATGCCTTGCCCCTTATTCTCAGTTTACTTTGCTACTAGGCTTTCTGATCAGCTGTCTTCTTATGTACTGTCAACCTCGCTATGATTCTGAACTTCCATCCTTCTGCTGGCTTTTTTCCCAGATCTTTCCAGTGGCCCTCTGAGAGCATTGTTCCATGGTGAATCAACTCTCCCACACCCCAGCCTCCTCAGAGAATGTGAACACTGCCTTCCCTGCAGCTCTCTCTCCCATAGTCTTTTCCTGGCTTTTCTGTGCTGCTTTCAGGTTGTCACATTTCTACCCTCATGCAAAAACCCTTTCTCCTTTATGATTCAAGCCATTCATGCAAATACCCTCCCAGTCTTTTCTTTTGCCACCAACCCCTTGGTCATTCTCCCTGATAGATTCACCTGGTTCAAGGTCTTCTCTCCCAACTCTGCCTGCCATCTCTGCATTCATATGTACAGCTAGCCTTATATGTCTGCCTTTGATAAGTTGTAAAATTGCCTTAGGGACAGAAAAGGGAGTAGTCAATTGTGACAAGCATAGAAAATAAGGGAGTCTTCATAAAGGAGATTACCTGTGATCAGGACCTGGAAAAATGAATAAGATTTCAACAGGTGGATAAAGAGGGAAGAGCCTTCCAAGTAGAGAACAGCTTGAGTGAAGACATGAGATATGAAAAGGCTAAGTGTGTTTACTTGCTTGATCACTTGGAAATAAGTGGTGGAAAATGAAGAGGGAGCCCAGATTGGATTGGACATGAATATATTTACTTAGGTTAAGGAATGACCCTAAAGAGGGCCCAAGTGGGAGAATGCAAGAGAAAGAGTAACCTTTATTATAAAAGGGGAGGAAGTACTTTAAAGTTTTCAGGAGTGGGATGATATTGTAAATGCCAAGATTGAAACTTTGTTGGATTGATTCTAATAAGGAGTTATTAAAGCAGTTTAAGAAAGTTCATGCTAAGACTATGTAGATGTAGGTAGAAGAGAGAGTGGAAGAAGAGGTCGAAGGATTCGCAGAGCAGACTGGTTATGCAGGAGCAGAGAGCAGAGCAGAGAAACAAGGCGAGACATTGAGTCCTTACCTGTTGCTTAGGAGATAGGAGAGACCGAGGCCCTGTCTGGTGATGGGAGATTTAAAGGGGCAGGATGCTGGGAGAAAATAGTAGGCTATCTGAAAACACTTTAAATGAGAATCAGACAGCTGCGTTCTACATATGAGTCAAATTTCTTGGCTTTTTAATTGCTTTACATATAAAGAGTAAGATAACTTATTTATTTCGTGATAGTAAAGATGACTTATGTGAGCTTAAGATGTTTCCCAAACTGTGTTTTGTAGGAAGATGTTAATAAGGTTAAAGGGAAACAGCGTTCTGTGATCAAATAAGATTGGGAAATGCTGCATTCTGTGTGATTCACAGAGCCTATTCACATATTAAAGGCTCTGGGAAATGCACACAGAAATCAGCTGCACATTGTTTAACCCAGCTTTTCTCAAATATATTCATTCATTCATTCATTTATTCATTCATCCATTCATTGACCAAGCATGCTGTAAGCACATAGTAAGATGGTATGTGTTGAGTACTGTGCTGGCTGCTGGTCCTATAGTAGAGAATAAAGCCAGCTAGCTAGTGCTCCTGTCCTTATGAGATTATGGTGTGATAAAAGCACACGTTATCATTTGATAGGTCCTAGTGTTCTGAGAAACACCATTTTGGAAATCTTGAGTTAAGGTGTTTAGATATTCCTGTTTGTGCTCTGGTAGGGGATTGTCCATTCCATCTGCCTGTCGGTCTTTCTCCATGTCTCTAACTTATATCAACTCTTCCCCCTCTTCACAGAATGTTTCCTGTGCTCCTTGCCTTGGGTGTGGAGAGAGCTGATGAAAAGATAATTTTCAGCCCATGGAGGTTGGTGACTCGCCCAAGGTCACCCAGTCGTTAGTGGGAAAGCCAAGGACAGAACCCAAATATTCTGCTCCAGGTCCTATGCTCACTCCATTCTTGGGAGAAGGGATAAATTAGAAATGCCTGAAAATTGAAAAATAAAAATAGGTAGACTCAGCAGGTGGAGTGAGATTCGATGGATTATGCTAATTTAATCTATAATAGTAGGACTGATTTTGGGTATCATCACCATCATTGTTATCACTAATGTTTAATTAGTAATTACTATGATCCAGGTACCATGCTAAGCACTTTGTATATATTTTCTCATTTAATTCTTACAAAACTCTAGGAGGTAGGAATTATTAGCCCATTTTATAAATGAGGAAACTGAAGCTCAGAGAGGTGAGTAGCATGTCCGTATTTACACAGCTACTAAAGAGCAGAGCCAAGTGTGAATCCTAGGCTGTTTCTAGAATCCAAACTCTTAGCTTTTCTGCTATACCAGCTGACATGTTTTCTGTCTTTCCAGACTTCCCTTTCAGATCAGTTTGCCTTTTTCCCTTCCAAATTCAGTTTGCTAGCTCCTTCTTTATAAAAATCTGATCTCAGAAAGGATCTATTATGGATTGAATTCTGTCCCCCCAAAATGTGTGTCAACTTGGCTAGGCCATGATTCCTAGTATTGTGTGGTTGTTTTCCATTTTGTGATCTGATGTAATTTTCCTATGTGTTGTAAATCCTAACCTCTGATGTTAATGAGGCAGGATTAGAGGCAGTTATGTTAATGAGGCATGACACAATCTACAGGATTAGGTTGTATCTTGAGTCAATCTCTTTTGAGCTGTAAAAGAGAGAAGCAAGCAGAGAGGAGAGAGACCATTACCACAAAGCAAGAAGAGCCAGGAGCAGAGTGCATCCTTTGGACTCAGGATCCCTGTGCTGAGAAGCTTCTAGACCAGGGAAAGATTGATGAGACCAGGAGAAGATTGATGACAAGGACCTTCCCCCAGAGCCGACGGAGAGAGAAAGCTTCCTCTGGAGCTGGCACCCTGAATTCGGACTTCTAGCCTTCTAAGCTGTGAAAGAGTAAATTTCTGTCTGTTAAAACCTGAATTCGGACTTCTAGCCTTCTAAGCTGTGAAAGAATAAATTTCTGTTTGTTAAAGCCACCCACTTGTGGTATTTCTGTTATAGCAGCTCTAGATAACTAAGACAAGATCTGATTCATCCATCTATTCCATAAGTCAGGCAGGATTTATCAAGTATTTAATGAGCTGGTAATCCAGTAGTGAATAGACAAACAAGATTCCTGTTCTTGTGGAACTTACATCAGTAGGAAGAGTAGACAATGAACTAGCAATCAAGAAAAATGTCACATAGTGATAAGTACCATGCAAAGAATTAAAATAGGGTATCTATTTATTTAGATTGTGTGGTTGAGAGACGAGCTGTTTGGGAAGGTGACTTTAAACTGAAATTTGAGTTACAAGAAGGAGCTAACTATACAGAAAGCAGGTGGGATGGTCTTCCAGGCAGAGAGAACACTGCAAAGACCTCAGCCATGAGTTCATTGTGTTTGAAGAACAGGAAGGCTGATCTAGTTGAATCATAGTGGGCAAGGTACAGAGTGGTACTAGATGAGGCTGGAGAAGTAGGCGGTATTCCAGGTAAGGACTCTAAGTGCACTGGGATGCCATTACAGGTTTAAGCAGGGCTGAGGACATGAACTCATTTAGATTTTTACAAGATCGTGTTGACTGATGAGTGAAGGAAGGATGATAAGGAGATAAGAAAGGAAGTAGGGAGACTCATTAGGAGGCTATTGCAGTAGTCCTGACGAGATGATGGCTATATCAGTTATTGTGACAGTAATGCCATGTAATGAACATCCCCATAAACTCAGTGGCGTATGACAATAAAGATTTATTTTTGTTCATGAGTCTATGGAATGGCTGGGTAGTTCTCCTGATCTAGTCCAGGCTTGGCTGAGCTCTGCTGGGCTTGCTCATGTGTCTGCCACCAGCTGTGGGTCAGGTAGGCAGCTCTGTGAATTTGGCTGGTTCCCTAATATATTTGACAGGGCAGCTGTCTGTTGGCTGTCTAGGATGGCCTTAATTTGGATGCCTGGGAAAGTTCTGCTTTCTTCCATGTGTATGTCAGATCCCTCTAGCAGGTTTGTTGCTGTTGTTGTTGTTGTTAGTTGTCATCCAGTCAGCTCTGACTTGGGGCGACCCACGTACAACAGAAAGAAACATTGCCCAGTCCTGTGCCATCTCCACAATTGTTGGTATGCTCAAGTCCATTGTTGTGGCCACTGTGTATTTTTAGTGCCTTCCGACCTAGGAAACTCATCTTCCAACACTGTATTGGACAATATTCTGTTGTGATGTATAGGGTCTTCACTGGCTAATTTTTGAGAGTTGGTCACTGGGCCTTTCTTCCTAGTCTGTCTTAGTCTAGAAGTTCTGCTGAAACCTGTGCACCATGGATGACACTACTGGTGTTTGAAATACCAGTGGAATAGTTTCCAGCATCATAGCAACATGCAAGCCACACAGTCTGACAAACTGACATATGGCTAGTGGTCTAGTAGGCTGGCTTGAGTTTATTCTCAGACTGACCTAGTTATGTTATCATGGAGACTACAAGGAAGCAAGAGAGGAAGCAGAAACAAGCAAGCACATCTTCAAGCTTTAGCTTGTGTCAAGTTTGTTATCCCATTGATCAAAGAAAGTCACGTGGGTATATCCAGAGTCACCGTGGGAGGGCATTACGAAAGGGCAAGGATACAAGGAGGTGTGAGAAGATACAGACCAAAAACCCGTTGCTGTAGAGTCCATTACGACTCATAGAGACCCTATAGGACAGAGTAGAACTGCCCCACAGGGTTTCCAAGGAGTGGCTGTTGGATTTGAACTGCTGACCTTTTGGTTAGTAGCTGAGCTCTTAACTGCTGTGCTACCAGGACTCCAGAAAGATACAGGGAGCTGTGAAAAATCGGGGCCATAGTGTAGCCTATTGTACTAATGGGAGAAGAGTGAAGGAGAGACTTGAATAGATTTAGAAAATTTTTTTGAAAGTACAGCCCAAAGAACATGCAGATGGATTAGATTTGAGGTATAAGGGAGAGGAATAAATCAGAGATAACTTCTAGAGTTTTGGCTGAGTAGCTGGGGAGATGGTGAGGCCATTTACTCAGATGACAAAGACTGGGGAAAGAGCAAGTTTTAGGGGTGGATATTTTTAGGGTTCTGTTTTATCCATGTTGTGTTTGGAGATGCTTGTTAGACATTCAAATAAAGATGTCAGGTTGGCAGATATATAAATCTGAGGTTCTTGAGGTGTACATCTCAGGGCTTGCAATGTACACTTTGGAGTTATTGACATATAGATGCTATTTCAAGTCATGGAACTGGATGAGGCCACCTATGAAGAGAATTGTGTAGATGAAGAAGAAAAGCAAGCATGCCAGTGTTTAGAACTAAAGCAGAAAAGTAGAAGGTAGCCCAGAAGAATGAGAAGGTACAGTGTCTAAGACAGGAGATGAATTCAGGAAACTTCCATGTCACAGAGAATCAAGAGAAATAAAGCATTTCAAGGAGACAATGGTCAACTGTGTTGAACACTCTTGAGAGGTTACATAAGATGAGAACTGAGAAGTGACCACTGCGTTGGGCTACATGGAGGTCTTTGGTTACTTTGACAAACACAGTCTTAAGTGAAATGATGGAGACAGAAGCCCAACTGGGGTGGTTTCAGGAAAGCACATGAGGTGAGAAGTAGAGACAATGATTATCATCTCTTTTTTCAAGAGTTTTTGCTGTATGGGGACTTAGAGAAATAATGTGGTAATTAGAGGGGAATGTGAGTCATAGTAATGACTTTTTTTGTGAGCATAAGTGATGCTACTCTGCCAAATGGAATGATCCAGTAGAGAAAGATCAGGTGCACATAGAGAGGGGATAACTGCAGGCCAGAAATGTTTGAGATGGCAAGAGAGGTTGGGATCGAGACCTTAAAATGAACTTTGGTCAGCGTGCTACCTTCTTAAGGGGTATTTATATTCTATATTTTATTTCTAATTTTGGAATGAAACGGTATATTCACTATTTGAACATTTTTAGCCATCAGCCAGAGTAGGGAAGTGTATGAGTTGTTTGTCACACTATGAGTTAGGCGCACACAACTAATATTGTAGAGGAGGAGAGACCTTTCTGGAATGATGCTATATCTCTGCAGGCAGTGCTCAGTATTTCTTATGATGATAGTGACATTGGTAAATTCAGTTTCTTAGATTTTCATATAGCTAGCAAGTTGGGTAGATCCTGGGCAGAACTCAGAAGGGAATGTGGATCAGTGCGGCACTTTCTTATCCAGGTTCTTATACCAGTAGGGCTTGGTGTTCTGATCAATATAAAAGACCAGTTGCAGCCAGCTATGCAGGTATTATTATTCATGCATCGACTAGAAGACTCTGATTGGCTAACATTATTCAGTAGATCCTAGACAAGGCAAACATTCTGGAATTTCATCTGAGTGATAGAGGTTTGCTTTTTATGCCTTTTAAGCCAGTGTATCTTCAGTTTCAAGTGTAATGTAATTTATCAAAAAAGTGGTAATTTAAAATGTATTTTATGTAAGTGTAGGTATAAAAACAAACAAAAAAAACAAATAGTTGCCATTGAGTCGACTCCAACTCATGGTGACCCCATGTGTGTCAGAGTAGAGCTATGTTCCATAGGCTTTTCAATGGCTAAATTTTCAGAAGTAGATAGCCAGGCATTTTTTTTCAAGGAGCCTCTGGATGGACTCGAACCTCCAACCTTTTAGTTAGCAGCTAAGTGCGTTAACCATTGCACCACCCAGGGATTGTACATTTGGTATCAGTGAAGCATCCAGGTAGATACTCTGTGTGTCGTGGGTGAGGGTGGTAGTGTAGAGAAATGCAGTACCCAGC
Source organism: Trichechus manatus latirostris (assembly GCF_000243295.1). Classification (NCBI taxonomy): domain Eukaryota; kingdom Metazoa; phylum Chordata; class Mammalia; order Sirenia; family Trichechidae; genus Trichechus; species Trichechus manatus. The sequence continues at coordinate 9,945,055 of NW_004444037.1, forward strand.
CTTAGAGGATCTTAACAGCCATGGAAGATTTTTGTTCAGTTGCCTTGAACCTGCTTTACTATTTCACTAATTTAAAATATGAGCGTCTATTTGTACAATTCACGCCATGAACTGAGAACCATACTTGCTGCCTCTCTGCCTTTTAAAGCTTTCTGATTTGGCAGAAACAACACTGAAAAGGACACCTGCCAGTGTCTTAGTGATTTTTCTATATAGCAATCTGAGGAATATAAGCTCAATTTTACAGAAACATGAAATCAAGACACAGGGCTTAAATTAGATGAATTTGGAGTCTCAAAATGACATAATTCCAGTGTGAAGCCATAGATCTTTTGGACTATTGATGTTTTCTGTTATACTGGATCATTCAGAAGGGTACGCCTTAAAATACTTGGCCCATCTAGAAGGTAGTGTTTCTCCTCTTTTACAGCAAATACGGTGCTTAATATAATGGACAGTTAAATCTTAAACTGAATTTCGTTCAACTTTTGCCAAAAGTGAGGCTGAGATAATTTTTTAACAGACAAAGACCTAGAATCCTATTACCCATTTAGTCTTCAATATTTTATTCCTACTTCTTGAGTTAACCAGGATGTAACCTATCTCGCTCAGCCCCCATAGAAATAAAGCCTTCACCAAGGCGTTATTTACTTTATTTAGTGGATGCACCATTTCAAGTGTTAATATAAGAAATAGCCAGCTGAGGAATGTTTCTGTAATTTCTGTCCAAACTTCTGTTGAAGATTTTGTATGATATCTCTATTCTTTATGATCCCGTAAAATAGCTTCTCCTTGGAATTTAATAACAGGGAAAGCTTTTCTTTTGATAACTTGGCATGCATTATATCATAAAAAATTAGTATTCTATGTAGCATTATGTTTATTCTTTGTTCCCTAGGTTTTAAGAAGCTCCAAATTTAATGCACAATTACAAGAAATGTCTAGAGTTCTGGTTATCAGTGTATAGTACCAGTTGCCACAGAGTTGATTCTGACTCATAATGACCCAATGTGTATCAGAGTAGACCTATGCTCTATAGGATTTTCAATGGTGGAATTTTTGGAGGTAGATCAGCAGGTCTTTCTTCTGAGGCACCTCTGGGTGGGCTTAAACTTCCAACCTTTGGGTTAGCAGCTGAGCTCTTAACTGTTTGCACCAACCAGAGACTCCATCATTGTATAGTACATTGTGGTATATGTGAATTAGAATTTAGCTCTATGGGTCAGCAAAGGAAAAAAAAGAGAGAGAAGAAGTAATTTAAGGACTGGGGGGGTGATTCTATGCACCATTCTGCTTGATGAGTATATGCCCCAGAGGTGTGTGCACTGGGTGTGGTGAACTTGCTTCCCCCTTAGTCTGTCTTAGTTTGCAAATGCTCAGGAGCATCTCTCTGGCTGAATGTGATTTTAGTATTTAGAGATAAGTATTGTTTGACACAAACTGGCTCCCAAGCCCAAGCCAAACTACTTTATCTAATGCCAAACCAAAAAAACCCAAATCTATTTTTCTGTGTGCTAGATTGTTTGCAAAATGAACTTATAATTTGGCTTCCCATAACCAAGTCTTGGGTGGGTCCTTCCATACTGGCTCTTGGCTTGGCCATGTGGCTGGCTTTGGCCAATGAGACAATAGCAAATGTAAAGCATTCAGAGACATAAAGTGTGTTGTAATTGGGGCTTGCTCTCTCTTGCTGCTCTTGGAGCCTTGAGAACTATATGTAAAGTCTGATCTGTCCTGCTGGAGAGAGGCCACATGGAAAGGAACTGAAGTCCTCTGGCTTATCGCCTCCTAGTGCCAAATGTGAGTGAGGCCATCCTAGATCATCCAGCCTTATCTAGGCCCACGCAGACTGGAGGAACTTCCCAACCAACCTACCGAATCATGAGAAATAACATATTTTTATTGTTTCAGGCTACTAATTATACAGCAGGTTTTGTTTTTGCTCTCATCAAAAGCTAACTGATATAACCTCTGTTGCTGTTAGATGTCTCCTCTGATGCTGGGCTGTGCTTCCCCAGAGACAGTGTCAGTCTCCAGTGTGGCCCATGTCTTCTATGGGATTTCATGTTGTTAGTTGCCCTCAGGTCAGCTCCGACTCATGGAGACCCTACGTACAACAGAACATAACGTTGTTGAGTCCTGCGCCATCCTCACAATCTTTGGTATGTTTGAGCCCATTGTTGCACCACCATGTTAATCCATCTCATGCAGGGTTTCCCTCATTTTTGCCAGCCTTCTACTTTATCAAACATGATGTCCTTTGCTAGCGATTGGTCTTTCTTGAAGACGTGTCCAAAGTTAGCAATGCAAAGTCTCACCATCCTTGCTTCTAAGGAGCATTCTGGTTGTATTGCTTTTAAGACTGATTTGTTCATTCTTCTGGCAGTCCATGATATATTCAATATTCTTGGCCAAAACCACAATTCAAGTTCAATCATGTATATGAGACCAAAAGGGCAACACCTGCTCAATAGCAATGACGAGAAGGCAGGAAGGGACAGGAATAATGGACGGAAGGAAACAGGGAATTGGGATGTGGAAGGGGAGAGTGTTGACACATCGTGGGGATTGCAACCAATGTCACGAAACAATTTGTGTATAAATTGATGAATGAGAAACTAATTTGCTCTGTAAAGTTTCACCTAAAGCTCAATAAAAAAGAAAAAACAAAACCGTAGTTTGAATGCACCAGTTCTTTTTCTGTCTTCCTTTTTCATTGTCCAGCTTTTGCATGCGTATGAAGTGATTGAAAAGAAAAGACCATGGCTTGGGTCAGGTCCCTTAGTCATCAAACGGACATCTTTGCTTTTTTAACACTTTACAGAGGTCTTTTGTAGCAGATTTGCCAAATGCAATATGTTGTTTGATTTCTTGACTGCTGCTTCCATGAGCATTGATTATTGATCCAAGTAGAATGAAATCCTTGACAGCTTCAATTTCTTCACCATTTATCATGATGTTGCTTATTGTGAGGATTTTCGTTTTCTTTATATTCAGGTGTAATCCATACTGAAGGCTGTAGTCTTTGATCTTCATCAGGAAGTGCTTCAAGTCCTCCTCACTTTCAGCATGCAAGTTTGTTTCATCTGCATAACACAGGTTGTTAATGAGTCTTCCTCAGTCCTGATGCTACGTTCTTCATATAGTCCAGCTTCTCAGATTATTTGTTCCGCATACAGATTGAATAAGTATCTGTGGAATAGTTAAGGCTAATTTTGAATATATTCAGTTTTTGCCATATGTGCTGACTTTTACTTTTGTTTTAATTTTCATCTGTATATTGTTTATATGTTGTACATGCATTTTTTAAAAAATTTCTTTTGAGATGAAATTCATGCGACATAAAATTCACAATTTTTAGCCATGTTACAAAGTACATTTCAGTGGTTTTTAGTATATTCACACTGTTGTAAAAATGGTTAACATGCTGTCTGCTAACCAAAAAGTTGGAGGCTTGAGTCCTCCCAGAGGCAGATGAAAGGGCTAGCAATATATTTGCAAAAAAATCAACCACTGAAAACACTATGGAGCACAGTTCTACTTTGACACGCATGGGGTTGCCATGAGTTGGAGTCTTCTCAATGGCAACTGATTTTGGTTTATACGTATGTTAACATGTGTATATATTAACTATTTTATTCTATTATTGCTGTCAATTTACCAGTATCACTTACTTAAATACATTTAATTTGCAGAATTTCAGATGTACAGCACTGGAAAAAATAGCTGTTGATTTATTTATAGAACATGATTTCTCAAATCATGGAATTTTCAGACTATATTAACAAAGCATGATATTGAGATTTAGTGCTCAGATCTCACCTTAAAAGGGGAACCATCTAGCTTGAGGATCTTCGACTGTGTGGTCAGGGCATGTTTATGAGTGAGAAAAATTTGTTTGTTTTAGAGAAGAGAGTAAAGAGCAGTAGGGTGATGGCAAAGGGAAAGTTCTGTAAAATACTAGATTTCTTTTCAAACCTTTGAAAAATTCTGGAAGGTTTATGACACTATTCCTTAGTTTTCTAATACCTAGGATGACCTGGATCCCAACATCATTTACCGTGTTTCATTCTAAACATTAGTACCGTGTGTACTGAACAGATATTTTTTTCCCATGAGAATGTACTTTTGATTCTATAATTGAATCCAAATAGAAAAATTACTCTAATTGAAATTTATTTTAACTTCAGCCAGGTACTTAGAATAGAGTGAACATATGTATAATTAAAAAAGAGTCATTCTATAGCTAAGGCTGTTGCTTTTCTGTTTAATTTCTTCTTTCCTAAGCTAATAAAGTATCCAAAATTAGAACTCATGATTGAAAACCACTATAAAACTTTTGAAAAGGACATAGTCAGCACATGGCCATATTTTACTTTTATTTCCAGAGACTTGTCTGTTTACTATTCTGATTAAAGTCAAACAAGTTACTTTTTTTTTCCATATGCATTATATGAGTAAGTGGTTATAAAAGTTTCAAATATTAACATCTACTTTCATTCATGTGTTGTATATCTCCATAATCTGTCAGGGTTCTGTTCAAATGTCACTTCCTCATTGAGGTCCCCAACACTTTGAACAAGGATAACTGTGTTGACAAATATTGAATATACCATGGACTACTAGAAGAATGAACAAATCTGTCTTGGAAGAAGTATAGCTAGAATGCTCCTCAGAAGTGTGGATGGAGAGACTTCATCTTACGTACTTTGGACGTGTTGTCGGAAGGGACCAGTCCCTGGAGAAGGACATCATGCTTGGTAAAGTTAGAGGGTCGGTGAAAGAGAGGAAGACCCTCAGTGAGATGGATTGACTCAGTGGCAAGGATTGTGAGGATGGCGCAGGACCGGGCAGTGTTTTGTTCTGTCGTGCATAGGGTCGCTATGAGTTGGAACCGACTCAATGGCACCTAACAAAAAGAACAGGGGACACTAATGACTTCAAAACACTTTGCCCTACCACTTTTATAGCCCTTAGTATATTGTATTTAAGTCACTGTTTCCCATGCCTTTCTAGAGCAAGGATCATATTTTGTTCATCTTTATAACTACCTCAGTGCCTCATGCATAGTTCCTCATACATCATGGTTATACAATAAATGTCATAATAAATGATTACATGAATTCCTGAAATGATTCCTGTGGACAAATTGGCTTATGAACTGAAAGTGATGCAGAGGTGGATGAATGAAGAGGAAAAATTTGAGAGAGAGAGGAAGGTTGACAGGGATTAGAGACGAAATGAGAATAGGGTAGACAAGAATGATATAGTACAGCATATGTTCCAGTTATCTATTGCTGTGTAACAAACCGCCCTAAACTTAAAGGCTTACAACAACAACCATTTTATTATAATCATGGATTCTGCTGGTCAGGAATCAGACAGGACTAAGTACAAAGGGGAATGTCTTGTCTCTGCTCCGTAATGTGTGGAGTCTCATCTGGGAAACTTGAATGGCTGGGGGTGACTGAATGACTGGGGGCTGAAATCATCTGAAAGCTCACTCACTCACATCGGGTGCCTAGGCTGAGATAATTTGCAAGTTGGGCTTAACTGGGACTCTGAAGAGGACACCTACATGTGGCTTTTCCATTTGGTGTAGGCTTCTCTTGGTTTGGTGACTGGATTCCAAGGAGTGTCCAAAGAGCCACTGAACCACACCAGTTGCCATCAAGTCGATTGTGACTCATGATGATCCAGTATGTGTAGGGTAGAACTACACTCCATAGGGTTTTCATGGCTGTGACCTTTTAGAAGTAGCTTGCTAGGCCTTTCTCCAAGGTGCCTCTGGATGGGTTTGAACTTCCAGCGTTTTGGTTAGTAGCCCAGCAGTTAACCATTTGCACCACCCAAGGGCTGCATCCAAAATACAAGTGGTCCAAAAAAACCAGGTGGGAACTGCACGGTCTTTTATGAACTAGTCTTAGAGGTCACATAGTGTCACTTCCACCGTACTTTATTGGTTGAAGGAATCAAAAGCCCACTCAAATTCAAGAGGAGGGAACATAGACCCTGAGCTGGGAGGAGTGTCAATGAATTTGCAGCTCTTTATTTTCTAAATTTTTAATTTTGGTGAACGTATACACAGCCAAAGATATACCATTCCAACAATTTCTACATGTATGATTCAGTGACATTGGTTACATTCTTCAAGTTGTACTACCATTCTTGCTATCTTTTCCCACATTATCCTAGCACCATTATCTTAAAACTCAGAACCCCCTAAGCTTCCATCCAGTCTTTTGAATTGCCATTGTCAATTTGATCTCACATAGATAATTCTTTAAAAGAGCACAATGCTCAGAAAAGATGTATTTTACCAATGCAGCTCTTTTTAAAAATAGTAACACTATATATCAAAAAGGACCAGATAATGACAATGATGAGTAGAGCAAAGAATAGGCAAAACACATGACCAATTTGCTTTATCAGAGATGGGATATACAGGAAAGGACACTGGACACTTCCAAACAGTAGTTAGATCATGGCTTATATCCATGACACTTTCTGAGTATAGTTTACAATTTCTAGAGTCCCTGAGTGGTACAAACAACATACTCTTCTGCTAACTGAAAGGTTGGTGGTTCGATTCCATCCAGAGGCACCTCAGAAGAAAGGCCTGGAGATATGCTTAGAAAATCCAGCCATTAACAACCTTGGGTAGCACAGTTCTACTCTGATACACATGGGGTCACCCAGAGTTGGAATCAACTTGGTAGCAACTGGTTGGCTACAGTTTCTGTTTGTTACAGTAATGTGTGAAAATGTTTACTGTGGAAGTAGTATTTTTATCAGTTTATTTTTTTTTTTCTCTTAGACATCAGGTATATAACAGCTAGCATTTCAGTTTTGGAAATTCTTTGTTATCTGATCCCATAAGCCTTAGAAGTAAGAGTAAAGTATTTCCCTGGTCAAATTTCCCTTCTTGCTCTTGTATCTTTGTAGCTTCAGTTGTGACATTGACCTTTGGTGATCTTTCTAATGATTCTTTTTTTTTTTTAAAAAAAGGCTGCCATTTGTATATATCCTCTTTGCTTGACTGTCCACTGTGCTTTGGTGCCTTATTAGTCTGTACTGAATTTTCGTTTTATCATGCTGTACACTTGAAAAACCAACTGCTGCTTGCCTGAAATTTGAGCAGGGGAAAGGAAGGGAAATAGAGGGAAGAGAGAAGTTACAACAAAGACAAATGCTGCATTAGACTATGGTTTTATTTTTGGCTGCTAGGAACCACATATTCCTGTTTGGAGGAGAAGAGGAAGTGTTACACTACATTATCATGAGGCTCAGCTGATTCACAGGACACTTGTGCACTGGAAGGGAGTTGATGATAAGGTTAGGGTAATAATGGTCCTCAAGGAAGGAGAGCCCACCCACCTTTTTCTACTCTTATTTGCCTGCCTTGGTTCTTTAATTTCCTCCCTCCCTTCTCATCCTCCTTTCACCTTTTCATATTCTCTTTCTTACTAAGTCCAGAGAATTGGATGGCGAAGTCATGGGAAACCTTGCTTTTCCTTAAACATATTTAAAAAATTTTTTTAATGGGGAACATTTCAAACATATACAAAAATAGGAGCTAGGTAGGGCCAAGATGGTGAAGTAGTCAGATGCTTCCTGTGGTCCCTCTTACAACAAAGACCCCAAAAAACAAGTGAATTGATTATATATGACAATCTAGGAGCCCTGAACATCAAAGGAAAAGTTGAGGAATTGGACTGAGCGGCAAGGGGAGGGAGAGATGGTTCAGAAGCAGCGAGGAGTTGCCAGACCTGACCTGGCTGGCACCAGCAAGCTGCATGCTGGATGGGCTGGCGTGCATGATGAGGCAAGCAGTGGCGCTTGGGACGTGTTTTCCATGTTGAGAGAGACCGAGCGTTGGAAAGTCTGCTCAACCTTCCAGAACCAGCGAGAAGTGGCACTCAATTGGCAAAAGATAAGTACATGCGTCTTACCTACCATGCGGATCAAAAAAACACCCCCTTTGGGAAGAACTTTCCTCCCAGTTACTTGCCCCCTCCCCGCTCCTTTTGCTGAAGATTATTCAAAAGCTGCTGCAGCAGTATATTGATAGAGAACTGCCAGAAATTCAGGCTGGATTCAGAAGAGGACATGGAACCAGGGATATCATTGCTGATATCAAATGGATCTTGGCTGAAAGCAGAGAATACCAGAAAGATGTTTACTTGTTTTTTATTGACTATGCAAAGGCATTAAGCTGTGTGGGTCATAACAAATTGTGGATAACATTGTGAAGAATGGGAATTCCAGAACACTTAATTGTGCTCATGAGGAAACTGTACATAGATCAAGAGGCAGTTACTTGGACAGAACAAGGGGATACTGTGTGGTTTAAGGTCAGGAAAGGTGTGCATCAGGGTTGTATCCTTTCACCATTCCTATTCAATCTGTATGCTGAGCAAATAATCCGAGAAGCTGGACTATGTGAAGAAGAGCAGGGCATCAGGATTGGAGGAAACCCCATTAACAACCTGCAATGTGCAGATGACACAACCTTGCTTGCTGAAAGTGAAGACGACTTGAAGCACTTACTGATGAAGATCAAAGACCACAGCATTCAGTATGGATTACACCTCAACATAAA
>NW_004444037.1:9953756-9963127 GCF_000243295.1 Trichechus manatus latirostris
GGACCAATAAGCAACATCATGATAAACAGAGAAAAGATTGAAGTTGTCAAGGATTTCATTTTACTTGGATCCACAATCAACACCCATGGAAGCAATAGTCAAGAAATCAAAACATGCATTGCGTTGGGCACATGTGCTGCAAAAGATCTCTTTATAGTGTTGAAAAGCAAAGATGTCACCTGGACGATTAAGGTACACCTGACCCAAGCCATGGTATTTTCAAATGCATCATATGCATATGAAAGCTGGACAGTGAATAAGGAAGACTGAAGAAGAATTGATGCCTTTGAATTGTGGTGTTGGCGAAGAATATTGACTATACCCTGGACTGCCAAAAGAACAAACAAATCTGTCTTGGAAGAAGTACAACCAAAATGCTCCGTGGAAGCAAGGATGGTGAGACTACGTCTTACATACTTTGGACATGTTATCAGGAGGGATCAATCCCTGGAGAAGGACATCATGCTTGGTAAAGTACAGGGTCAGCAAAAAAGAGGAAGACCCTCAAGGAGATGCATTGACACAGTGGCTGCAACAATGGGTTCAAGCATAACAGCTATTGTGGGCATGGTGCACGACCAGGCAGTGTTTCGTTCTGTTGTACATAGGGTTGCTGTGAGTTGGAACCGACTTGACGGCACCTAACAACAACTCCCTTTTCCGCACCGGTCTGGTCTGGCTTCAGCGATTGCTGCACCCCCTGGGCCAGAAGTAGGACTCATTACCATTCTCCTGGCTTTGGGGAGGGAACAAGTTAACAAACAGGAAAAAATAATCTGCCAGCTCCCATAAGCTGGGAACTCAGAGAAGGCACAGCCCCTTTGCCGAGGCACAGGCATAAGGGGTCCATGGACTTTGAACGCCTTTCACCCCTGCATAGACCTTGTGTGGGCCCATTTCAGCAGCGTAGGCCCTCATTAGCACAATACAACAGAGTATATACCTGAAGCCTATTTTCAACTATATAGCTATAAGGGGGAGTGGCAGATTCGTGACATTTGACACCGCCCTGCACATTAAGCAGTGTCCTCACCTACCCACATCAGGGGCCAGAGGACTGGTGGCTCCACCATGCCACCTAGCCACCTGGGACAGGGGTCCAAGAATAAGTGGTGCCTCCCAGTCCTTACAGCCAACAGCGCTGGGTGCCCATAGTCCAGCTGGAAAACGCATCCACTTACACACTCTAGGGAACAGGGATGTGCTTTCCTCCCAGACACTCAGGGGCAGCCGTCAGCCCTCTGTGTTGCTCAGCACATGACCCCCTACTGCAGCCAGATACCTGTGCCTACACCAATCACCCCTGCCCGTCTAGGACTGTAGGTGGGAACCTGCACCACACACTTGGTGACTGACTACCTGAACACCTGAGCGGAATCCAGACAAGAAAAGTAAACGGACTCCTGGGCTCACATACCTAGTAACAGCTCTAACCACTTGGTGATAGGACGTGAGAGCTTCAAAGACACCGGTAATCAAACTACCTCACATGACCAGTCTATTTGGGCATATCAAAACAAAACAAAACAAGAAGCTAGGACACAGTAAGCGAACATAAAATTAATAAATATAATAACTTATTGATAGCTTGGAGTCAACAGTCAATATCAAATCACATAAAGAGAAAGACCATGATGGCTTCAGCAAGTGCCCAAAACAAAGAATCAAGAAACTTTCTGGAGGAAGAAAACTTTTTGGATTACTGGAGGTAGAATTTAAAAAATTAATATACAGAGCTCTTCAAGAGACCAGGAAAGAGATCATGCAAAACACAGAACAAGCCAAGGAACACACAGATAAAGCAATAGAGGAACTTAAGAAGGTTATAAAAGAGCATAATGACAAATTTCAACAGGCTGCAAGAAACCACAGAGAGACAGCAAGCAGAAATACAAAGGATTAACAATAAAATTTCAGAATTAGACAACTCAATAGAAAGTCATAGGAGTAGAATTGAGGCAATGGAAGAAAGAATTAGTGAGATTGAAGCACTTGACACCAACTTATTTGAGGAAAACTCAGCTAATAGAATTTAAAAAAAATGAAGAAACCCTAAGAATTATGTGGGACTCTATCAAGAGGAATAACCTATGAGTGACTGGAGTACCAGAACGGGGGGGGGATAACAGATAATACAGAGAGAATTGTTGAAGATTTGTTAGCAGAAAACTTCCCTGATATTGTGAAAGATGAGAAGATATCTATCCAAGAAGCTCATCAAAACCCACACAGGGTAGATCCCAAAAGAAAGTCACCAAGACATACTATAATCAAACTTGCCAAAACCAAAGAGAAAATTTTAAGAGCAGCTAGGGATAAACAAAAAGTCATCTACAAAGGAGAGTCAATAAGACCAAACTGACTACTCAGCAGAAACCATGCAGGCAAGAAGGCAATGGGATGACATATGTAAAGCCTTGAAGGAAGATAATTGCCGGCCAAGAATTATATATCCAGCAAATCTGTCTCTCAAATATGATGATGAAATTAGCATTTCCAGATAAACAGAAATTTAGGGAATTTGTAAAAACCAAACCAAAATTACGAGAAATACTAAAGGGAGTCTTCTGGATAGAAAATCAGTAACATCAGATTACAACCCAAGGCTAGAACACAGGACAGAAAAACCAGATTATCAGCCCAGATAAGGAAGTCACAAAAATAAATCAAAGCTAAAAGGCTGAAAATAGGGAAACAGAGATGTCAATATGTAAAAGATAACAACATTAAAACAAAAATAGGATAATATAATGAACCCCCTTGTACCTGTCAGCCAGCTTCAGCAGTTATCAACTCATGAACAATTTTATTGCATTTATTCTCCCATGTACACTCAACCAGATTATGAAGCAAATCATAGACATCATTTTATCTGTAAATATTTCAGTATGTATCTCTAAAAGATAAGAACTCTTAAAAATACAATCATAATACCATTATCACACCAAAACAAAAATGAAAACACAACATACTATTGTAATATCATCAAACCTTAATATTATCAAACAAATCTTACCAATAAACCTTAATTCATTAATATCCAGTTAATATTAAGATTACCACAACTATTTCATACATTTCAGTTGGTTGAGATGTTTTTTAAGACTTTTAAAATCTATCAGATACTCTTCCATCTCTCTTTTTCTTTATGTTTTTGATTTTTTGTGTGTGAAAGAAACATTCTCAATCTGTTAAAACAATTGAATGTAGTAATTACTTGGATTCTTTATTCTTACATTAAAAACAAGAAAAAGAATATGTAGACATAGATGAATGTTTTTATTAAAAGTAATTTAGAATACTATAACCAAGGAACACATATTGGTATTTGATTATTTAATATAAAATTTCCAAATTGCTTTTCTTTATTTTCATGTCTTCTTCTAGTAAAGGGTGCTGAAAATGACTTTACCTACTTGAGAAACTTGTTATTCACATGTTGTTTTTACTCGTTATTTTTTCTCTTTGAAATATCAGAAGAACAGAAAAAGAAGTATTTGTTTTATATGGGAAATTCCTTTCTCTGAGGAGAATTGGTACCAGAAAATTGCCAGTTGAAAGTGAATGTACTTAAATTGGGTACCAAAACTTTATAGCAGATAGTAAAAGAATAAAAACTAGTATGATTCAGACTTTATTGTGAAAATAGTATGAAAATGTTCATATTATCTCATATTTAACACTATTTAGGCTATAATTGCAACACTGCTTTAATTCTTAGAACAAAAAGCCACTCAAGTATTAATTGTTTTTGTGGCATAATTTTTCTGACAAAAGCACATGATAAAAAAAATTTGACTTCTGTCACTTTACATTTGAATTTGTCAGCAGAATTCTAAAGAGGGTCATTTTTTCAAAAGCATTAGAAAGCTTTATCAGTTTTTGCAAGGATGTCTCTATTAGGTAAAATAAAGGTTAAGCCACTATAACGAACTATTTTATGTGGTTTCTAAAATAAGATAGAAGTGTATTTCTCTCTCACAGAGTAGTTTAGCTGATACTAGGCTGGTTGGGAAGCTCTGCTCTGTGAAATCATTCAAGGACCAGATTCCATCTTGTTCTTCCCCACTCCCTAGGTGATGCCTTGTATTCATAGTGGAAGCTGAGTCTCTGCCATGTGCACTTTCTAGCTAGTGGGAAGGTAGAAATGCCCTAAATCCAGAGAAAGTAGCTTATCTTTAAGTCGAAGATGGCTCAGAAGAAGCATATATCGCTTCTGCCCGTATCCCTTTGGTCTTACCTTAGTCATACCTAACTGCAAAGGAAGATGGGAAATGTAATCTGTAGCTAGGTATCTGTATGGCCAGGAAGAAGGGGAGAATGGATTTTGCGGGGAGAGGGACAAAGAGAAGTTGCCTCTTAATATATTAATTGAAAATCATTCTATTTTTGAAACTTCTATTGTGTTCTCTCTTTTGCCAATTAATGAACTGCAAGATTCTCATTCATCAGTGGCATTGAGTGTGATTGGAGCAATTCTTCAACATCACTCTCATAGAATTCTTGAACACCGTCATCTTTTGAAGATTTGCTCTTTCATTTGCAGCTATATTGTTGGCTGTTGCATCCCTCATTCAGTGAGAGAGAATGACCAGCAAAGAAGCAAACCTAGTAATGTGGAACAATATTTGATTGTGTACTAAGTGCTCAGTTTATAAATGAATATTTTTATGTTATAACAGTTTTGCTTCTCTCTATAACCATTTAACTATATATCTCCTGTATAGTAAATATATTTGTCAGATTCTTGGAGGTATTGCACAGAGTTTCTTTCCTAAAACTTCTTCCTCTATCCATTGTTCTCTTTGTTGCTGTGAGCCACCATTGAGTTGGGCCCAGACTCATGGTGACCCTATCCATGCACAACAGATTGAAATGCTGCCTGGTTCTGCACCATCGCCATGATTGGTTGCAGATCAGACCATTTTGATCCATAGGATTTTCAACGGGTGATTTTTGGAAGCTGATTGCCAGAACTTTCTTCCTAATTATTCTCTTTAACCCCTGCTTGTCCCCTTCGTTTTTGCCAGAGAGGAGGCCCCCACCCGAGTCAAAGCCGAAGACCACAACATGTACCTGCGATGTGAGACTCAAACCTGTCTTGAGGGAATATATTTTTAATCGGTGCATATCCCTGTATTACACAGACAATAAGAAACAGCTCTCCTCAGTGCAGCACCACTCAAACTTTATTTCCAGTTAGTTGTACCTGCCTCTCAGTCCTAGGCCATAATCACCCACCGTATGTGGGAGCTGGGGTAAGGGTGGGGTCCCTTATCAGGAGAGATGAGATAAATTAGCTGGCCTCTGTAACCTTTGCCTTTTGTTGCAAGAGGTCTTTTCTTTAGGAGTTGTCGGTACTGAATGAAAAGAGTTTTACTAGATACCTCGGTGCTTAGATTCCTTACCATGTTCAGCCTCAATAGGTCAGCAGAACTTTGGAGGCTACTCAGATCAACAGCAGAAAGGAGAAATACTTTGAGACTTTTAAGAAAATACGGGTTATCACGGGGTACCTTTGTTTAATAGATAAGGAAAACATAAGACTACAATGTTACATTCTTCTGACAGCTAAAATCTTGCCTAATCCTGGTGTAGCTCCAGTTCATGATGTTAAATGGGAATGTACCCTTTTTTCTGATTGAAGTCATTTTAGCATTTTTTTTTTCCTTTTGCTTGTGTTTCTGCTCCTTAATCCCCCTTTTACAAAAGGAAATTAGGTCTTAAGCTGAAAGTATATACTGCAGAAAGGAACGTGATAAAATTTGTTCTTATATAATAGCTACCCATTTTAGGTACTTTTGAATTGAAATACAGGCAGTCCTCAAGTTATGAACTAGATTAGTTCCTAACTGTGTCAAGTTGAATTTGTAGGTAAGTAGGAACAGGTGCATGCAATTCTTATTGAGCCTTACTTTAGTGCAAGAAAAGTCTCAAAACCTTTTCAGTGATTTAAAAACTGCATGTGTAGCAAGTGAGGGTGATTGTGATGAAGAATTTGTTGCGAATAGGGGTTCAGTGTTTCAAAGTGAGGGCGAATTTTTACATTAAAGGGCAAGTACAAGTTGTCTGTAAATTGGTAGTTCGTAACCAGGGGACTGCCTGTCTAACCTGCAGATACTGTTGACAGGCACAAGCATTTGATTTCTCAGATATATGTCAGTCTGATGTTTATTTATGCTAGATTTCTTAAAATTGCAAACAAAAACTAACTTTGCCGTCAGCCTATGATTGGATGTAAAACAAGCCGGGGCAGATTACCCAGTAAGGTAAGCATGGGCTTACTTGTGCTTACTTACTAATCTGTAGTGAACAATTTCCCACATGAAAGCACGTGCTTACCTTGCTGAATGGGTACTCTGTCCCTGTTAGGGACTGTAAATTTGAAAAGAGGCTTTGATTCTGTAGGAAGGTGCTGTGGGGTTGGGAGAGAGACAGATGCCAGACATACCTGGAAGGAGAATCTTTGTTGTGGTGAAAAAAAAGATGAAATTGTTCATTACAGATGATCTGGTAAGCAAGGTAAACACCATGCTTACCTTGCTTGTTGGATAATCCACCCCTGATTAATAAAGCAACATATTTTGATACAGAAGTTCAACATAGGGCTTTAACTAAACTCTCCTAATCTCAGGGCATTACCAAGTATTAGACTGAGTTATGTAATATTGCTAATTTTGTAGGTAAAATATTGCTGGATATTTGCAATTTCATATGGCTTAGGCTAATAAGTTGAGAATGTCAACAAGCTTAAATCACTGTTTCCTAAAGGAGTCTACCATGTTAACCAGGCCTCTGGTTCCTATTTACCATACCGCTTCCCATCATATCATTTGGTAACTCATAATCACCTCTATTTTCACCTGTCTCTTTCTTACTACCCTTCCTGGTTAGCACTTCTGTTTCCTTGGTTGAAAATATTAGGAGAGGTCTTATTGACAAGGCTGGGCTTCCCCAGGAGCCACTTATTTGGGGAAAAAAATTCAGGTAGGGGGACAAGCGATGAAAAAAGACAGATTCTAAGATCTGTTGGATAAAATTGCTGCACCATGAAACTGATGACCGTTGGTCTGGTACTCAGAAGAAGACACTGGACAGAGAATGTAACTTCTTTGTGGTTTGAGTTTCTCATTGGCGACACAGTGACAGTTTCATTTTCCCCTTCAGAATAATGTAATAATAACTAATGTGTTGTTTCAGATTTTTAAAAAATTGGCATCCAGGGTAAAGAGAATGGTGTTCTTGTGTTCATCTCCAACGAGACATCAAGAAAAGGAGCTTAAGTTGCAGCTTAAACAAGACATTTGTAACCTTGAGTTATAAGAAGTGCTCAAATGGGTTGGGGCAGACCTTGGCGTTTATCTTCCTCTGGAGTCTCAGAAGCAGAGAGATATGTCTGGAATGATCTAGGTGTGATTGGAAGACAAAGAGGGAACTTAATTAACTTCATTTATCTTCTTAAACTTGATTCTAAGGAATGTCCTGCAGATTCTAAGGAATGACCACAAAAGCTGAGGGAGCGTGTAGTTAAAACATTCTCTAGGGGAAAGCATTCTCCCTCTCATCTTTAAAAGCAAACCCTCCCCGTGACTGCCTATCCATTTCTCCTTACCTCCCCATTGCTTTGTCCCCTTTAATCAAAAATGTCCTGAAAGAGTTGTATAGAATCTCTCATCTTCTGCATGATCTCCCTCCTTCCACTCTTGTGCTTTCAAGAGGCCTCTCTTGTTTCTGAATGGGTTCAGACCATCCTTCAATCATTTTCTGATTCTCAGAGGCAGCCACTTTTATTTCTTTTATTTTTTTGTACCTTCGTATCTCTAAATAACATGCTTACGTTGCTACTTCTTGATTTTTCAGTTTTAGGTATTATCTATTGACTTCCTTCTACTACAACAGAGGATATAGCTCTCTTTCACAAGAAAAAGATATAGCTCTCTTTCTCTGTTTCACAACGTGCTACCCCACCCCCACACAAGCAGGTTTCCTGTTCTCGCTTCCCCCCAGTGTATTTATATGATAACAGTAGTAAGGTTATTATTGTTTATATTATAATGCTGTAGATAGTATTTATGCTGAACTGTGGTATTCCAAGGAGCGGCTGGCGATTTCGAACTGCTGACCTTTGGGTTAGCAGCCGTAGCTCGCTGTAGCTCTTAACCACTGCACCACCAGGAGCCGTGGTGGTGCAGTGTTAAGCATTCAGCTGCTCACCCAAAGGTCAGCAGTTCGAATCCACCAGCTGCTCCTTGGAAACCCTGTGCGGCAGTTCTACTCTGTCCTGTAGGGTTGCTATGAGTCGGAATTGACTCCACAGCAGTGGGTGAGGAGGTGATTATTTTTCCTTTTCTGCACAATTTTTAGTTTTCCCTGGAATTGTTAATTGATTTTTTTTAAGTTGGCCAAGTTTCACTAATTTATTGCAAATTTCCTTCAAATATGTTCTTGAAGAATTCTTTCCAAAGCCTTCTAACTTGATCCAGTTTGGATCAGTTGCTCTCTAATCCTGCTGCTTGATGTCATTTTGGGGTTTCCCTTCACCATCATCTAAGGGATCCTTCTTACCTCACTCTTGTGTTGGAACGCTTATTTCCTGGATTCCATGTATATTTTTGGTATACTGCTTTATTTTGGGACAGCACATCCACAAGTAGCTTTTTGAGAAAGGGTGAATAGGAGGTAAATTTTTAAATCCTTGTGTATTTGAAAAATGTCTTAATTAATTCCCCTCTGTCACTTCATTGATAGTTGGGCTGAGTATGGAATTCTGGGTTAGAAATCACATTTCTTCAGAATTTTTATCCATGGTCTTCTAGATTCTAATATTGGTCTTGAGAAGTCTGATGCCATTTTTATTTTTTATCCTTTCTATGAAACATAATTTTTCTCTCTAGAAGCTTGCTGACTCTTCTGTTTGTCCCCATAGTTTTGAAATTTTATAAGATGTGTCTTGATTTGGTTCTGTTTCAATCTGCAGATAACTTTTAATTTAGGGAAATTTTCCTAATACTTTTCTTTGATTGTTTTCTAATTCTGCTGTCTTTGCTTTCTCCTTCTGAAACTCCTGTTTTTCAGATGTTGAACTTTCTGAGTGGGTGCTCTAATGTTGTTACTTTTTCCTGTTTTTAATTTTTTTTTACTTTTATTTCTTGAAAGAGTTCCTCAATTTTACATTTTAACTTTTCTATTGGATTTTTTATTTCTGCTGTCTTATTTTTAATTTCCAACAGCTCCTCTTTTTTTTTTTTTTTTATGTACTTCAGGTGAAGGCTTACCGAACAAATAGTTTCTCATTAAACAGTAGTACACATATTGTTTTATGACATTGGTTAACAACCCCACAACATGTCAATCCTCTAACTTCTCAACCT
>NW_004444037.1:9963227-9969626 GCF_000243295.1 Trichechus manatus latirostris
GTTTGTGGCACTTACTATAGCCACCAGGGCAGGTCGGTAATTAGTGCAGGGCAGATTCTAGTAGGCTGTGCGCGTGCTGCTTGATGGTGTGATGTTAAGCTCACATTGCAGGTAGGCAGGATATAGCAGGGAGATTTTTATGTGTGGAGCTAAGATGGATGTGGGAGAGATGAGAGAGGAACAGGAGCCCAAAACATACAAACAAACAAAAAAGAATGCTAGGGGAGCTTACTGTTGTAGTAGAGAGATGAGAGACTATGAAATGGAGAAAAACAGAAAAGGGAAGAGGAAGAAAAGAAAAGAATGAGTAAATAAAAATCAGAAAGGTTAAAGAACCGCAAATTTTCCGGGGATCCCACCGGTGCAGCTATGAGGTCTGGGGAAGTCACTCTCAGGTGTTGCAGTACAGCCTGGCTAGAGGGTGTAGAGGTATACAATGCCAGGTATTCAGGGAACAGAAAGAGAAGGAAGATATAGAGAGACAAGAAACTGAGTTATGAAGAAAGACAAAAAGGGAAAAGAGGGAAAAGAAAAAACAAATTAAAAAAAAAAAGAAGAAAAGCTCGCAAAAAAGCAGAAAAAAAGAAAAACCAATGAAAAAAGAAATGCCCTCAGGGATTCCTCTGCATATCTGTACAAGCCGAGGGGGTAGTCTCCTTGCCACGCAGCACCGCCAGGCCAGAAAGGGCTCCAACTCAAGAAAAGGAAAATAAAATAAACAAGCAATTCAAAACAAACAAACGAACAAAAGCCTCGGGATCCCAGACCGGGAAGCAGCTCCACACTTGAGCGGAGCTCCACAGCCCCTCAGGAAGAAGCAAAGATGGCACACGGGGCCAGGTATTTGAGTGAAATAGGGGGAGGTGGTGAGAGGTAAGGAAGAAATCAAAAGAAGCAGAAAAAAAAGGAACACCAGCAGCCAACAAATGGCAGTCAGAGAGCCAGCTAGTGCGGGCTGGTGGAATCCAAGCAGCCGGTTTTTCTCAGACAAGAGACTGTGTCCACGGGAGGCAGAGGGGGCTGAGTGTGGGTGAAGAAGGGTAGGGAGTGGGAAAGCGTATATCACAAATTACCGGAGCTCTGCAGCCCCTCAGGAAGAAGCAAAGATGTTGCACGGAGCCAGGTATTTGAGCGAAAGGAGGGGGAGGTGGTGAGAGGTAAGGAAGAAATCAAAAGAAGCAGAAAAAGCAACACCAGCAGCCAACAGATGGCACTCAGAGAGCTGGTCTGTTCGGGTTTGTGGAATCCAAGCAGCTGGTGTTTCCCGGACAAGAGATTGTGGCCGCAGGAAGCAGAGGAGGCTGAGTGAGGTTGAAGAAGGGTGGGGAGTGGGAAAGTGTATATCGCAAATTATCGGTTGTTTTGTCTCCCGCTGGAAGCTCCATGAAGTTGCTTTCTCGTATGCCCTGTTTGCTGGTCTCCAGTCGGAGTCCAAGATTGCGGATCTGCACTGCGTTAGCTGTTAGGGGACCTCTGCATGAATCTCTCCTCGCTCTCTGTTCTCTGTCAGTTTTCTCTCTCCATTTCGTGCTTGGCTGAGTTCTTTATCTCTTCATTTGATGTTTTAGGGTTTCAGGATTGTTGTTTTCTCTGTTCAGCTTAGTTTTTCAGATTTTTGCTGTGGAGGGACGGCGTGGTGCTTCTGCGTAGAGCGCCATTTTGCCAGAAGTCGATCCAAGAGCTCCTCTTTTTTAGTTTTCTGTTCTTTATTTTGGCTGTATTCTGACCTTGCTTCATGCATGGAATATCTTCTCTTATCTCTTTGATTTTATTCTTAATAATTTCTTTTTTCTGCACAATCTTTGTTTCCTCTTCCCCCATTTGCTTGTTTGACATTGGATTCACATTAGAGTCTTTCTCAATAGTCCAGTGATCCTTGGCTTTCTCTCATTTATAAGAGTAGGGCTCTAAGAAGTCAGTTGGAAGCTTTGTGCATGTGAGTGGGACTTGCTGACCGTTGGCTTCACTATAGGGTAATCTGGCTAGGCTGTTTCTGTTGGGGAACTCCCTATGTCAGTATATTCAGGTCTTTTCTCTTAGACTGATCTGCAAGAGAATGGCCTCCATATTCAGTATGTAAACCTTTACTTAAGTTCATTTTTTAAGTATGGTACTCCTACCCTCAAATATTCTTAGTTTCTCCCAGTATAGAAACCCTCTGTTTTATCCTCTTTAGAAAATAAACCTCCAGTTTTCTTCCAGGGTTGGGGAGGGGTAATCACCTAGCTGGAGTCTCTGGGTGATTGCAGACATTTAACGAAAAGGTTAGAGGTTCAAGTCCACCCAGAGGTGCCTTGGAAGAAAGACCTGGTGATCTACTTGCAAAAAATCAGCCATTGAAAACCCTATGGAGCACAGTTCTACTCTGACACATGTAGGGTCCCATGAGTTGGGTCAACGTGACGGCAGTTGTTTTTCAGTCATCTTGCTATATGGCATAGGCGAGGGGATTTCTTAAACAGATCTATAAACAATTATGTTGCTTTAAGACTTTCTTCACCACCATTTCTAGAGATACTAGGTTCTGCTGATTCTTGAGCTATCTGGAGGTTTTGTAGCAAAATGGGTTGTTTCTAGTTCCCCTCCCTGCCCCCCAAGCTGAACCTACCAACCATGTGTTTATTTACTTACCAGTTTATAAAATTTTGTTGTTGTCTGTTGTTCCATTTTTCATTTCCTTGAGAGTGAATTCCTTAACGAAGATGGTGACAACAATAACAACAACAAAAAAGAATTGTTTTTAATAGGATTTTAGGAGGAACCAATGCTAATGTGTGTGTTTAACTTCCTTCTTTAACTGGATGTCTACATGAGGAGAATTTTCCTTTATTTGTATCTCTGTGAACTTTCACCAGGATTTCCCATTGACTAATGACTTATAACAAGAGTAGTGATCTTTTAATCGTATGGTATAGAATGGTGGAAAGAGGCCTTCACTTGGAATCAGGATACTTTTTTCCTAGTCTTACCTTGTGTTACCTTGGGCAAGTAACTTAACTTTTCTAAACCTTAGTTTCATAATTTGTAAAATGAGGGAGATATATTAAATGATGGCTGAGATTCCTTTCAATTCATACAATATGATTCTGTATAAAAATATTAACCCCTGATGTAAATCAGATAAGGCGATTTTTTTTTTCCAAGCATTCAACATGAAATGTCTTTCTCTGTCCCTGATGTTGAGGCCTTTTGCTTCTAGAACTACAAATGAGCCTCGTCCCAGTTGTTCTCCAGAGCCTTCCAAAAGTCTGCCTTCCATTTGGTAACTATAGTATTTCTCAATGGATTGGGAACTACACACTTGTATTTGGCTTGTTTTCCAGAGATGTCAGTTGCCCTTGAGTGGGCTCCAATTCATGGAGACTCCATGTAAACATAATACACTGTTGCCAGGTCTGGTGCCATCTTCATGACTGTTGGCGTGTTTGAGTCCATTGTTATAGCCACTGTGTGTTTTGAGTGCCTTATAACCTCGGGGGCACATCTTCCAATGCTATATCAGACATTGTTGTGACTCATAGGATTTCTATTGGCTGATTTTCAGAAGTAGACCACCAGGCCTTTCTTCCTAGTCTGTCTTAGTCTGGAAGCTTTGTTGAAACCTGCCACCATGGGTGATCCTGCTGGTATTTAAGATACTTGTGGCATAGTTTCGAGCATCATAGCAACAGCAAGCCACCACAGTACGACACACTGACAGATGATAAGTTGCCTTTCCCTGACACGCATTTTTATAAGTTGTCATTTTCACTGCATTGAAAATACTTTGCACAAAGTGAAAAGATGATTTCCAAAGAAGTGGTATTTACACGCTGGAATTTTTTCAGGAAAACAAAGAGTACCCAAATTTTAACTTAGAATAAGGAGGGCCAACTTGGATGAAGAAAGAACAAGAGCTTTTTTCTGAGTTCTCAGCTTAGGATGGTTAATGAATTAGTTGGGTCCTTGATTCAGATATATATTGAGAAGCTACTGTAAGCACCAGGAGCCCTGATGGTTCAATAGTTAAGCACTTGGCTGCTAACTGAAAGGTTGGTGGTTTGAACCCACCAGTTGCTTCATGGGAGAAAGATGTGGCAGTCTGCTTCCGTAAAGATTTACGGCCTTGGAAACCCTATGGGAGCAGTTCTACTCTGTCTTTTAGAGTGTCTATTAGTTGGAATTGACTTGACGACAGTGGGTACTGTAAGCACCAAGAGTGGTATAGAAATGCAGAAGAATTCTTCCTTTGAGATAGTGGCTCTCAATCCTGCCTTCACCTCAAATCATGATGCCCAGGGGCCCACCTCAGACCAACTGAGTTAAAGTATCTGGGAGTAGGGCATGGACATCTACATTAAAAAATAAAACAAGGACTTCCTAGGTGCTTCTAATGTGTAATTAAGGTTGAAAACCATTCCTGTAGGAGGTTAAAAATCTAGGTGAGAAGGTAAACAGTGTACATTCATTCCTACAGAACATGGAACAATATGATGAATTCTATGATGAGTGATCACTGGATCCAGGAATTGAAAGATTTGTAATTAATTGGAATCACTAAGAAAGGCTTCTGCAGGGAACCCTGGAGACACAATGGTTAAGCACTTGGCTGCTAACTGAAAGGTTGGAGGTTTGAACCCCACCAGAGACTCCATGGGAGAAAAGACTTGACGATCTGATCCCATAACAATTACAGCCTTGGAAACCCTAGGGGGCAGTTCTACTCTGTTCTGTAGGGTCACTATGAGTTAGAATCAACTCGATGGCACACAGCAACAAGCAGCAAGGAAAGGCTTCATCCAAGAGATGAGTGTTGGGCTGTTGGGGTTTTCATAGGTGGAGAGACAAGAGAAGCGGACTCTCTAGGCCAAGGGAATGGGTGCTGTGAGGGGATCACTGGACATTCAGTAGACTGTTTTGACTGGAGTGTGTAGTGTTAGACCAGCAGTAGAAGTAAAGATTGGATGTTAGGTCGCAGCCAGATTGTGTACAATTTCCATTTTATTCTGCAGGTGATGGGAGTCATTGAGGAGGCATTGGGGACTTCTGATGAATGGAATGGCATAATGAAAGTGTTATCTTTGAAGACTGACCCAGTGGGGATGAGGAGCATGCTGTTTAAATAAAATGAGGCAAAAGCCTGGGGAAAGGAAGACCAATCGAAAAGTTACTATCATGGCCCAGATGTGAGGTTGTAATGCTCTGAGCTAGGAAAATGGCAGTGGAATTGAAAATAATAATAATAAACTTTTGCACAGTGTTTTTATAATTAACAGATTTCTTTCCCACATCTCATTTAAACCTCACAGTAACCTTGTGGTATTTACCTCCATACTTTATAAATGAAGGAGATGATGCTCAGAGGTTAAGCTCTTTTAAAGTGATCTTAAAAATATAGAGGGATGTGACTGGATGGTGATAGATCAGTAATGGGGAGTTATGAAGGTGCTTCTGAGGTATTAGGCTGAGTGTGAAGATGGTAGAATTTCTCAGTGGCTATCTCAGGGTTAGGAGCAGGGCTTTGCAAACTGGTTCATTTCTGTTCAACCCCCTGCTCAGAATTTGCATTTTCACTCCAGATAAACTGAGTCAGAATCTACAGTTTAACAAGATCCACAGGTGATTCTTATGGATCTACTTCTGGATTGATGATTCTTATGGAGTCTTATGTGTACATAAGAAGCACCTGTGGGTCATATTAAACTGTAGAATCTGATATGATATATCTGAGAATGCAAATTCTCAGCAGGGGTTGAATCAAAATGAACTGGTTTGAAGCCCTGGTTAAGAGTCCCTGGATGGTGCAAATGCTAACGTGCTTGGCTGCTAACTGAAAAGTTGGAAGTTGAAGTTCACCCAGAGGTGCTGTCATGGATTGAATTGTGGCCAATACCTAGAGTCTGGAGGGCAGGGCTGTTGTGTAAATTATCTCAGAGAACAGAAGATTATTTTCAAAGCCTTGAGGGCTAATGTAATGTGTTCTGCTGATTTGCTTGGTGCCTGTTACCCCTTCTTCTCCTCCAGTTTCTCCCATTTGTAGAGGAAAAGTCTAGCTTGTGCCTGTTCTGCCATTGTACCTTTGGAAGCAGATAACTTGTATTCTAGATTTCACAGATGAAGAGGAATTTTTGGATTTTGGACTTGGAGTTAAGACTTTTTCTGTGATATGATGAGATGAATATGTTGTGCATGTTGCAAGGACATGAATCTTGGGGGGCCAAAGGGTGGAGTGTCATGGATTGAATTGCGTCCCCCAAAAATATCTGTCAACTTGGCTGGGTCGTTATTCCCAGTATTGTATGATTGTGTACGATTTTGTAAATCTGATGTAATTTTGTTATGTGTTGTAAACTCTATCACTATGATGAGGTTATATGTGATTTCCTTATGTGTTATAAACTCTATCATTATGATGAAGTT
>NW_004444037.1:9978730-10008772 GCF_000243295.1 Trichechus manatus latirostris
GATGTTCTAGGGTTTCAGGATTGTTGATTCTCTGTTTGGCTTAGTTTTTCGGATCTTTGTTGTGGAGGGACGGCGTGGTGTTTCTGCCTAGAGCGCCATCTTGCCGGAAGTCCTTAATCCAATATCTTTTGAGGTATAAAAGAGAGAAGCAAGCAGAGACACATGGGGATCTCATACCACCAAGAAAGCAGTGCTGGGAGCAGAGTGTGTCTTTTGGCCCTGTGGTTCCTGCACTGAGATGCTCCGAGACCAAAGGAAGGCTGATGCATCACAAGGAGCTTCCTCCAGAGCAGACAGAGAGAGAAAGCCTTCTCTGGAGCTGGCACCCTGAATTTGGACTTGTAGCCTACTAGACTGTGACAGAATAAACTTCTGTTTGTTGGAGGCCATCCACTTGTGGTATTTCTGTTACCGCAGCACTAGATGACTAAGACAGGTGCCATGGGAGAAAGGTCTGACAATTTGCTTCCAAAAAATAAGTCATTGAAAATTGACTGAGCACAGTTCTACTCTGACACATGAGGTCACCATGAGTTGGAGTCAATTCCATGGCAACTGTTTTTTTAATTTATTTTTAAATCTCAGAGTCAAGTCCCTGGCTTTGCTATCAGGTAACCACTTAATGGTCTTCATGTAACTCTTCTTGTCTCTATGGTTTGACATGCATCTTACAAGGGTGTGATGGAGGGAAGGGAAGAAAAGGCTGTTTTTAATTTAACTTGTTCTCTGAGTATCTTTGGGTTTTCAGATAGTTAAATTTTATGAGGCTTAGTCCAGGTATGAATAGTTTGGAGGTGGTTGTTAGTTGCTCCAAGTGGACTCTGACTCATGGGGACCTTATGTATAACAGAAGGAAATATTGCCTGGTGCTGTGCTATCTTCATGATCTTTGGTATGTTTCAACCCATTGTTACAGCTATTGTGTCATTTCACATCACTGAGGGTTATCCTGTTTTTATTGGCCATCTAATTTATCAAACATAATGTCCTTTTCTAGAAATTCATCTTTTTTGATGATGTGTCCAAAGTAAGAGATTTGAAGGCTCACCATCCTTGCTTCTAAAGAACATTCTGGTTGTATAGCTTTGAAGACTTACTTGTGCATTCTTTTCGCTGTCCAAGGTATATTCAGTATTCTTCACCAGCATCACAGTTTGAACGCATCATTTCTTCTTTGTCTTCCTTTTTTCATTATCCAGCTTTCCCATGCATATGAAGCAATTGAAAAGACCATGGCTTAGGTCAGGTGCACCTTAGTCATCAAAGTGACATCTTTGCTTTTTAAAACTTTAAAGAGAGATTTTGCAGCAGATATCATTTGCCCAATGCAATATGTGTCAATCTTTCTGGCATTCTCTGCTTTCAACCACGATCCATCTGACAATAGCAATGATATCCCTCATTTCACATCCTCTTCTGAATCAAGCTTGAACTTCTGGCATTTCCCTGTTGATGTATGGCTGCAGTTGTTTTTGAATTATTTTTGGCAAAATTTTGCATCTGATATTAATGATACTGTTTGGTAATTTCTGCATTCCATTTGATTGCCTTTCTTTGGAATGGGCACGCATATGGATCTCTTCCAGTCAGTTGACCCGGTAGTTGTCTTCCAAATTTATTCGCATAAATGAGTAAGGGGCTTCACATACAGGGCCGAGGATCTTCTTATCCAGACAGGATCTGCCCTGAATAAACTGTGATTTGTGGGTTTTCCTTTTCTTTTGTGGTTGAGGCAGGAACTGTAGGGCAGAGAATTGTAAAACATAGAAGTGTAGATGTCAGAGAGCATCCTTGTTGCTCTGGTGACCAGATGTCATGTTTTATTTTAACTGTTTATCAGAGCTGGGGTTCAAATGATATGAATCAGTGTTTTAATTCAGTTTGTTTATAAGTCTACCTTGTCAATATGTTCATCTATTCATTTTGTTTACCAAGATCCTGAGGCAATTTAAATACCAGCCTAAAGCAGACATGCAGGTGATGAAATGTACTGTTCCATTTGAGATACTTGTTTCTCTGCAATTAGACAGTAGAAGCTGAGTGTGCCAGAAAGCTAAGGATGCTAGGGAGGTGCAAAGGAATGGATCATCATCATGGCAAACCTTGATTAGATTTTCTTATGGGATATGGAGGAGCAGGACGGGGAGTGGGGAAGGAAAGCTTTTATGCCCTGGGCATTCTCAGTCCAGGTGTGTAGAGTACCATTCATCTGTTCCAACTGTGCTAAAGGTCAAGCCTATTTTAGTCATTTGAAATGACAATGTCTTTGGAAAATTAAAATGTCACATTTTATTTTCTCTCTGTAGAATATTGGAATTTTCAATGGCAGGAGAAGGAGTGATCAGAAGACCGAGATGAATTTGAACACTATTCTAGAAGAGATTCTTATTAAAAGGTCACAGCAGAAAAAGAAGACATCACCCTTAAACTACAAAGAGAGACTTTTTGTACTTACAAAGTCCATGTTAACCTACTATGAGGGTCGAGCAGAGGTAGGAGACAATCAAAATTTACTTTGCTGCTCTCTGTGTTGATACTGTTTTATAATACTGTTACCACACTCCCTCCCCTCTCCAATCTTACAAAATAAGCTTTGGGTTAATGAAATTAAGGCAATGATTTGTTATCATTTGGAATTAAAAGATTAAGTCTAGATTATGCATAGAAATTGTTCACAATTCTGTTGATTATAGGTTTAGTATATATAAGTATACATTTTATATCAGCCTACTGAATTAATCTGTTAAAGAAAATAAATTCCTACATGAGTTTTAGATCCTTATGGAATTCCTAAATTGCCAAAGTGCTGAAAATCAAAACTTCAAAAACTCTTTTAGCTGCAAAATCTGACCTGTCTGTAAACCTTCACCTAAAGTACAATTTAAAAAAAATCTGACCTGATGTGAGATAATTTTAATCTTTATTTATCCTACTTTGTGAATATTCATTTTTTCCCCAGAAATAAAAATATATTTAATTATGGGGGCTGCCCCATTCCCTGCTGGGTGTGTTATGTAATATATGGTATATGTGCTATATCTCATTTGTAAAATCTGAAATTTTCTGAATTCCAAAGCACATTTGATCCACAGGATTTTAGGTAGGGATTCTGGGCCAGTCAACTACTGGAAATATGAATTATTTTAAAATCTAAAACAGATTTTAAGGGAGAACATTGATAAATTTGTGCTGTGTGGTAGTAATGTGTTCTAATTTGAATTTAATATAGTAAGCCTAAGAAAAAAATAGAAATGTGGCTATGAAAGTGGTAAAATGTGGTACTTTACTAACCAAAAGCCTCAGAAACATATATTATCTGCTTGGAAATATGGACTGATACTATTGAAATGCATTGCAATTGTTAACTCACTTTGAAAATGATAAACATACCAAGTTCAAAGTGCCCTGATTGCTTTAGTTTAAGTAGAAAAAAACCTAAAGAAAACAGTGGAATCCGTTTATTTCAGAACCTAGCCCTGCCTGGGAGCGGCCTCAGCCACCATGAGAACTAGAAAGGTCAGAAAGAGGAGGTCATGCTGTTAAAACCAGCCTCTATCACTTACCCTCAGAAGCCATCTCCTTTCTGGCTGCTGCCTGGCTAAAGCAGGGAGCCTGGGTGTGTAAGCTTAATTCTGGTTTAACACCTACTCCTCTGATGAGCTGGGCTTTTTGATCCCTCTGGGTTCCTTGCTCATAGACTACGTTCATCATCATACTTCTGACCTATGGCTTGGATATGGTCTGCAGGTTTGTTCGCCTGTCACAGTTAAAAACAAATAGTTGCCAATATTAAAAAAACTAGGAGATTTCACATGAGAATCAGAATTCTTCAATAGACGGGAGTTCTGACAATACTGGGCTGAATTCCCACACAGTGACTTTCTACCTGGCTTCTAGATGTGTTTGCAAGCCCAGTAATAGCTCCCTGTTGTGTTTTTTCCCTTTTGGGGTTAATGTGCCCAGTTCCCTGTTTGCCGTGGACAAGTCTTCTGGCTTCCAACTTCTCCCTAGAAGTTGTGTTACAAAAATACTGTGACCTGGGTCTTTTCTCTCAAGGACCACCCATCCAGCAGCTGTTCCGTGTCATTGTTCTGTCCTGCCTTATTCTTGCTTATTATCTAACTAGCTGAGGGCTCATACCATCTGCCACTCCTGTTAGTCAGTACAATGGACTCATCTTTTCCGAGGCCCTTTCCTAACAGGGCTCTTAATATTCTGCTTGATTTCTTCCTCTCTTCTTTGGGTTACAGGCACCCAGCATCTCCAGTGCCTAACATAGAGCCTGGTACATGCCACATAATCAGTACATGTTTGCTGAGTGAATAAATGGACCCATTTCAAAAAATCCGTGAGAATTGACAGGCATTTCAAAAATAATGTTTTGTTAGAAATATCAGGCTCTACATATGAGCAACTGCTCATGGTTGATACTAAAGGCATGATGTAGGTGAAATAATCCAAGTTGAGAATATAAAAAAAAAGTGGTTAAGAATGCAGCACCAGGAAACATCAACATTTAAGAGGGGTGTGGGGAGGTCATTAGCTCTTGTAGACATTGAACTTTGTCAGAGCAATTGTGGTAGAGTAGGCATGTGGAGTACATACAGTATGTTGGGTAGATTTGAGGAGGGAAATGTCATGGAGGAACTAGACCTTAGAGATGGGTGATAGCTAGACAAGAATGTAGTATGGGAAGAGTATTATCACTTCATGTTCTGACTCTCTCTTTATATATACACGCCTGTGTGTGGTTAAAAAAAAAAAAAACAACTCTAGAGGTTGATCAGAAAGACCATGGGAACCATTCAGGGGTTAAAATAAACAGACCTAGAGATATTTATTTTAATTTGTTCATTGTTGTTGTCATTATTAGGTGCTGTCGAGTCGGTTCCGACTCATAGTGACACTATAGGACAGAGTAGAACTGCCCCATGAAGTTTCCAAGGAGCAGCTGGTGGATTTGAACTGCCAACCTTTTGGTTAGCAGCCAAATGCTTAAGCACTATGCCACCAGGGCTTCAATTTGTTCATAGCCCTCCTGTTTTCAAAAGAAAAACAGTGGAGAGGCTATCAATTGATCTAGTAGCTGTGATTCCTAGTTTTCTTCGTGATAATCAAGTGTGGTATAACATTCCACTATACTTTATTAAAACTCTTATTAATCATAATCTTAGACATTCGTCCTTTCCTTGCTCGCTGGACCCCAGCTGCCTCAACATGATGGGCAACAAAGCTTTTATTGAATTTCTTCCTATTAAGTACAATTTATTGTGCTTTTCGAAGTATACTGAGAAATCCTGTTCTAGATGATGAGAAATTCAGTTAAACTGTTTCCTCAAAGTCTTATGTGACAAAACTTGTGGTTCAGTTTCCTCTGTGAGCCATTCTTTGGCTTGCCCTCCTTGCTGTTATGGTCGTTAGTCAATTAGTTTGTGTTTCTGCATATTCTAGTGAACTGAAAAAGAGATCTTCTTGGCAATTTATAGCGTTTGATCTTACTTGTAACAACACAGAACGAAAGACACTGGGGGTTTCATAAGTGATGTTGCTTTCTAGTCAGGGAACCAAAGGGCACTTGGTTAGCCCATGTGATGTTTCAGTGGAGACTCCATGAGGTAGTGAGAGATGAGAGCCAGCAAAGAGCAGGTTGGAGTTTCATCAGGAAAAAGGCCTGATTAAATAAGGGTGAGAAAGCAAGCAAGAAAGAGATTTCTGTGTGTTGAGATGTAGAATACCTCTGGACAGCAATATTTCTTTCTCAGAAAAAAAAAAAAAAAAAAAAAAGCAAGTATTAAGTAATCCGTAACTATCTATAGCTAAGAAATCAAGTACTAATTTTTTATACATTAGTAATTTTTATAATTGGACTGTATACTTCTAATTTGGGTGGTTTGCTGCCCTAGTATGGAAACTGTCAAATAGTTCACTAAGTCAAAGATGTGGGGAGATTAGTTGTGTAAGGGTCCCCAAGACCAACCCCAGGTTTGGTGATTTGCTAAGCAGACTCACAGGACTCAGCATATAGTCGTACTCACAGCTATGATTTATTATAGTGGAAGGATACAAAGCAAAATGAGTAAAGGGTAAAGGCTCATGGGGCGAAGTCTAGAGGAAACTAGGCACAGGCTTCCAACCCTAGTGGAGTCACACAAACCAAACCCATTGCTGTCGAGTTGATTCCGACTCATAGCGACCCTATAGGACAGAGTAGAACTGCTCCATAGAGTTTTCAAGGAGCGGCTGATGAATTCGAACTGCTGACATTTTGGTTAGCTGTAGCTTGCTGTAGCTCTTAGCCACTGCCATCAGGGCTCGGGAGTCACACAAGATGTCTTTAATTCCTCTAGCATTGAATTGTGAAAATGGTAAAATGTTGTCTACCAGGGAAACTCATTAGAGACTCAGTGCCCAAGGTGTTTTTTGTTTGCTTTTATTTTTGCAACCCTCACCAGTATCTATTTCCAACACATTTCCATCAGCCCACACAGAAACTGTACCCATTAAGCTATAACTACTCATCCTCACTCCTAGCCCCTGGTAACTACTTATCTACTTCTTGTCTCTATGCATTTGTGTATATAGGGTCTCTATGAGCCAGAATCGACTTGACAGCAATGGGTTATTCTAAGTATTTTATTAAGTGGGGTCATACAATATTTGTCCTTTGTCATATGATAATTCTATGTTTAACTTTCTTAGGAACCGCCAAAGTGTTTTCCTCAGCGGCTGCACCATTTTACATTCCTATCAGTACTGCACCAGGGTTCCAGTTTCTCCACATCCTTGACAACACTTGTTATTTTCCTTTTTTTGATAGTAGCCATCCTAGTAGATGTGAAGTAGTATCTCATTGTGGTTTTGCTTTTGCATTTCCCTGATAACATTGAACATCTTTTCATGGGCTTATTGGCCATTTGTGTATCTTCTTTGGAGAAATGTCTATTCAAGTCCTTTGCCCATTTTTTTAGTTGGGTTGTTTATCTTTTTGTTGTTGAGTTGTATGAGTTCTTTAAATATTCTGGATACTAGGTCCTTGTCAGTTATATGATTTGTACATATTTTTTCCCATTTTGTAGGTTGTCTTTTCACTTTCTTGATAATGTCCTTTGATAAACAGAAGTTTTAATTTTGATGAAGTCTAATATATCTATTTTTTTTCTTTTGTTGTTTATAGTTTGGTGTTGTGGCTAAGAATCGATTGCCAAGTACAAGGACCTGAAGATTTATCTCTGTTTTTTTCTAAGAGTTTTATGTTTTTAGGTCTTTTATTTAGGTCTTTGATCCATTTTGAGTTAATTTTCATATACGGTGTGAAATACGGGTCTAACTTAATTCTTCTGCATGTGGAGATCCAGTTGTCCCAGCACCATTTGTTGAAAAGCCTTCTTTTTTCCATTGAATGGATTTGGCACCTTTGTTGAAAATCAATTGACCATAGACCTATGGGTTTATTTCTAGTGCCCAAGGTTTTTACTGGGGAGTGATTACATAGGTACCCTCTGCTGAGCATGTACCAAAATTTCAGACTCTTAGAAGGGAAGCAGGTACTCAGCATAAACCACATTGTATGAACCATTTAGGCATAGTGAGCCACTTTTATCAATTAGGGATTGTAAGAACCTTCCTGAAATCCAAGTTCCCAGATGCAAGCCAAGGGACAACCGTTGTAGCAGGCCTTTCTAAGGATACTAGTATTGGGTCTGCTATGTTAAGTCTTTTCTGCACACTCATAGTAATAATGATAGCACTAACTACCTGCCAGGCACTGTGCTCAGTACTTTACTTGAATTATTTTCTTTATTCCTCTGAACAATGCTATGTTAAGTCTTAATTATTGTGTCATTATTCACTACTGTTGAGTTGGCTCCCAACTCATGGCAACCTCATGCACAATGGGATCAGACCTCTGTGGGTCCATAGGGTTTTCATTAGCTGATTTTTTAATGTAAATTGCCAGGCCTTTCCTCCTAGTCTGTCTTAGTCTGGAAGTGCCGCAAAAACTGTTCAGCATCATAGCAACATACAAGCTTCCACTTACAGACATGTTGTGGCTGCTCTTGAAGTGCATTGGCTGGGAATCAAGCCAGGGTCTCCCACATGGAAGGTGAGAATTCTACCACTGAACCACCACTGCCCTCTAAGTCTTACTGTTGTTGTGGGTGGTTGAGCTGATTCCGACTTACAGCCACCCTATCGGTAGGACAGAGTAGAACTACCCCATAGGGTTTCCTAGGCTATAATCTTTATGGTAGCAGATGGGTGCCACCGAGGCTCTTTCTAAGTCTTATTAGTACCCATTTTAAAAAGGAGTGGCTGAGGCTTAGAAAGGTTAAATACCTTACTGATACACTTAATGAATAACAGCGCCATTTCTTCAAAGTCTATGTTTGTAACAATCTTGATACTCTAGGGAAAATTAAAAAAAACTATTAATGCTCTTTGTAATAAGGATAAGGTTTTATTTAAAAACCTTTGAGGATAAAATTTCATCTATTACTTTCTTTGAATTTTAGTGAGATACCTGAAATTTTCATCTTTGGACCAGGTTAAGTCTGACAGGATAGTGGAGGCAATCAGATGCAAGTATGATGACATGAGTTTCTTAAATACCCTGGGCCACCTCTGATATTTCTATAGGGCCTCCTGTGTTACCCAAAGTCATCTCCTTGACCAGTCCTGGGAAACTGAGACTCTTAGTGATGCAGCGATAAGAGCTTATGAAGCTTGTGAGATGCTCTGATGATTCTCCCTCAGTTGTATCCTTAGACTAGTTGGATCCCCAAGTAGGAACCTTAGTTTATAGAGTCCTTCTAATCCCCACCAGAAGATATGTATTTCTGACACTTTCTAGGATTCTTGGAAGTGAGTGTGGAGTGGAAAAAAACTGTTTTTTCACTAAAGAGCAATTTGGAGCATTTGCATCAAACTTAAAAGGCTATCAGTCAATCCACCAGGTTGTAAAAAAAATGGCGCAGTTCTAAAGACTCCACAGACAGCACAGCGGTTAGTGTATGAGGGGATTTTTCTGGCTCAGAAAATTCTCAGATTTATTTTTCTACGAAAACTCATTTTCTTATTTGCAATTGAGTTTCCTTGTTTCTGAAATAAGGTAGTATTGACTTCCTTTCTTATGTCTCAATTTCGTTTCTTGTGGCTCTTCTCCCACTTCTGATTTCTATCTGTCTTCTTATTCTACTGTCTTGGAGCCCACCTTCATCATCATTAACCATGTAAAAGAACCAAGATGCTGGGTCTAAAGTCCTAGGGTCTGATTTATCCCCTTGATTTGCTAAATTATCCATCTTTTTTCAATAATATTCAGTGTTTTCTTTCCTAAGAAGTTGAAACCGATTTAAGACATAATAGGGAGAGAATATCATTCTTTTCACCTGCACCCCTAGAATTTTTATTTTGCTATAATTCCAAACTTAAAGTGACAAGCATAGTACAAGGAACTCTCAGATACCTTTTGCCAAGATTCACAAATTGTTACACTTTTGCCTCATTTGCTCTATTTATCATTCTCTTGGTCTCTATCCCTGTCTCTATCTTTTTCTCTTTATAAGCGTACTTTTTTTTTTTTCTGAACCATTTGAGAGTAAGTTGTAGACATTGGTTACTTTACCACCAAATAGGTTGTTGTATATTATTTAGAAACAAGGACATTCTCTTTTATAACCACTGTACAATAATAAAAATGAAGACATTTAACACTGACACAATGTTATTATCGCATTCACAGTCCATGTTCAAATTTCATTTCATAGCTTCTCCCCACCTCTGCATTCCAGAATCTAATCTAGAATCGTCTATGAGTGGGAATTGACTTGACAGCACATAACAACAATCCATGATCACACATTGCATTTAGTTGCTTAAGACATAACATTTTTAAATGTCCGCTGAGAGAGGAAGAGAAAAGTACGGGAGATATACTGTCCTTCGTATATACTGTAAAATGCCATGAATACTCAGTGATTGCATATGAGAGCCCACCAACATGAATTCGGGTATAAAAATCATTATAGTCTGTTCTTCCACACTCTCAGTCTCATAGTCATCATTAGGAGCTGAAGATCCCTCCTCCCTGCCAAAATTATTTTAGCATGGTCCACTAGGATGAGTAAAAATCATTTATCACTGTTTTTCATAACCCCAAACTTAACTTTTTATTTTTCTGTATTAAACAACTGTTAGACATGTAGACTTTTTTATGGAGACTAGTCTTGTCTAGTACGTGTCTACAGTCTACATACCAAAAAATGAAACTCGATGCCATCAAATCAATTCTGACTCATAGGGACCCTATAGGACAGAGTAGAACTGCCCCATGTGGTTTCCAAGGAGCATCTGGTGGATTTGAACTGCCAACCTTTTGGTTGGCAGCCGTAGCTCTTAACCACTATGCCACCAGGGTTTCCACAGTCTACATGTAGGCTTTTATTTTGGAGAACAGTGCCATACAGAGGGATACTGTACTGTTCTCCCGCTACTTAAAAGTAGAAATAATTTTAAAATTCTAGATCTTAAATAACAGTCTTGAATCTGGCTGTGATAGTTGTGGTTTTTCCATTGATTATTTGTATTATGATAAGAGAGACAAAGCCTGTAAGAAAAAACAGAGTTTTTCTTTGGAAGTGGTATTACCTAGTTTGGTTTTCTACTTTATTCCTAAGACTTAGCTCTCAGCAATTTTTGTTGATGTCAGAGAGTGAAAATTTCCATCACAGTTTTATCTAGCTATTCTTCCACTGAATATATTCGAAAGACTCTGTCATAGGCACTGAAGGCAATTACATAAGAGCATTTCCCAAAATGTTTTGGGAAATGGCATTATAGTTTAAATAAATATATAATGTTTCTCTCCAACCCCGTTTTCCCACCTGTCTTGCTGGAAATAAACTTGTCTTAATTGGATATGTGTGTAACTTCTTGCAATTTTTTTTTTTTTTTTAAAGAACTGTGTTTGACATTGCAATGTATGTAATGAGTTTTTTCTCCCCCTGTTACGTCATAAACTACTTGGACTAGAGATTCTTAGAAATTTTTGAAACTACTTCCTTGTAATTGTTTTGTTGCTGTTGAGTTGGCTCTGACTCATGACAGCTTTATGTATAACAGAACAAAAAGCATTTGTTGATGAGATAGATATGATAGAACATAGCATGGGAGACAGTTAAAACAGACACTAAATTATACAAGTGGAAGAAGCTTTGGTAGCAAAAGTATATATATAGGTCTATATAGATTTTTGTAACTGATAATTACCATGTTGTTGTCGTTAGGTGCCATCGAGTCCATTTCGAAGACTCATAGCTGTTCCTGAGAGCAGCTAGTGGATTTGAACCACTGACCTTTCAGTTAGCAGCCAAGTGCTTAACCATTGCACCACCAGGGCTCCCTTGATAATTACCATAACAAAAACAAAAACAAAAACCAAACCTGTTGCAGTGAAGTCGGTTCCAACTCACAGTGACCCTATAGGACAGAGTAGAATTGCCCCATCGGGTTTCCGAGGCTGTAATCTTCATGGAAGCAGACTGCCATATCTTTTTCCTGGGCAGGGGCTGGTGGGTTTGAACCACTGATGTTCTGGTTAGCAGATGAGCGCTTAACTACTGTGCAACCAGGTCTCCATGATAATTACCATACAAGGGGATAATTGATTGTGCTAGTAATAGGAAGAATCATATTGTTTTAGAGCTTAGAAGGAACTTTAAAGAACAACCTCCAGATTTTTCAGTTATGGAAACTGAGGATAAGGAGATGATTTGCTCCAGGTCACCCAGTAAACTGGTTAAGAATTTTGATCTGGATGTTCCTGGATCAGCCTTTCTGATCACACTGTCTTAGTGCTGGAAGACATGTAAATCCTTGGCAAGATTGTGCCTGGGTTGCCAAGTAGGTGAGGGCACTTATAGACCTTGATTGTTCACAGTGATAATGGATACCACCTAGCAGCTGTTCAGACCCGTTTGCTTAAAAATACTTGGCACTTTCCTGCCTCTGAAGCTTTGCTCTTGTTGTGCCTAACAGTTCTTCTTCTCCCACGTATTTATTCAAGCCCAATCTTGTTTTCCTTTGTGATCGCTTGTCACCCTCATAGTTGTAAATGCCTTCCCCTTTCTGAATTACTGTTAAATTTATGTGTGTTATTATTATTGCCTTTTTTCTCTGTCCATCTACAGAATAATCTCCTTGAGGGCAGAGGATGTTACTTTATAATTTAAGCATATAACACAGTGCCTTGCACCCAATAGGCTCTCAAAAAGGTTTTGTTACTAATAATTACAAAGGGGATGATCAGTTAGTATTTAAAGTAAGCAAAAACTCTTTGGAGACGTGGTGATAGTTATTTTCCATGTAATTTTGTTTCATTTTATTTTTATTATTGAGATTTAGAAACAAAAGTATGTTTTTATTTATTACCTGTTAGTATTAATCCCTCTCCAAAACTAAAATGTGAACATTGTTATATTCTACGAGAGTATCAACTGTCAGAAGAAATCACATGGCAATTTGAGAAAGGGAAGCTACATTTTCAATTGTAAACTATTTAGGACCTGCTCTTAGCCAAGGAGCCCTGATGGCGCAGTGGTTAAAGAGCTCAGCTGCTAACCAAAAGATTGATCGTTCAAACGCACCAGCTGCTCCATGGGAGAAAGATGTGGCAGTCTGCTTCCGCAAAGATTTAAAGGCTTAGAAACTCTATGGGGCAGTTCTACTCTGTCCTATAGGGTCGCTATGGGTTGGAATAGACTAAATGGCAATTTTTTTTTTTTTTAAATAACTCTTAGCCACTGGTTGATGCTGCTCTGGCCCATGTAGAGAATTATACACAGAAGGGAGCTTAGAAACATATGTAGTACTTAGCAGTTAATTCTGTTACTCTTTTAAAACTCTGACATTGTTGACGTCTGGCTTTTGTGAATATACTGTGCTTTTAAGATAAATAGTAAAGTTTGATGATGATACTACTTCTGGTAATTAAAAACATATTCTTCTTACTAAAACTCTTCCTTCATTTATCTTTTTTATTTTTAATTTTAGACAACTGTCTAAGATTTCCATGATTCTACATTGGTAAATACCTGAAAAGAAAAATTGCACAAAATATATGCAATAAGGTTGTTAAATAAAATTAAATGAGTACCCGTTGCCATTTAGTCAATTCTAACTACTAGTGACCCTATAGGATGGAGTAGAACTGTCTCGTAGGGTTTCCAAGGAGCAGCCGGTGGATTAGAACTGCTGACCAATTTAGTTAGCAGCTGAGCTCTTAACCACTAAGAGATTTAAATGAAATCTCCAGTGATTTTTTAATAGATTGTGGGAAAGGAATTTTTCCCCTATTTTCCAAGTCACATGAGAAATTTTTTTGCATTCTATCTTCATTCGAAGTGATCATATAACTGTAGCTGTTCCTTAATTTTATGTGACACTGTGAAAGTAACATGGATAGGCGTTATTCCTTGTTTATGAGATAGTAACGTGTAAATTTTGTTCCTCCTTTTAGAGGAATATATTTTATATTTCCTTGCACAAGACTCCAAACACTTTTATTTGTTACATGGGACTCAACTCATTTGTTTTGGTTTATTCATCATTTGTACAATAAAGATTTATTGAGTGTGTACAGTATGCTAGGGATGGAGGAATTAAAAGATGAGTGATTCTGTCTTCATTAAGCTTATAGTCTGATTAAGCTACAGTTCTACCTTTCTGGGTCCATAATGACATACTTTCTTATGCTGTGTCTGCTCTGTTTGAAGGGAGCCTTTTGAGACCTGGATTTCTTATCCTTGTGTGCCACTGTTGTTTGTGCTTGCCTGGGAATTTCTGGAGTACCTGGAACTCCTAACTTCACTGGTCCTTGGATTTCCAGGTGTAACATGAGGCAGTTGGACCTAGGGGATTTCAAGATTTCCTTCTGTTCTTAAATTGTATGTAGCATAGATTTCATAAATGTATAGGGAGTTTGTATAATACTTGCAGTAGCCTGTCCTCCCTACCATCTGGATAAAGTATATCTGTAGATAACCAAGAAGTTTGCACTCCACCTATTTTACAAGTGAAGAAACTGGGGACATCTGAGACAGGTGCCTTCTCTGAAATAGCATACCATTTGAGTTGGTGAACCAAGATGTCTTATCTTTCTGGCTTGTGTTCTTTCTGTAAAACCACACTGTGCTACTTGCCACAAAGAGGGACTTCCTTAAAGATTAACTTCACTGACCAGCACTATGTATAGCTGTTTCCTTCCTCCCTTTTTCTTTGGCTTCATATATATGACTTCAAAAAGGGTGTTAATTTGTGTTTGTTTTTCCTCACTGTACCCTGATGAGGTTGTGGGAAATAAGGTGTATAAATAAATTAAGAGTTGTCCAGAAAAGAGAGACCCACAGAGGGAAAATATTTCTGTGAATGCTTACAGGAAAGAAGCTGAAAAGGTTATTCTCTTAGGTGGTAACTCTCAAGAACTTTGAAGTGGGTTTGGGTAAATAGTACATTTAAATGGTACAGTTTCATAGTACATTTCGAAAAAAAATAAACTATTCTTCAGAGAGAAAACTTACAAGTAACTCAATTATAAATGGATTTATTCATGTTCATTGTCTACTCCCAACAGTAGAGAACAATATGTCCTCGCTGAATAGGACTCATAAATCTACTGCATTATATTACTAACTTAATTTAGTACTTTTTAAAATAGTAAAGGGAGCTGATTTTTTAGAGTAACTTAGTCCTGACTAGGGTTAATTGTAGTACACTATCAAAATAAATGGTAGAGATTTTAATTTTCTTGGGAAAAGATGAGTAGCATGATACTGAAGATCGGATATGTTATTCAGAATTGTTTAAAGAAAAAAGGGCCATTTCTTTATTTTCAAAGTCATACTTAATCACTTTCTAAGAACAGATGTTATGACTAAAATATCTGCAGGAAACAGGACCAAAATTCGCTGGATGAGAGCATATTTTTTGAAGTTCCAGAATCAACTTATCAGCAGCTTTCTGTTTGTTCTTAATTATAAGAATTTCACTTGCTCTTTTCACTTCTAAAGACTTTCAGAGAGCTCTAAGGTCCATCTCTGAGTTCACAGAATTTCTATGAGTTAGAAAGGTTGAGAGTATGGACTCTAGTGCTAGACTTCCTGGCTTCATTCATCCGAATTTCATTACTTATCAGTTGTGTAGGAGTCCCTGGGTGGTGTAAACAGTTAACACACTCAGCTGCTAACTAAAAGGTTGGAGGTTCAAGTCCATGAGGAAGCACCTTGGAAGAAAGGCCTGGTGATCTACTTCTGGAAAATTAGCCATTAGAAAGCCTGTGGAGCACAGTCCTGCTCTGACACACATGGGGTCACCGTTGAATTGGAATTGACTTGATGGCAACTGGTTATTAGTTGTGTAACCTTGTTACTTAATCTCTCTGTGCCTCATTTTCCTTATCTTTAAACTGGAGAGAATAATAGAACTTCCATCATAAGGGTTTTTTTTTTTTTTCCAATTTACATCATAGGTTTTTGTGAGGAGTAAATGAATCAGTATGTGTGAAGTGTTTAGGACAGTACCTGGCATATAGAAAGTGCTATATCCCAAAAAACCAGACCAAACCCACTGCCATCGAGTTGATTCCAGCACACAGTAACCCTATAGGACAGAGTAGAACTGCCCCATAGGGTTTCCAAGGCTGTAAACTTTACAGAAGCCAACTGCCACATCTTTTTCCCTTGGAAAAGCTGGTGGGTTTGAACTACCGACCTTTTGGTTAGTGCTTAACCACTGCACCACCAGGGCTCCTTACATGCTATGTGAGTTGTTGTTAGGTGCTGTCGAGTCGATTCCAACTCATAGCAACCCTACAGGACATAGTAGAACTACCCCATAGGGTTTCTAAGGAGCAGCTGGTGGTTCAAACTGCTGACCTTTTGGTTAGCCCTGGAGCTCTTAGCCACTGTACCACCTGGGCTCCTATGTAAGTACCACAGGTATTATTGTTGGTGTTGTATTCCTGGTTTTAGTTACTTTTGTTTCTTGCTTCTTTTACTTAGCATGTTTTCAAGGCTCAAAGTTCATTCATATTGTAGCATGTATCAGTACCTAATTCCTTTTTATTACCAACTAATGTCTCATCGTATGGATATACCACATTTTATTTATCCATTCATCAATTGATGGACATTTGAGTTGTTTCCACTTTTGGATATTATGAATAATGCTATTATGAACAATTGTGTGGAGCCCTGGTGGCGCAGTAGTTCAGAGCTCGGCTGCTAACCAAAAGATCAGCAGTTTGAATCCACCAGCCCCTCCTTAGAAACCCTATGCGGGGGCAGTTCTACTCTGTCCTGTAGGATTGCTCTGAGTCAGAATTGACTCAATGGCAATGGGTTTGTTTGTTTTGGTTTTGGTTTATGGTAACTCTGTGTTTAACCTTTTGAGGAACTGCCTTTTCTGTCTTTTTGATAATTGCCATGCTAGTGGGTGTAAAGTGGTATCTCATTGGTGATTTCGATTTGCATTTCCCTGATGGCTAATGATGTTGATTATCTTTTCATGTGGTCCATTTCTTTTTAAAATACGTATATGCTTGCTATTTTTTGTTTAGACTGTAAAAACTTCTGTCTGGCAAGGACCGCATCTTCATTATTTTATGAAGAGGGCAGGGGTGTGTTAGTAAAATGTTTAGCAACTGGCTCACATGAGAAGAGAAGCTCTGATTTTTAGCATTTCATGGTATAAATACTCCCACCATGGCAGATTTCTAGCCACCAACATGTTGTCATTGCATGTGGAGCTGGGAACTGGTGCGTACAATCAGGTGACATCATTGGTATGAGCTGGCTCCAGCACACCTGTGGAAGGGAGGAATGGGTGAGATAAACCTCATGAAGGCTGCCAGATACTGTGCAGGCTGGGCACTGCACAACTGCAGGAAGTGTCATTCAATCTTAGTCTAAAGAGTAATTTTTCTCTTTGATATTGTAATAGTTAATATTTATTGAGTGTCTACCAGGAGCCCTGGTGATGCAGTGTTTAAGCGCTTGGCGGCTAACCGAAAGGCTGATGGTTTGAACCTACCAGCCACCTCATGGGAGAAAGATGTAGCAATCTGCTTCCCTAAAGATTATAGCCTTGGAAACCCTATGAGGGCAGTTCTATTCTGTCCTATAGTGTTGCTATGGGTTGGAATCGACTCGACAGCAGTGGGTTTGGTTTTTTGGTTTGGAGTGTCTACCGTATATTTAATCTTCTGAGGCAGATTGTATTATGTTATTTTCAGAGAAATGAAGGCTTAGGGAATTTAATTAACTCAGTGATCCACAGTTAATAACTGACAATGTTGGGTTTTAAAACAGGTCTTTCTTAATGCCAGAGCTCATTCCAGTTCACTGATTGTGTTGAGGGGTTGATGACTTGCAAGGAAGACTCTCAGGACTAAGGATATAGATGTATTCATGGGTAAGATCTATTACAGTGAAAAGATACAAAGCCAAATCCGCAAAGGGAAAAAGCACATGGAGGGAAGTCCAGGGAAAACCAGGCTCAAGCTTCCAGAATCCTCTTCCAGTGGAGTCATACAGTAGATACTTACTTCCTCCAGCAATGAATTGTGACAACAGGTGTGAAATGTTGACCAAGGAAGGTCATTAGAGACTCAGTGCCCATGGTTTTTACTGTGGGCTTGTCACATAGGCACCCTCTGCCTAGCACCTACCAAAGCTCCAGACTTCCAGAAGGAAAGCAGGTGTTCTGGGAAAACTATATTTTTATATAAATAGTTCAGGCACAGTGAACCACTCTTACCAGTTAGGGAACGGTGGGAACCTTCTTGAAATCCTAGTTCCCAGACTCCAGCCAAGCCCAGCCTTGCAAGTAGGCCTTTCTAAGGATAGTAGTCTCAGGCTTGTTAGGTTCTCCTTTGCTCATACTGACCAAGTGCAAAATAGGAAAGCAAATTGAGAAAGGTCAGAGACCATGTCTGCTTATCATTGTATCTCCTCCGCCACCAACACCTGCTTAGAACTTGCTACATGTGGGTTTCTAATAATGGCCCACTGAGTTATACAGATCCTTCTTGATATTCAGCTCCTGTGTGTGTCTGTGCCTCTGTGCTTGAAAGGGCCAGTGGTGGTTCAGTGGTAGAATTCTTGCCTTCCATATGGGAGATCTAGGTTTGATTCCCAGCCACTGCACCTCATGCATAGCCACTACCCATCTATCAGTGAAGGCTTGCTTATTGCTATGATGCTGAACAGGTTTCAGTGGAGCTTCCAGACTAAAATGGACTAGGAGGAAAGATCTGACAATCTACTTCTGAAACTCAGTCAACGAAAACTCTTTATGAATCACAATGTTCTGATCTGCAACCAATCATGGGGATGGTGCAGGACCAGGCAGCATTTTGTTCTGTTGTGCATGGGGTTGCCATGAGTTGGGGGCTGATTTGACAGCAGCTAACAACTATACTTGAAAGATTCTTTGGATTAACTCAAAACTGTTGGCCCTCTAATTTATGATTATGACTGCTTATCGTAGAAGTTCCATGTAGATTTTTAAAACCAGTTCTAACTTCTCAGTTACTTTTCTCTTTTGAAATGCTTTCATTTGAAATCCTGAGGTCTGCCACTT
Organism: Trichechus manatus latirostris; assembly: GCF_000243295.1. Lineage (NCBI taxonomy): Eukaryota > Metazoa > Chordata > Mammalia > Sirenia > Trichechidae > Trichechus > Trichechus manatus. Next base: position 9,997,367 of record NW_004444037.1, read on the forward strand.
GTGTCTCCAGTGGAAATATTTGTTCTTTTGTTCCAGGGCCCCAGACGCAGACTCACTTTTACACTGGTGAACCTTGATGGAAAGTAGAACAGTTTCCTCCGCCTGACCTCCTCAGTGTCTGGGTCACATGTGAGGGTCACATCTTCCTTCCTTCATGAGCATAGGCCGACTAAATTGTCTTTGCCATATCCAGTTGTCACAAGCACATTCAAGGATGCTCTGCAGTAGAGAAACAGTTCTGGGAACAAGAAGAACAGGGCTACCATGAGCTGCCTAAAACTTGAGTTCCTTTTATTCTGAGTTCCATGACAGACTGAGTTAAAACAAACAGAGACTCACCTCCTTTTTGTCTGGACAGTCCCCTCTATTTTCAAGTGAAGCAAAAATTGTTTTCTGTTCCCTCAGTTCTCAAATGAAGTGAAAATTAGTTTCCTGCCTATGGCTTTGCATAATTATTTTTCACATTAATTACTTAAATGCAATGACTAGAAATAATCATCTTTAGAGTTAAGAAAAGCAGATTTCCTGACTAAAACAAGCTGTCTTGTTGTCAGATGGCAAGTGTTCAAAACCTGGATGCTGCCACTCACTGATCTCAGACACTGGGCAAGTCGGTGTAACCACTTTTCTCAGTTTTCTTATGTGTAAAATGGGGAAGATGATAGTTCCTACCTCATAGGGTTGTTGTAGTGGATCAATTGAGATAATGCATCTAAATCATGCACCAAATTAATTTAAAGCAAAACCTGACATATAGTGAGCCTTGAAGAAAACTTAGTAATTGCTATTGTTCTTACCCTCAATATATAAAAATTTATTCTTTGTTTTTGACTGCTTATGCTGATTTTAGTAGATAAAAGTTGTTGCCTTCTACCCCACACTCCTTTAAGGCTTTATTTAATTGACAATGGAAAATTTAAGATAGTTGTTTGAAAGAAGTTCCAGTGTGCTGGGTGAAAGCCTGTTCACCTTAAAACAGATCATGGTATCCTGGAATCCGGCAGCCTTGGCTCCACCCATGTCTTTCTCTGACTTTGTGAGCCGAGGAACCGCTAACTGGGCTGTTGGTTCTCTGAGGGGGAAAGGAATGCTTTCTCCTTCCCTTCATTTGGAATGCGGGGTCTTACAGTCTCTCTCCAATCTGTTTTTCCAGGTGGATCTCAGACCACCCCACCCACCTCATCAGACTCAGAACATTCTGCTTCCCCCTCTGCTTTCTCCTCTCTGCTTAGCCTCCTCCTGGCCTGTCTGTGAGGCTACTTGTAGATCCCACTTCCTTCCTCCTACAACCTCCCTGCCTCTTTAATGGCCTTTAGCCCTTCTTGTTTATGCAAGGAATAATTGGCACATACCTCTTCCTGTGACTCCATGGTTTTCCTGCTGCTTCTCTGGTCGCTCCTGCTGGTTTCCTTCGAGGGTTGCCCTTTCTCTGCCCATCTCTTAAATGTTGGTGTTCCTTGGGGTTCTGTTCTGGGGCCTCTTTCCTAATTCTCCACTTGCCTTAGGAGCCAGCATCTACTCCTGACTTCTCTTAGCATCTATGTGTTGATGACTCCCCAGTCTATATTTGCCACCCTAATATCTATTCTGTGGTCTGAGAATTCTCACAGTTATCTCAAATTCAAAATGTCTGAAAAGAAACTCAAGCTGGTTTCATACCCAGCTGCTGAGAGTCAGTATAAACCTACTCCTCTCCTTCATCCTCTCTCATGTCTGGACTCTCAACAGGTTCTGTTGATTCTGCCTTCTGAATATATCTTGTTCCTGCCACCTTTCTGCATCTCTACCACCCCTTGATCCAAGTTACCACCACATTTTCTTGAGTAATGCAGTAGCCTTTGAATCAATTAGGATTGAGTTTGACTACATATCACAGAAAACTCCCAAATAATAGTAGCTTAAGCAAAACAGAATTTTTTTCTCTCTCCATGTTTAAAAAAAAAAAGGAAAAGGCTGTCCAGGAGTGGTATGGTGGCTCCAAACTAGGGACCCTAGAGTCTATGTATGCCTTCTGTCATCCTAACTTACATTTTTTTTTTTGGCACAAGATAGCTGTTGGAGCTCCAGCCATCTTGTCTAAACTACAGGCTGAGAGAGCGAAGAAAGGCAGAAAAGCAAGAAGGGACTTCTCCCACTTTAGCCAACTACATTTAAAATCCTCCCCAAGTGTCCTGCATAAGACTTCTGCCTGTATATCATTGGCCAAAACTTAGCTACATGGCCATGCCTAGCTATAAAGAGAGCTGAGAAATATAGTCTGTTATTCTGGATATCAGTGTGCCCAATAAAAGTCAGGGTTCTGTTTCTTGTGAGAAATAGATGTTGTGGGTAGACAATTAGCAATCTATGCTACATCTTCCTAACGGACTCCTCTTTTCACTCTTACCTCTCTCCAGACTGTTTTACACAGTGGCCACAGTGAGCTTTTAGAAACATGAATCTGATCATGTTCCTCTCCTGCTTAAAACCCTTCAGGAGCTTCCTGTTATCCACAATTTAAATGTCAAAAGTCTCCAACAATGCATACAGTGGAATACTATTCAGCCATAAAGAGAAATAGAGTTCTTATACTTGCTACATACGGCATGGAGGCACCTTGAAAACATTATGCTGTGTGAAATAAATCAGACATAAAAGAATAAATATTGTATGATCCCACTTACATGAAATACTTATAGTAGGCAGATACAGAGAGACTAAAGTTTATTAGTGGTTACTATGGGTGGATAGGAGCGGGAAATGGTGAGGTATTTCTTAAGGGGTATTGAGTTACTAATAAAGATGATGAAAAAATTTGGAAACAGATGGTGGTGATGGTTGCACAACATGGTGAACAAAGTTCATGTCACTGAATTGTACATGTAAAAATGGTTGAAATGGCAAATGTTTTGTTATGTATATTTTACCACGCACACACACATACCTCTAACAGCGCCTATGGCCCCCCTCATGCTCTAGCATTCTGCCCACCCGTCCACATTAATCTGCAGTTCTTTCTCCTCACTCCCCACCATCAAGCTCACCAGTCTTTCTGTTCCTTGAAGGCACCAGGCTCCACCCCACCTCCGAGCACAGCGCCTTATCTGTTTACTCTGACACATATTTTCCCTCTCTTGACTAGCTAACCTTTCTCCCTCCCTCAGGTTTCAGCTTAAATATCACTTCCTCAGTAGATCCTCTCTGATCTTCCAGGTTAGATTAGGTCTCCCTCTATATTATTATTTTGTACTTTTACTTTGTACCACTTACCTATCTCTATTTTAATAAATTATTAGTATAATCATTTTTTCAATCTCTCTCCCTCATTAACTGGTCTATAAGCTTCAATGAGGCAAGTCCCATATATCATATTTAATTACATTCTCATCGATTAGCCCTGTACTCAGGCTATGATAAATGTTTAATAGTGGTTGTTGAATGATTGATGGAGTCCAGGCTTGAAAGGATTACGAGGAATTTATTTTCAAACATGTTAAAGAGATGTAAATGACACAGATAAGGAGATACATCTTGCAAGGTAGAGATACAGAATTGGGGCACAAGTGAGAAGTTGGTGTTAGAGAAGTGAATTTAGAATCATTAGATCTAGTTCATTTGATGCTCTTTATCCTAAAGAAGGCAGCTTGCTGAGGGGAAGTGTAGTAGTCTTTGAAGCCAGACAGATCTGCTCTGAATCCAAATCTATCATTTGCCAGCTGTGATCTCGGGCAGTTGATAAAACATGAATTCATATTTTGCACAGTGAACATCAAGATTGGCTTGTGGTATTAGGAACAGAAAGGTTCTGGCACCCTTTTTAGGAATTTTTGGTTAAAATTTATCAAATACTTCTATGCTTACTATGTGCCAAGTGTAGTCTTACATACTTTGTAAATATTGACTTTAATCCTCTTAAATCAAATGATGTATTGCATTGGGCAAATCTGCTGCAAAAGACCTCTTTAACGTGATTAAAAAGCAAAGATATCACCTTGAGGACTAAGGTGGGCCTGACCCAAGACATGGCATTTTCAGTTGCCTCATATGCATGTGAAAGCTGGACAATGAATAAGGAAGACTGAAGAAGAATTGATGCCTTTGAATTACGATGTTGGTGAAGAATATTGAATATACCATAAACTGCCAGAAGAGTGAACAAATCTGTCTTGGGAGCAGTACAGCCAGAATGCTCCTTAGAAGTGTGGATGGTGAGACTTTGTATTCCAGTCCCTGGAGAAGGACATCATGTTTAGTAAAGTAGAGGGTCAGCGAAAGAGAGGAAGACCCTTAATGAGATGGATTGATACAGTGGCTGCAACAATGGGCTCAAACATAGCAACGATTGTGAGGATGGTGCAGGATGTGTCAGTGTTTCATTCTGTTTTACATGGGGTCACTTTGAGTCCGAACGATTCAATAGCACCTAACAACAACAGTGACAACTGTAGGCGGTAGATATATTTATTAGTCCCATTTTTCAGATGAGGAAACTGAAGAAGAGAGAGATTGAGTACGTTGCCCAATTTCACAGAGCCCAGAACCCAGGTCAGTCTAATTTCCTGTTGTTGTGTTGTTAGATTTTGACTCATAGCAACCCCATGTGACAGAGTAGAACTGCCCTGTAGGGTTTTTAGGCTGTAATCTTTATGGGAGCAAATTGTTAGGTCTTTCTCCCGAGGAGCTACTGGGTGGGTTTGAACCGCTAGCCTTTTGGTTAGTAGCTGAGCACTTAACCGCGATGCCTTTGGATATTTTGTGATTACCTTTCTGGCTGGTCAAATTGTGTATTTACGTAAGAGTCGGACATGTATTAATCTTTATACTCACCAGAATATAAGTTGGCCACCAAGAAAACCTCACAAACTGGTAAATATGTATTTTTGTAATATTATTATTATACTTTGAGGGAAGAGAAATTTTTGACCAAAGGTGCTCCCTGCTTTTGTGTCTTAAAGACTGTGAGTTATCAGATATCAAAAGTTTCTGACATGGAAGAGCGTAGTCGAGATCACTGAACTGTGCATGTAGAAATTTTTGAAATGGTGTATCTTTGGCTATGTATATCTTCACCAAAAAAAAAAAAAAAAAAAAATGTCGAGAAGGGAGAGGGTTGACATGTCATGCATGGGGTTGTTAACCAATGTCATAAAACAATATGTGTACTACTGTTTAATGAGAACCTATTTGTTCTGTAAACCTTCACCTGAAGTACAATTTAAAAAAAAAAAGTTTCTGACATAAAACAGAAGTGCTACTATAGCTGCTTGTTGATTCAGTATTGGTTTCATACTCTGAACAGAAAGAAAATAACAGCCTCAAAGGGTAAAAATAGTACAGTCACATGAAGCATCAGTCATCCTTTTTAAAAACAGAATTGTAAAGCCTATGAAAGTAAAGGTTGATCTCTTTTTCTGGATGAAAAGAAGTGAATCTTGGTGGGTGTTGGTTATTTCTATATGTCCTCCTAGAATTTTAGGGAACCAATATTTGTTACTACCTGAGAAAGAATCTCATTTGCGCTATTTTGTTTTATAAGATGTAAATTTGACATCAATTCTCAGAAGATTTTTCTTGGAGCCTGGAAAGTAGATGTGAGAACCTTTCCTTAAACAAAACTAGTGACTTTTGCTTTTATTTTTCCTAAGGGCTAGTGCAGTTTTGAAAAATAATACTAATAGCAAAATTTATTGAGCACTTACTATTTGTCAGCTTTGTTGCGATAACTTGATCTGACTTGACTCTTTTAATTCTTACAACAAACTTTTTGCATTGTGCTGCTATTATTTATCCCATTTTATAGCAAATGAAACTGAAGTACAGAGAGGTTAAGTAACAGGATTCAAACTCAGGCAGTCTGTCTCCAGAGTCTTCCCTCTTAAGCAATAAACTATTGTTAGAGAGCCCTGCTGGTTCTTAGCATAAGATATGTAAAACAAAGTAAAATGAGTTGCCCTTTTTCCTTGTTTTTATTTTTCAGAAGCTACCCAGTTTTCTTCCTCCTAAGAATAATAGTATGCTAAGTAACAGGATTAGCTTTATATTTTTAGCAGCCTGGACCCTTGCATCCAAAATATAGGCAGTCCCTGGTTTACAAACAAGTTCCGTTCCTAAGTCTGTCTTTAAGTTAAATTTGTACGTAAATTGGAGTAGTTAAGTACTATTTGTATCTAACGTCAGTTAGTCAAATTTTTGTCTTAGTACATAGTATACTTTTCTGTGCATAAAAAACATTAAACACTTCCAGATACATAAAACATCTTTAACATAATAATACAGTAATAATGACAATGTTTTGATACACGTTGCAAAGTAGCACCTGTTTGTTATTATGAACCACTGTATGTACCTCAAATTTTAATATAATAGGCTTTGCGGGAGTTGGTCCCATAACTTTGGGTTGTATGTAAATTGAATTTAAACTTTGGGTTGTATGTAAATTGAATTTTCCGACCTGGGGACTGCCTGTACCATCATTTAAGACAATGGTTCCTCACTGTCTAGAAGATTAAATGCAGATCCTTAACATTACCTACAAAGCCCTTCATAATCTGGTTTTACCCCCCCTCCCAGTCTCGTTTCCTGCCTCTCCCACCTGTCTCCTCAATGCACGTAACGCCAGTCACACTAAAGTCCTTGCAGTGCCCAAACTTGCCGTGCTCTTTTGTAACTACACATCTTTGCTCGTGCTGTTCTCTTTGTCTATAAGGCTATATTCTCCGTTCTTTTCTGGGAAAACTCTTATTCATGCTTCAAGGCTCAGCTCAAGGAGCTGAAGCCTTTTCTAATTCCTTTCTGGAAGAATTCACCTCTTCTTTTTTGTGTGTCCCACTACGCTTTGTTCAGTAAAGGACTTTCCACACTGCCTTATGAGTGATCATCTCTTCACAATCAGCTGGATTCCTTGAGGACAAGGACTGTGCCTGACTTACTCAGATGCTACATACGTGTGGGATAAATGACTACAGGGACAAAGGGGTGTGAGGGAAATCATGAAAAGGCATGAAGATACTTATAGAATTAATTCCTGACTTTGTTTATTATCCTTTCTGTTAGTACCCTTTGATGTGAGGACATAAACTATTCAATGTGTCCTTCTTCCTTTCATAACCAGACATGGAAAGTTTACAAACTGTGAAGTTTACAATCATGATATCAATGAAACGTGCAATGGTGAAACAACTATCAACTTGGCAGTCAAAATAGTATGTAATATAAAATCATTGGTATTTAGGTTTACTGTCTCAATTTTGGAAACCCTGGTGGTGTAGTGGTTAAGAGATATGGCTGCTAACCAAAAAGGTCGGCAGTTTGAATCCACCAGGTACTCCTTGGAAACCCTACGGGACAGTTCTACTCTGTCCTATAGGATCATTATGGGTCGGAATTGACTCGATGGCAGTGGGTTTTTTTGGTTTGGTCTCAATTTTTATTAATATCAAGTTTAATTTAGCTAAGTTAAACCTAGCTCAAATTCCAACTTTTTCCTGGTTCATCAACATCAAATATTAACTGAATTCTGACTGTGCTGAGTGCTGATGGTGACCACACCAGGAGGACGTTGTTCCTACGACCACGAAATGTTCAGTCTAGTATGGGTAACAGGTATCCAACAAAGAGTCCAAAACAATAGCTGCGTTTATGATACATGTTGTTGTTAGGTGCCATCGAGTAGGTTCCAACTCACGGTGAACCTATGTACAACAGAACTAAACACTGCCTGGTCCTGCGCCATCCTCACAATTGTTGTTATGTTTGAGCCCATTGTTGCAGCCACTGTGTCAATCCATCTTGTTGAGTCTTCCTTTTTTTCTCTGACCCTGTGCTTTACCAAGCATAATGTCCTTCTTCAGGGACTGGTCCCTCCTGATAACACATGTAGAGTACATAAGATGAAGTCTTGCCATCCTCACTTCTAAGGAGCATTCTGGCTGTACTTCTTCCAAGACAGATTTGTTCGTTCTTCTAGCAGTCTTCGGTATATTCAATATTCTTCGCCAGCTCCATAATTCAAAGGCATCAATTCTTTTTTGGTCTTCCTTATTCATTGTCCAGCTTTTGCATGCATATGAGACAATTGAAAATACCATGGGTTGGGTCAGGTGCTCCTCAGTCCTCAGACATCTTTGCTTTTCAACACTTTAAAGAGGTCTTTTGCAGCACATTTGCCCAGTGCAATACATCGTTTGATTTCTTGACTGCTGCTTCCGTGGGCATTGATTGAGGATCCAGGTAAAATGAAATCCTTGACAACTTCAATATTTTCAATATTCCCATATTATCATAATATTTTTTAACAATATAGAGAAAATATTATGGTATATAGAAGTTAAGAAAAGTACAGGCTGCTTGTATTTCAAAGTGTGAGGTATGTGAGCAGGGCCAAATGTATTAAATTGAACTATATGAAATCGCCAGTATTTGATAATTTTCTTATTTCTAAAAATGACAGTTTCTTATGGTTTGACCTAATATTACGTTAGTGAATCTATGAGAAAAGCCACCACTGTTTCTGAATTCACTTAAAAGCTGGTGCTTGGTAATATGGAGATTTCAGATATAGTCACTAGAGTTACTACAGTAACTCCTATAAGTTCCTTCAAGCCTTCCAAGTCTGGTTGCTGTCTTCGTGGTGTAATGTAGTATAACTACACCACTGGAATAGAGGTGAGGAGGAGGAAACCAAGCAGATGATGGTCCCATTGTAGGTACCCAACGGGCTCTCAGTGAGTGGCATGGCTGTTGGACAGTGGGGATCCTGTATTTGGCACTGAGGGCATCTCTTGGAATGTCCAGCTATTCTGCAACATGGATTAATTTTTACTAGAGTAATTGAGTTAATTGCATTAGCAATAGCGAATTAAAAGGGGCTGAATAACTTAATAGGAGCCCTGATGGCACAGTGGTTAAGCACTCTGCTGCTAACTTAAAGGTCACTGGTTTGAACCTACCAGCTCCCTCCAAAAGGAGAAAGATGTGGCAGTCTGCTTCCATAAAGATTTATAGCCTTGGAAACCCTATGGGGCAGTTCTCTTCTGTCCTATAGGGTCGCTATGAGTTGGAACAGACTCAATAGCAATGAGTTTAGTTTTTTGGTTTGGTTTGGAATAGCTTAACTATGGCCCCCAGCTGTGATAGCCGGTAAAATGCATAGCAGTGCAGCCCAGAGTTCTTTGTCCTCTTCTTTTGCCCTTGGTCAGTTTGTTTAACTATGTCCCATTTACCTAACTGTAAAATGCAGATGCTAAATAACTCTTACTTTGTAGGGGTCAGTAGTTGCATAATTAGTTACAGAGAACTTAGAGATTGATGGATGCAAGGAGCTGTGTCAGTATAACCTCTAAGAGCAGTTGTGTCCCTAAACATCAGGGGTTGTCGTTTGTAAGGCTTGTTTCTGTTCTGAATCCAATGCACACATTACCTGAAAGGATAGCTAACGATTTATTAGCTGCAATTAAGAAATGTGCCTATTTCTACTTTCTAGAGTTTATGATGGACTCTATATATTCTCACAGAGATATGAAATAAAATTTTTGTAAATAGATCCAACTATGACTTTGATTAGGATTTTTTTTAAAAAAATGTGATGGAAAAACAATTTTTAACTAATTTGGAAAATTTCAAACATATACAAGAGTATCCAGAATAGTACACTGAACACATGTACTCATCACCCAGCCATATAACCTTCCAGTTACACTCCCCCCAACCCCGGTTTCCATTATCATGTAGCAAATCCCTCCCACTCCCATCATCTTGTAGAAATCACATCATTTCTTCTGGAGATGTTTCAGTATGCATCTCTAAAAGACAAGGGGTCCCCATCTTATGCAGAAATGTAATGCCATCACCATGCCCATATCCACAGAACTTCCTTGATGTCATCAAGCACCCAGTTAGTGAAAGAAATTATTTTTAAAATTTTTGTCCTTAGAATGTTCCCAGTTGTGTTACTAAAGTTTGCTGTTAATTGGTTATTTGCAACACAAAATATTCCTGTGAAAGGATAGTAAAAGCAGTGATCGGTGCCTCTTAGGCCCGCAGAAGCCCGTGGAACACATAATGAAGCAGTCCTGTGTATTTCTCTTTGAATATCTTACTGGGAGGGGAGAGGGTGGAGTCCATGGGCAATTCATCTTCTCTTACTAGAGACCTAGCTTTAAAACACACATTTTCTCCTTCTTGCCACAGCTTTCATGGTGATTCCTTCTCCTCATGTTCATGTTCTCAAACTCCTCCCCCTCTGCCTCCCTCCGCCCCCCCCATCCCCAGTAGAAGCGAAAAGAAGGAACTTCTCCAAGCATAGCTAATTATCTTCGCAGGGGGTGGGGTACATGTAGTATAGGAGACCTGCCATTATATACAGATTAATGTTTTAAAGATATTTAGAAAGCAAATTGCAGTATGATCTATTTAACATTGGAGAAAACTAGAAAATGTATATAGAGTCCAGTAGAAGCTTATTTAAAGACCAAGCTAATGGCTCTGCTTTTGAAATACCTGAGCAAAGCTCAGTTCAATTTTAAATAATTCATATTTCCAATCCATGCTCGTATGTGTGCATCTTTGCCCTCCACTTGCATCAGATAAGCAGAGACGGGATTTTCTTAGTGGAGGAACTGGTCTGCAACGGGCAGTGTGGAGGCAAAGTTCCCACGCCTGTGAGGCTCCTCCCAGCTTTGTTCCTGTCCAGAAACCCAGCCCCTTCCTGTAAGTCATAGGTCAGAGTGTGAGGCTGTAGGAGAATTACCATTGAGGTTTCCCATTTCTAGGGCTGTCATTTCTCTGGATTATCATTTCATCAATCCATCCAGCCATATAGGGATACCAGGGAGGAGGATGAGAATTATGTCCCCATTCGTGCTGCAGTTGTAGGTTTCATACCACATGCAAAAGTCACAGATTAGTCATTATGCACTTGGGTTACTAGTTACCTTTGCCACCCACTGCCTAGCCCAGAAATTGCATTTTCTGTCTTGCCCTCTTGGCTGTCTGGAACTCACACCCATCAGAAACTCACAAAGCTTTTCTCCCCCAATTTCCTCTTGATAAGAGATCGAATTTGTATGATTCTAGTTATTTCTCCTTTCATGCAGATATAAAGTGTCATTAGAAAAAAAAATCCCTAAATATATGAAGTGAAGTGTCTTTTGGAAAGCCTCAGAACACACATATGCGCACACACACACACACACTGTATTTCTCTCTGTCTCTCTCTCTCTCCCACACACACACACACACACACACACACAAAGGGCTCACAGAATCCCTAGTACAGTAGCAAAGTGCTACTAGACAATGTTAACCATTGAAACCCAAGAAATGAGATCTGGGTTAAAGGGCCTACTTTTGCAGGCACTACGTAAAAAAAAAAAAAAGACAAAGAGATTTGCCATGACACGTGCAGCGATTACCATCTCTGGAGGTGGA
>NW_004444037.1:10009237-10010286 GCF_000243295.1 Trichechus manatus latirostris
CCAAAAGTTTCCTCATGCCTCTTTGTAATGCATCCCTCCCATTTCGTTCCTGCCATTTCTAGGTAATCACTGATCTGCTTTTCTGATAAAATAGTTTGCATTTTCTAGAATTTTATGTAAACAGCTCATATAGTATGTATTCTTTGTAGACTAACTCCTTTAACCCAGCATGGTATTTTGAGATTCATCCATTTTTTGTATCAGTATTTTCATTTCTTTTTATTACTGCAAAGTATTCCATTGAATGACTGTACCACAATTTGTTTATACATTCACTTGTAGATGGACATTTGGGGTGTTTCCAGTTTTTGGCTATTACAAATAAAGCTGCTATGAAATTCATGTACAAGTCTTTGTGTGAACATACGCCTTCATTTCTCCTGGGTAAATACAGTGGTCCTCTTTTTTTATCTCAGCATCTCATGCCTAGTACATCATATCCATACCAAACCCATTGCTGTTGAGTCAATTCCAACTCATAGCGACCCTATAGGACACAGTAGAACTGCCCCATAGGGTTTCCAAGCCTGTAATCTTTATGGAAGCAGACTGCTACAACTTTCTCCCATAGAGCGGCTGATGGGTTCAAACTGTAACCTTTTGGTAGCAGCCGAGCACTTTAACCACTGCTCTGCCAAGAGTCCTTGTACATTGCATAGCATATAGTAAATGTTTATAGTGGAATATATATGTGTATGTATATAAAACCAAAAAACCCAGACCAGTTGTCGTTGAGTCGATTCCAACTCATGATGATCCCATACGTTTCAGAGTAGAACTGTGCTCCATAGTTTTCCTTTTTTTTTGATTGTCATGGTTTAAGTGTAAGTTTACAATTCAAGTTAGCCTCTCATACAAAAATGTATACATACATTGTTATGTGACCCTAGTTGTTCTCGCTATATGTACTTTGACAGCACACTCCTCCTTTCAGCCCTGGATTTCCTGTGTTCATTCAACCAGCTCCTGACCCTCTCTGCCTTCTCATCTCACCTCTGGACAGGAGCTGCCCATTTAGTCTCATGTATCTACTTGAGCTAAGAAGCACA
>NW_004444037.1:10011716-10012869 GCF_000243295.1 Trichechus manatus latirostris
AGACCAGTGGAGTATCCTGGATAGCTGCTTACAGGCTTTTAAGACCCCAGACGCTACTCACCAAGGTAGAATGTAGAACATTTTCTTTATAAACTATATTATGCCAATTGAGCTAGATGTTCCCCGAGACCATGGTCCCCACAGCCCTCAGCCCAGCAATTCGGTCCCTCAGGGAGTTCGGATGTGTCTGTGGAGCTTCCATGACCTTGCAAGGCTGTAAATCTTCATGGAAGGAGACTGCCACATCTTTCTCCCGCAGAGCAGCTGGTGGGTTCAAACCACCAACCTTTCGGTTAGCAGCCGAGTGCTTTAACCACTGCACCACTGGGACCCCTTGTGTGTGTATGTAGGTTGTTATAAATGTATAGTTAGCAAATAATGCCCTAAGTAGTTGCTGAATTTTTAATGCATTTCTATAGTAATTGATAGATAAGACTAAATTAACTTTTAAAAAATAACTATTTAAAATTTTATTTTGTTTCAAGACGAGGAATGCATTTTGCTATTGTCCTGTTTCCCTAGTTTGTTCCATGATATTTTATGCATTGTAGTCAAGCTTAATGGTGGCTCAGTGGTTAAGAGCTCGGCTGCTAACCAAAAGGTCAGCAGTTCAAATCCCCCAGCCGCTCCTTGGAAACCCTATGGGGCAGTTCTAATCTGTTCTGTAGGGTTGCTGTGAGTAGGAATTGACTCGACGGCAACAGGTTTTGGTTTATATTTACTGCATTTCTGCATTTGTTACTGAAATCTTCTAAGGAGAAATTGAAGAAATGCTGGTATGTTGCCTAAAGAAACAATGTAAAAGCCAACAAAATATTTTTAAAATCTCTGTTAAACAATTTTCTTTTCTGGCGAATTATAACAAAATCAGAGACTATATAGTAGGAAAAAAACCTAGGCTCTGTTTGTGGGGAAAAAAAGTGTTTAAATGCAGAAAAATTTTAGAAATCTCATTTAAAGGTAAAGACAATTATAATAAAGAACTTTATTAAGTAATTACAATGGGCCAGATACAGTGCTGAGTGCTTTATGAGCATATTACATTTAATCCTCACAATAACCTATGAAATGATATTTTAATATTCCCATTTTACAGATGAGGAAATAAAGACTAAAAGAGGTTAATTAATTTGCCTGGGGCTAAGGAGCTGGG
>NW_004444037.1:10020642-10038007 GCF_000243295.1 Trichechus manatus latirostris
CTAATCCTCTTTAACATAAAATTACAATCACAAAATGGAGGACAACCACACAATACTGGGAATCACGGCCCAGCCAAATTGATACACACATTTTTTGGGGAATATAATTCAATCCATGACACACGCCAAGCTTCAGCCACAGTGAATTTCTTTCAATTCTCTAAATATTCAGTGCTTTGTTGTTTTTATCTCCTAGAGCTTTCTTCGTTACTTTTTCTGTACAGGAAAACCCCTACTTATCCTTTAAAAACCAAATCAGAATGTCATTTCCTCCCAGAAACTTCTCTGACTTCTGACCCAATGACCCCTCAACTCTGTAGCACACCATAAGAAACATTATTTTATGATTAGGATATCATAATATTATTGTGACCTTCTCTTGAAGAAACCCTGGACCCTCCTTCCATAACTTTGAATCTACAGCACACAGCATTGCGCTTAGTGCCTACTTGGCATTTGATTAGTGTTTGATAAAACCAAAAACAAACAAACAAACCGTTGCCATCAAGTTGCTTCCAACTTATGGTGACCCCATGTGTGTCAGAGTAGAACTGCTCCATAGGGTTTTCAATGGCTGTGACCTTTTGGAATTAGATTGCCAGGCCTTTCTTCCAAGGTGCCTCTGAGTAGATTCCAACTGCCAAACTTTTGGTTAGTAGCCAAGCGCGTAATCGTTTGCATCACTTACAGTCATTGTTGTATCAGAACTTAACTGTTTGCACCACCCAGGGACTCCCAGTATTTGTTAGACAGATAGATAAAATAATGATTGAGCTACTTAAATTTGGACCTTTATCTGCTAGTTTCATAAGTAAGCCCAAATGTTAGTATAATACATTGGTAGATTATATATTACAGGGAAATGAACTTAGGGGGCATAAGGAGCCCTGGTGGCACAGTGCTTAAGAGCTTGGCTGTCAACCAAAAGGTTGGCAGTTCGAATCCACCAGCCGCTCCTTGGAAACTCTATGGGGCAGTTCTACTCTGTCCTGTAGGGTCTCTATGAGTCAATCAACTCGATAGCAATGGGTTTAAGTCAACCCAGTATACAAGTCATCCCAAATTTTCCTGTAGAGATTGGCCCATATCTGACAGCTGCTTTTAGTAGCAGGGGCAGGTGATGAGTGAAGATGGGCATCTTGGAAGCAGACCACAGCCTGTTGCTCTTAGGGCTGGAGAGCTGGCAGGTGATAAATCACCCCTGAGAACATTGTCTGAATGAATGTTGTGAAGTCAGCAGTGATTTTCTGCAGGGTCAGGGGACTAAGGGTCATATGATTCTCTTTGGGCTAGTATTATTTTCTGAGGTCTGTACAGTGAATGTTGTGACTTGTTAATAGAAGGATGGTGATTTCTTCCTGCCATTTACTGGTGCAGGTTTCAGGAGCAGGGTGGGTGGCCCTGTCGAACTAGACCCCTTAACACCATGCACAGGTCCTCTACAAGCTGGCCCTTGCTTACTTTTCCATTCTACCCTTTGACCCTGTGCTTCAGTCTCATTGATCTTTTTTTTGTCATTTATTTATTTTATTTAGCAAACATTTACAGTTCTCATACTCTGGGCCACTCTTTTAGGAACTTTGCAAATATTAACTCGTTTAATTCTCAGTACAAACCTATGAAGTAGATACTACTATTACTCCCATTTTACAGATGAAGAAACTTAGGTTATTCTGGAATGTTATTCTTTGTATGTGTTCTTTCTTCTGCTGGGATTCCCCTCCCTACCATTTATCTTCTGAAATTCTGTTTGCCATTTTCACCTTAGCGCCTCTGTGCTCTCTTAGCATCTTTTGTATGTATAACACTTACTACGTTACATAATATGTAGCTCTATGTAAATGCGGGCAAGTTACCCCCAGGTAAATGCGGGCAAGTTACTTAATTTTAGTTTCTGTGTCTGTAAAATGGGTATTAGATCCCAGCATGGTACAAATGGTTTGTACTCAACTACTAACCTAGAGGTTGGTGGTTCAAACTCACCCAGTGATGCCACAGAAGAAAGGCCTGGTGATCTGCTTCCATAAAGATTACAGCCAAGAAAACCCTATGGAATGGTTCTACTCTGTAGCACATGGGGTTGCCATCTGAGTCAGAATCAACTCCATGGCAATGGTTTGGGGTTTTGTTTTGTTTTTGTTTTAAAATGGGTAGGCCAAAATCCATTGCCGTTGAGTCGATTCCGACCCGTAATGACCCTGTAGGACAGAGTAGAACTGCCTCATAGAGTTTCCAAGGAGCGGCTGGTAGATTCGAGCTGCCAACTTTTTTTTTTTTTAACTTTTTTATATTTTATTGTACTTCAGGTGAAGGCTTACAGAACAAATAGTTTCTCATGGAACAGTAGTACACATGTTGTTTTATGACATTGGTTAACAACCCCACAAATGTTAACCCTCTAACTTCTCAACCTTTTTTTTTTTTGGTGAAAATACACATAGCCAAAGATACACCATTTCAAAAATTTCTACATACACAGTTCAGTGACATTGACTACGCTCTTCCAATTGTGCTGTTATTTTCACTTAAGATGAAGGCTTACGGAACAAAATAGTTCTCATTTAATAGTTACTACAAGTGTTGCCCTATGACAATGGTTAACAATCTCACAACACATCGACAATATCCTTACTCAACCTTGGGTTCCCTATCACCAGCTTCCTTGTCCCCTTCTACATTCTGGCCCTTGTCACTGGACTACTGTACCTCGTTAGTCTCATTTGGTTTTACGGGGCTGTCCACTCCCAGGCTGATCGGTGAACCTTGGAGATAACTTCACCACTGAGCTAAAAGGGTGTCTGAGGGCCATACTCTCGAGGTTTCTCCAGTCTCCTTTAGGCCAGTAAATCTGGTCTTTTTTTTGTGAGTTAGAATTATGCTCTACACCCTTCTCCAGCTCTGTCCAAAACCCTCTGGTTTGATCCTGGTCAGAGCAGTCAGTGGTGGTAGCTGGGCACCAGCTAGCTGTACTGGACTCAGTCCGGTGGAGGCCTTGGTAGTCGAGCTGCCAACTTTTTAGTTAGCAGCTGAGTTCGTAATCACCGTGCTACCAGGGCTCCAAAATGGGTATAGCATTACTTATTCACAGGGTAGCTGTGAGGATTAAAAGCACTTGGCATAATACCTGGACTGCATGCTCAGGAAATAAACTCCTCCTACATTGTAGCTTTGTATTCCTTGCGTGCAGTTGCCAACACAGGGCAGGTGCTGTTGTGTGAGAAACTGGAGGGAAAGGAGAGAAGGAAAACCAGGATGGCCCAAGGCAACTAACGGAGAAGAGAGTGTCAGCACTCTCAAATGCCCCATAAAGGTGCCAGTGGATGATAACTGAGAAAAAGAAGACCGTTGGGTTTGGTCATTGGTGACTTTTTTTGAGAACAGCTTCAACAGTGTGTGAAGTGGGAGGCAGGTTGTAAGTGGTTAAGGAAGGAGTGGGCGGGAAGGAAATGAAAGCTGAGAGTGTAATCATCTTGTCTCTCAAGAAGAAAGAAAAGAGGGCAGTACAGTAGCAGGGCCAGAGGAATGGTTCTCAGTATGGATGGGAGAGGCCTGAATGTGTCTGTAGGCGGGAGTAAATCTCACAAAAGAGAATGCCTGGGGAGAGTGCCCTTCCTCCTATCTTGGTTGAAGTTCAGTCTATGCTCAGAATACCTTAGTCTGTTGCCTCTCCTGACACTTGGTTCCTTTAATTCTCTCATCTCCTTATAGCTGGGGGATCCCACAGTCTAGTGGGCTTTGTGGTTAGTTGGGGCCCATGGGGAAAGTATTTAACTTGTCTGAGCTGCAGTTCCCTCACCTGTAAAGTGAGGAGAATGATGCCTACTTCACAGAGATGTTTTGAGCAAACAATGAAACATTGCCTGTTAAGGGCCAGTTACAGTGTTTGAACTGTTGTGTCCTTTAAACATAGGACACAGGATAGAGGGTCCCCAGGCAGGGGACAGGGATTTCAGACTATGAGTTGAAGCGATTTTAGATGAGCAGGGCCAGCGATGGCTGAGTCATCCCAAATACAACAACAGTCTTCATTTTACTGCTTTTCCTTCTATTCTTTATTATAGGAATACTTAAAAAAAAAAAAAAGTAACCTTGTTCATCATACAACTTTTTGTTTGGAATGTATCAATTAATATTATTCAGTAAACATTTTTATATGTCTACATTGTGTTTGTAATAAAATGGGTACATTATATCCAGTTATCTTTGCACATACTGCTTTATATTCTTTTGGCTAGTTTTTCCTGCCATGAATTCCCAGGAGTGAGATTACTCTGCTCAAGGGTGTGGATGATTTTCGGGGTTTTGTATGCCATTAGTTAATTGCAGCAGGCAGATCTGTAGTGAAGGGGCGGGAGGGCAGTGGTGAAGAAGGGTAGAGCACTCAGTAATAGAGTTCAAATGGAGGCTTTATGTGAAAACCTAAGTCTACCTTACACACCTGAGTTCTGTGTGCTGCGTCTAATCCAAGGGAAAGTGGAGCTAGCTGAAGTTTGGGTCTGTGATTGAGTAAATGGAGTTTTGCTGCATTTGGTCTTTGGTACTTTTTTTGAGACTGTTATCAGGAAGTGAAGACGTTGAAAAAGGTGTGTGTCTGAGAGGAAAAGGCAGCAGCAAAGAGAGTCCACTTTTGCGTTCTAGAGCTTTTTGGGGGGAAGGGCAGACCAATTTCATGTTTACAAGATATTAAAGAATTTAATTATTTTGATTACAGCCTTCACAGTGTTAGTATTTTGAACAATTTTAGCAATTAAAGGCGATGTGATTTAGATTATTATTGAGGAAATTGTCACTTTTTGAATCAGTGATTTTGTTAACAAATACTGCTATTAATAACTTTTTCCCTGTATCTTGTGATTGTAATGGATCTTCCTTTTTTTTCTTTTAACAGAAAAAATACCGAAAAGGATTTATTGACATTTCAAAAATCAAGTGTGTGGAAATAGTGAAGAATGATGACTGTGTCATTCCCTGTCAAAATAAATATCCATTTCAGGTAAGCTGGTATATTTTCGCAACAGTGAGATGCTGGCCTTTTAGCCATGCTTACTGTTTGACATTACGTTTCCTGACATTGCTTCGGCAGCTGACTTTTGGGTTCATTTGCCACTTTAATGGTAACTGCTTTTCTTCATAAACTGTTGACGAGTCTTGGTTGAAACATTAACATATTCTTATCTTAGTCTGTTAGATTCTACCAGGGGTCCTGAGTTTCTAAACCAGAGTCCTAGTTTACTACTGTTCTGATATATCATAGAACAGTTAGGACAAGGAGTAGCGGCTGGGACTAAAAAATGTGGGAAGAACTTCTCTCTGTGAAGTTGAAAAGCTGAGAAGGGGCAGGCATGAGCTACCAGAACAGACACGAGACCACAAGTCTGCTTGTGATGAAAAATACAGCATCAGCGTCATCTATTGACTAAACTTTGGACTTTTTAAAGGGCTGTCCCATTATTTCATTTTTTCCTCACACAGATCCTATTGCATAAGGAAGGTAAATATCATACTTTTCTCACTGATGACTGAGGAAATTGAGGCTCACAGAGGTTAAATGCCTTGTCCAAAGTCACTTTGGGAATTAAAAACCTGCCTACAACATGCATTCACATTTTCTCAGTCCAAAGTAGGCTCAGTGTGGCATCCTGAGCCCTTGGCTACATCCAGGCTGGAATCTTGGTGCACACATGCATAGTTGAACCCTAATATTCTAGAGCTTGCAGCGGACAAACCAGTACCCCTCTCCAGGATCTAACCACCATTTCTCTGGTCAAGGATACCTTTTTAAGCTTTCCTTTGAGCAGTAAACATGTCAAGTAAAATTCACTTTTTACCCATGGCTATGGTCTCACTAGGTCCTGAGGGGAAAATGGCAAAAATCTTTGTCAACGTTGCATCACAGTGGAGTTTTTGGTTTTTAATGGCTGCTATGAAAATCATCAATTACATTTGAAATGAACATGTACCAGTTTGGGGATTAAGATGACCTGAAAGGAATAAACTGAAATATTCAATCTTTAAAAGCGCATCTGGATTACTTTCCACTATGGTGGCAACAACACGATACGAGGAAGGACTACATTTAATTTTCCTTTTCCCATTCCTCATCTTATATCTGCCATTTCTCTGAGTGAAGAGCAGGACAGTAAAGTGCTTAAAGAGGTGACTCTAATCCACACTGCCTGGTTTGCTACTGAACTGCTCTGTGACCTTGTGCAAGTCACTGAAACTCTCTGTTTGCACTTCTTAAAAATGAGAATAATAACAATAATAGTACTCACCTCAGAGAGTTGTGACAGTTAACTAAGGTGATATATAGTTAAACATATAGTAAGAAAGAACAACATAAGTGTTCATTTCTAGTACTGTTACATTACTTTTACTACTGCAACAGCTGCTGTTATTAATACTACACATAACACCCAGATCTACAAGTGAGCCCAATTTAAATCTTTTCATTTGAGTGTGTTAAGTACATATATAACTTGTGGAGTGTGTGTGTGTGTGTGTGTGTGTGGTATGTATGCACGTAATTCCATTTGAAGTTTAGCAGAGAAGCAGTCCTACACACTTATGACAACAGATATTTTGGTGAGTGGTTGTGGGAGGCTATGGGCCTCATGATTCTGGACCCAGAATTAGGATTCTTTGCTGTCCAAGCTACTATCTGTCTGTCAGTTTGTCATACTATGACAAACTGAAGTGGCTTGCATGTTGCTATGATGCTGGAAGCTGTGCCATCAGTATTTCAAATACCAGCAGGGTCTCCCACAGTGGAAAGGTTTCAGTGGAACTTCCAGACTAAGACAGACTAGGAAGAAAGACCTGGTGACCTACTTCTGAAAATTAGCCAATGAAAAACTTATAAATCCCAACAGAATATTGTCTGATATAGTGCTAGAAGATGGCCCCTGTAGGTTGGAAGCAACTACACAATAACCGCAAAAATGGACTAAAAAAATACCAACAATCTTGAAGATGGCACAGAACTGAGCAACATTTCATTCTGTTACACATAAGGCCACCAAGAGTCAGAGCCAACTTGATGGCAACTAATAACAACAACAAGTTGTCCAAGTGAAGAGATCACTCAGTAAGCTTTGGGTTGATTTAAGAATGATGATAAAAATAGGACAACAGAAAACATTCCATCCTTGAACCATTTTTAATTGATGAATAAATATAAAAAGAGTCAAAAACAATCTTAAAAATTAATCCAGAAGAGGTAGACTTGAGCTTTAACTATGTAATTTAAATCAGCAGAATTTGAAAGTGAAAAATATCCTCTTTTATTATAACTTAAAGCATAGATCTTAGTTTCCTGTCTTAACAGTGAAAGTTTGCATCAGGTTCAGATACAAGAGAACAGAAGGGCCAAAAAAAAAAGAAAAAAGGAGTAAAAGAAATTTTCAAAAGATACCAAGAGAAAAAAGGAGGTTGCTTCCTCCTCCAGCATATTCTAGCTCTTAGGAAGGGATAGGAGTCCCTTGATGGTGCAGAAGTTTAATACACTGAGCTGCTAACTGAAAGGTTGGAGGTTCAAGTCCATCCAGAGGTGCCTTGGAAGAAAGTCCTGGCGATCTACTTCCAAAAAATCAGGTATTAAAAACCGTTTGTATGGAGCATAGTTCTACTTTGACAAACATGGGGTCTTTGGAAATGGGAATTGACTCACAACTGGTTAGGAAAGTGTATGAAGCAAGGGGCAAAGTGGGTAAATCCCACCTTTGTTGCTGACTGCATGGTAAGGATCAGCATGAATCCAATCCCCCAAATATGGGGATGGATCCAACACTCACCTTCCCACTTCTCCATCCTCATTGCCAGCCACACAAGTGGCACCCCATCTCTGACCCTGGTCGCCCAGAGCTAGGTCAGAGCTCGCAAGTTAGAAGGGCACCTTCTTTCAGACTGCTGAATAGGCAGATACCAGGCCCTGATGGCTCTCACTGCTTCCATGGGTTTGATAATTCACTAGAACGATTCACAGAATCTCACAGAGAGTATACCATACTTATGGCTACATCTTTATTACAATCCAAAGAGAATAAAATGAGGTCTGGGAAGGTTCCCAGCGCAGAGCTTCCATGGCCCAAAGAGGGAAGCTCATCTGAGCCTTCGGGTGGTATGTCTGGAAATTTCTCATAGAAATACAAATGCCCCAAGTTAGCTAGGTAATATGCCAAGCAGGAAGCTCATCTGAGCCTTAACAGTCTCCCCACATGGCCATGATAGATTACATCATGCCTCCTAAGACTTAGTCAGCATTAGGCCCCCAAGTATTCCCTCCTGGTATGGTCAACCCCCACTCATTAGCTTCAGGTGTGGTCCAGCTCTCCGGAATCAAGACCAAAGGCCAAATAGCTTTTTGCCAGGTGACTCATCACCCCACAGGATGGATAGAGAAAATAGGGAGGAACCAGCTGCCTAGTGGGCTACCTCTTTGTTGCCTCCTAGATGAGTCATTTCTGATGGCAGCTGGGGATTCCTCAGGAAGTGGTGTTTCTTTCTCGACATTTGAGCCCAAATATAACATCTGTGAGATTTCTCCTACACCACACTGTCATTAAAACTCTATTGAATAAATGAATGAGTGAATGAAGATATAAGTAGGAGGGAGGGTAACTATGAGTTAATAATGTTACTAAGGGAGAATTATTTCCTCCTTGTTGAAATAGAATCTGTGCTTTGAAATTTGCAAAGTTCTGTCCCCTGACAGTTTCTGCTGTGATAGAATGACTCATCAGAAAATGGGAAGCACATGAGAAATGTGGCTCCCCTGATTCACCCAGCCACAGGCTCCTGTACATGACATGTGACCTGGAGTTTGTTGAGGGAAGGATATTGTCCCCAGATATCTCTTCCAACAACCTGCCTAACTACCTGAGATGCCAGGATTAGAGATTTATTATTTGCATTTAAAGGTGGTATGTCTAGAAATTTCTTGTAGAAATACAAATGCCCCAGGTTATCTAGGTAATATGTCAAGCTAGTGTTAGTTATCAAAACTCTGAATTTGGATTAATTTTTTCAGATTAGCTAGTGTTTAACACCCTTTAACAAAGTTACAGGCTTGTTGGACTGGCCATCAAGGGCAAAATGACAGACCAAAGACAAAATTCCTGGGTGATTTCCCAAGCTTAGTTTTATTATTAACATTAAAAATATTAAAAGTAAGACTGTGTGTAATTGTCTGCTAGGTATTACCTCTAAAAGAGGCACTATGCTTAAAAGTGTGGGCTCCCAAGTCAGAATCCTGGCTTTCTGGATTGCCAGCCAAATGATGATGGGCAGTTTAGATAATACAACATTGTGGTCACCATTTGCAGCACATTCTATGTGAATGGTATCTCCTGGAATTATCCAAGTGTAGAGGGCCTGTGGATAGGCATTAGTTTCCTCATCTGTAATATGGAAATAGTAATACTGTGATGGTAGAATTAATTGAGTTAATTAATGCCTTTAAAGCACATAGCATAGAGCTGGGATAGTCAGTATTTAATAAAGTTGTTGTTGTTGGTTGCCATGAAGTTAGCTCTGACTCCTGGTGACTTTATGTATTAACAGGATGAAACGTTACCCCATCCTGTGCCATCGTTATAATCGTTGGTATATTTGAGTCCATTGTTGCGGCTGTTTTGTCAATCCACCTCATTGAGGGGTTCCCTCATTTTCATTGACTCTCTGCAAAACATATTGCCCTTTTCTAGTGATTGGTCTTTCCTGATGATGTGCCCAAAGTAAGCAAGTCAAAGTCTTTCCATTCTAGCTTCTAAGGAGCATTCTGTTTACATTTCTTCTAAGACTGATTCGTTCATTCTTTTGGCAGTCCACAGTATATTCAGTATACTTTGCCAGCACCACAGTTCAAATGCATCCCATTCTTCTTCTGAATTCCTTTTTCAAGATTTATTTAATAATGTTAGCTACTATAGTTATTTATTGTGGCAAAGGAATGATGCTGAAAGTGTAGTCCATTTATCTAAAATATTATTTTGAAAAATACTGGATTAGAATATTCCATTACACCAAGTTTATCTAAGGATTAAAA
This sequence comes from Trichechus manatus latirostris, assembly GCF_000243295.1. NCBI lineage: Eukaryota > Metazoa > Chordata > Mammalia > Sirenia > Trichechidae > Trichechus > Trichechus manatus. Next base: position 10,030,688 of record NW_004444037.1, read on the forward strand.
GAAATACCAAGATTAATGAAGCATCGTGACCAATGTATATATTTTCTTCTATAAAAACACAATCCTTTGCAACATATGTATCTCACTGAATGTGGAAATGAAGAAATAGACATGCTTTTGTAAGAAAAGATTGTAAGTTATTTGAATCTGAAGTCACTAACTTCTATTCCGTTATTCGAGAAACATTTATTGAGTGCCTGTAGTACCATGGGCTCTGTGCTAGACAGACGTGCTGTGTCTATGTATTTCTCACCAGTTCCATCTCTTGTTTTATTCTAGGTTGTCCATGATTCTAACACACTTTACATTTTTGCACCCAGTGTACAAAGCAGGGACCGGTGGGTAAAGAAGTTAAAAGAAGGTAAAAAATTATGTAACGAAATATTAATCTGTATAAAATTTCAGTACATAACATTGTTATGACTAAAACAGAAATACAGACAATGTAGTCACTGCATTTATAATCTTTTAATCTTCGATAAAGATTTTTTCAAGGACTTTCTCTTACTGTAAGCGATATCAACATCCTGAAGATAACGTCCCTTTTAAAAGCCTAGTTTCTTCTAGTGGCATTTGTATTATTTCTAAGAAAATTCTGCTTTCATTAAACATGTCATATATTTGAAGGTCATATATTTGAAGCTCTGGGCTTTTATGATCAACAGGATTTGGTATTTCCTAAGAAATTGCTTGTGTAGTCAACATTTGGTCAAGAAGTTTATGGTAGGGATGGATTGGCTTGTATGTGAAGTGTTTAAACGGGCGATTTGTTCTGCATAAACCTCATTACTTCTTCTGTGGAAAAAAAGTAGTGGTGAGCTAGATTTTGCATTTTTCCATCATGGTCCGGCAGCAGTTAACATCTGTTAAGAAGGGGGCTTCACCAAAAACAAGGTGAATGAGGAGCAGGTGACTTGTCTGAATGCTGAATCATATGCTGTGGTGAGAGTGTTCTCGTAAGAAACATGGTATCGGAGGAACAAGTCATGATGGACTGTGTTACAGCACATTTTGTAGTCTCTGCTTTGTTCCACTAATCATTACTGTATCTGTGAGTTACAGAAATAAAGAACAACAATAACATTATGATTAAATATCATCCTAAATTCTGGGCAGACGGAAGTTATCAGTGTTGCAGACAAACTGAAAAACTAGCACCTGGATGTGAAAAATACAATATTTTTGAGAGCAGTAAGTATTCATTTTATTCTGTAATTATGTGCTCGGAATGTACATATTACCTGTATGGTGAGAAAGTGGCATGATTGATTTGTCAAGTACTTAGAAAGTTAGGAAATAAACTGTAAAATATTTTGATTGAGTATGGCCTGCGTGCTTTCTAGCACAGTGTAAATGTAAGGTTGGTATATTTTTTAAGAATAATTATATTGAGTTAGCAATAAGACCATCTCATGGAATCGAAAGGTCTGTTTTGGGGAGCTTTTATTACAACACTTAAGCCTGCTAAAAATGGATCTATTAAAAGATGAACCCAGTGTAGTATTATCAGCAGCTTTTCTTAACACTGGTGTTCATGTATTCTTCAATAAATAAACTTTTCTCCAGTGTGTAGCTAGAAACCTCATGTAACAATGCGCCAACAATCTGAATAGGACTTATTCTCATTATGATAGGGCATCCAAAAAACCCAAACCCGTTGCTGTCGAGTTGATTCCGACTCATAGCAACCTTATGGGACAGAGTGGAACTGCCCTATAGGGTTTCTAAGGAGCAGCTGGCGGATTCGAACTGCTGATCTTTTGACTGGCAGCTGAACTCTTAACCACTGTGCCGCAAGGGCTCCTGATGAAGCATAGTGGTGTGGATTTTAGCAGTAGCTTCACAGTCTTTCAGGGCAGTAAAGTGTCAGAGTGATACCTGTACGTGAATGCTTTGATGAATAAGACTACTTGGGGTTAATTGTGACAATTAACTCCCTTACAAATCCTGGAAATAAAGGTAGCACTTAGGTATAAGCTAAAAATGCACAGAGATTCAAAATTGCTAGTGCTCTAAAATACCCATCATAATGATTGGATGTGGGTAGTGGTAGAATTCTTGTCTTCCGTGCATGAGACTCAGGTTTGATTCCTGGCCAATGTACCTCAAGCGCAGTGGAGTGTCAGCGGAGGTTTGTATGTTGCTATGATGTTGAACAGGTTTCAGTGGAGCTTCCAGACTAAGACAGACTAGAAAGAAAGGCCTGGCAATCTACTTCCAAAAAATCAGCCAGTGAAAATCATGTGGTTCACAATGGTCCAATCCCAGTTGTGCATGGGGTCACCATGAGTGAAAAGCCAGTTTGATGGCAGCTGACAACAATAATGATTGGATATACCGTATTTCTCTTTTCCTGCTGGCATGATACAGGATGCTCACTGTGTCAATCAGATCTGTGTGGTAAAAGTTCTAGATACAAACAGAATGGCCATTCAGCAGGGATGCTGCATTGTGCATGATGCCAGGCCAGATGACTTTTCTGGCCCATCCAGCCCCCAAGTCTATGAGTCCTGGCACCCCAATTCTCTTAGGGTAGCCTAACATTAATTTAGCACGTTGAAAGGAAGGCCCAGGTTTCCAAGGCTGTTACTTATTTCCTGTTTTTTTTAAATTTTCTTAAGGCTTAGTATTAGTTTGTTTAAAGTCTAACTTGCTGTAAAAAGAAACTAAAAAAATAGTGTCTTAAACTAGAGAAAATTTATTTCAGTCTCGTGTAATAACCCAATGGTGATGGGTGATTCAGGGCTGATAGGGGTAGCTGTCAAATGGGTCACAGGGTCTGCTTCAGTTCTAGCTGTCTCATCCTGGCAGCAAGAAGGGGGAAAGTGGTCAAGGGTGCCCAGAGGAAGACTTTTAAGGGCAAGATCTAAAAACGGCACATACTATTTGTATACAGAGCCCTTTATTTAGAATGTGGTCCCATGGCCACATCTAGCTGGGAAATAAAGTCTTTAGCTGGGTGCATGTGCCTGCAGAAACTCCAGTACTGTAGACTATAGGTGGAAAGGGCAGACTGCCAAAACTCATTCATCTTTCTCAGTGTTCTCTTTCATTTTTACTATTACTGACTCAACATGAATTGTTGAGTGTCTAGTTTATGCAGTGGTGGGGACACAAAGAATAAAACATGATCCCCAATCCTTGTGGCACTTACAGTCTATTCAGGAAGACAGAAATACCAGCCAGCTATAAAAGACAGAGTGATTAATTCTATTCTAGAATAGTGATAACAAGCAAAAAGCACCAGAGGGAGAGTATGAGAGTGGGCTTGTCGTCTTTGTGTTTATTTTAACTTTTCCTTAAAACTACTGTTATCTTATTTTTTTTGATTGTTGGTAGATAGCACTTTTGACCTGGTTTCTGTTGTTGTCATTTTCAGGTATAAGAAAAGCACTACCTCCAGCACCAGAAACAAAGAAGGTAGGAGGGCTCGAACTTTTGGAAGCATTTGTGGTTTATTGAGCATGTTTGTATTCATTCATGTGACAGCTGTTTTCCCCCAGGATCATATTTAATATCAGAAGTAGATGGGCTATGGCTTATTTGATTTTTTTCTTGGCGTCAAATAATATTAATTTAATTGTATCATATATTATCAGTGGGGGCCTTGTATTTTGGCTTAAAGAATTACATAAGAAACGTGAGACTTTAAAGGAATATTTCAAGCTTGAGATCTCAGTATTATGATAAAGGAGTGACTTCAGTGACTTACTGCCTTTGAGGAGTGGGGTATGGTGGGAAAAACACGCACTTTGACTTAGCACATGATCAGAGTCTGGTAAGATGACTTTGGGTGCGTTACTTAAATCATTATTTTATCAACTGCAGAATGGAAATTATAGAACTCCACTTCATGGGTGGATATTAAGGCTATATGAGGAAAAAAATGTGTTAGGTACAAAGCAGTGTGCCTTGCACATAGTAGGCACAAACCAAAAAAAAACCAAACCCACTGTGGTTGAGTCGATTCTGACTCATAGCAACCCTATAGGACAGAGCAGAACTGCCCCATAGGGTTTCCAAGGCTGTAATCTTCATGGAAGCCGACTGCCACATCTATCTCCCACAGAGCAGCTGGTGGTTTCGAACCTCTGACCTTTCATTTAGCCGCTGAGTGCTTAACCACAGTACCACCAGGGCTCCTTATAGTAGGTATGAAGAAGTGCAGATTCTTTCGAGTGGGAAGAGACCTGATAAAATACTCCATAGTGAGCTCTTCTCTGCTGCAGACCATTTGCACTGTTGATCTACCTTTAGTCCTCCCGGCTTTTACTCTCATTATCACCAGCTCCTCTCCCTGAAAAACTGTCCCTGACACTCAGTGTTTAATGACAGCTTTTGCTCATCTTCTATATTGTGAACCCCGTGAGAGATCCAGTAGCATCAACATCTTCAAACTCATGGGAGGGGACACCAGATTGTATTAGGTAGATTTGAGGCTTCTGCTTTGTTCTGTGGTGATGTATAAATCTTTTAGTGTTTTGCTTCATACCCAATTAAAACAGACGACTGTACTTTCAAACATTATCTTTTATTTATTTATTTATTTTAGCGAAGGCCTCCCCCACCAATTCCACCTGAAGAAGAAGATAATAGTGAAGAAGTAGTTGTAGCAATGTATGATTTCCAGGCGACAGAACCGCATGATCTCAGATTAGATAGAGGCCAAGAGTATATTATATTAGAAAAGAATGATGTTCATTGGTGGAGAGCAAGAGATAAATATGGGTAAGTATTCTTTCTCTCTCTCTCTCTGTATGTGTGTATGACACGCAGTGGGTTGATGGGAGTTTAGGGTTGAGTGAGAAGAGGATGAGCTGTGCTATCATGCAATGAGAGTAGATCAGCTGGCTGTAAATGAAAGTGAACATTATTACTTTGCAGTAACACAACGTATTCTTAATGATCACTCAATACATGTAAATTGATCAATCATGTCTTTCCCGAAGTTAGAATACATTACACTGTTCTCTTCCTAGTCCATTATATGTTTTATTTTATTATTTTGACCTTGGAGGAAATTACATTTTATGTCTTCCCCTTCACCACGATGTAAATATCGTATTTTTCGCAAATAACGTTCCCACGTAAATAACTCACTCATATATATAATGCTCAGAAATGATAAAATTAAGTAAAACAGTTCTGGCATAGTGCACATGTTATTTGTTTTTAAAAATACAGTAAGTAACCTTAAATTTTTCTAAGCAATAGTCTCTCTTAATTTTCTTCTTAGGATATATATAACTATATATAATTTTAATTATAAATTATAATATAAATATATAATTATAAATTCATAATTTATATTTATATGTGTATAAAATAGACATACGTGCAAGGAATTAAACAGCAAACATTATTCATATAAGATAATAGCTAGAGATAGCGAAGAATTAAACAAAACAGGAAGTAATTTAAGATTTAAAGGAAACAGTGAGTCCTCCCAACCTTATTACGGGTAAATATATGGGTAAGCATAGGGGTAAGTGTCTTTTAGGCTTTGTTAAGAAAACTACCTCCTGTGCTTGGTGGCTTAGTGGTTAAGAGATATGGCTGCTAACCAAAAGGTCAGGAGCTTGAATCCACCAGACACTCCCTGGCAACTCTATGGGACAATTCTACTCTGTCCTATAGGGTCGCTATGAGTCAGAACCCACTTGATAGCAATGGGCATGCTTACCTCTGAAATATAATCCCATGTATATTCTGAGTGTACATGGGTAATACCAGGATGACTTTTTGTCCCGGTCACAGCGCGCGCACGTGCACGCACACACACACACACACACACACACACACACACACACCCCACACACACACAAATCCCTATGCCTACCCCCCGTCCTCCAGCCTGCTCTCTTGCCTCATCCCCAATTCCAACTCTCCATTCCTTAGTACTCTTCTTGAGAAGTAGTGGAGGCCTCTGGGTTAGCCAGGGCCCTTCTCTTCTGCTTGCTTCTTGGGAGCTCTTAACTCTTTGTTCTATGCTTACAAGAACGTTGTTATTGCTTGTGTTTGCCAAACACTGTAAAAGACTTACTTTTTTTAGTATAGAAATTTTTAAACACACATAAAAGCAGGTAGGAGTATAATGGAGCCCCTTGTACCAATCACATGACTTTAAAAATTACCAATATTTTACCAGCCTTGATTTATCAATCTCTCCCAATTTTTTTTCCTAGATTTACCATCCTAGTCATCATGTCATTTCTGGTTTTTTTAAAAAAACAACTGCCATGTCATTATCATGTCTTTTTTTTTTTTTTTTTAAAGATATCTGTAGACTTTCCCCTAACATCAGGCCTGGGGGAAGAGTACAAAGGAAATCCATATATCATGTATCTAAATATTTAGAAGTTATAAATAAAGCTGGAAAACTGGTAAATAAAGTATGTTTTATCCTCCAACTTAACAAATATACTTTCATAAAGATGAGGAAGGCAGGGTTTGAATTTAGGATTCCATGCCAGGATGCAGCAGAGTGTGGAGAACTGACTCCCTGTGCTGCTTCCTTTCTCTTCTCCTTTCTGTAACCCTGGGCTCCACCTCACATACACTGTGTTGATCTCCCAGCCTGTATGTCCAACCTCTGTCCACATTGCTTGCAAATCCATCCCCCACCTTGGGCACCCCTCGGGCATGGGGTGAGAGAGGGCACACACAGCCAGCACAATTTGCTCTCCAGCAGATAGACCCAGGGGAAAGGCCCATCTAGGCCTTGGAAATGGGCAAGGAATTCTGTGAGGTCCTAGTTACCCAGGTGATGGTCTAGAAGGGGTGGTGGGAACATAGGTTTTGGATGGGCACATCTCCTTAACTTAGCAGAGCTCTAAAGAGAGGGGTCAGGCCAGGGGCCTCTCTTGCCCAGGTCTAAGGATGGTACTAATTATCTAATTCCAGTTTCCTCTATTAGCTCTAGTGTGCATTTTTACAGTTAGTTTATTCAAATCAGTATTCAAACAAGATCTACACATTGCATTTTGGTTGATATGTATCATGTCTCTTTTAGTCTACGACATTCCCCTCCCCAGTCTTTGTTTCATACCTTTTATTTGTTGATGAAACCGGGCCATGTACCCTCTAGAATAAGCCACAAATCTAGATTAAGCTGATTGCTTTCTCATAGTGTTATTCGATATGCCACTATTTCCTATATATCCTGTAAACTGGCAATTAGATCTAGTGGCTTGATAACCTTAGAAGGTGATCCCTGGTTCTCTCACTTTTAATGATGCTAAGATTGCCCCACGTGTCTGTCAGTTTGTCATACTGTGGGGGCTTGTGTGTTGCTGTGATGCTGGAAGCTATGCCACTGGT
>NW_004444037.1:10042308-10044130 GCF_000243295.1 Trichechus manatus latirostris
TTTTACTAAGCTTTGGTTTCCTCACCAGAAAATGGGTACAATAATGCCTGCCTACCTCAGAATTTTTGTGAGATCAAATGTGGAAGTACTTTGTAAACTGCGAAATGCTTTATGTATATAGAATTATTGGGAGTCACCTCGTGTTATATATATAAACTGTAGGAAAGTTTATGCTTTAATTATCTCAGGAAGGCAGTAATCTTTGTTCCTTTTGACAACCTTTCAGTAATTTCAGAGTTTACCTAAAGTATTTTTTTTATTTCTAGGCGTGAAGGATATATCCCAAGTAATTACGTAACAGGAAAGAAATCAAACAACTTAGATCAATATGAGTAAGTAAATGTTTATGTTGTGAATGTGGAAAGCCAGAAAATGTTTTCATTTTCCTAATTACACGAGGCATTTTGAAGATCAATGGATACTTTTCATTATCTTTAAAAGGTATCGCCAGCATAGCCTTAACTCAGCTGCCTAGTGTGGTAAAAGTTTGTGAGAATTAGTTTGTATAATATGCTTTACCTAAAAGTGCTACGTGTGGATGGAGTTACACAAGCAGATGCAATCAAACTGATTTTAAACAATGGTCATAGTGAAGAATCTAACAAGCACAGCTTACTTGACTTTTGAAATAAGATAATTTATTCATTCACTAGGGGACCCTGGTAGTGCAGTGGTTAAAGTGCTCGGCTGCTAACTGAAAGGTTGGCTGTTCAAACCCACCAGCCACTCTTCAGAAGAAAGATGTGGCAATCTGCTTCTGTAAAGATTACAGCCTTGGAAACCCTATGGGACAGTTCTACTCTGGGTTGTTATAAGCTGGAATAGATTCGACGGCAATGAGTTCATTCAGTCAAGAAACAGGAATATAATATCCCAGAGTGGCCTTTAAAAAAAGCATGTTTTGTTGTTTCTTTTTCTGAATATAATAGAAATATATGATTATTGTTTTTTTTAAAAAAGCTTGAAAATACAAGAAAATGTAAGTAAGAAAAAATTACTCGTTAGTCAACCAGAGGTGACCACTGTCAACATTAGTGTTTCCTTTTAATGTTTTTACTGTTGTTTAAAAAAAATGGAATCATGCTGTATATATGATTTTGTTATCTTGCTGTTGTCATTTAATGGTATGTCACGAGTATGAGTATTTCCTCTTGCTATTAAATAGTCTTTCAAAATATTTCCATAGCTGCGTTACATTTCATTCAGACATAAATACGTGAAATCATTACGAAGATCTCAGCATGTATCAGGCTTTGGACGTACAACCAGGCATATGGCACACGGATGTCCAATAATTTAATCATTTCCCTGTTGGGGTGGCATTAGGTTGTTTTAAAAAAACCCATTGCCGTCAAGTTGATTCCAACTCATAGCGACCCTGTAGGGCAGAGTAGAACTGTCCCATGTGGTTTCTAAGGAGCGCCTGGTGGATTTGAACTGCCAACCTTTTGGTTAGCAGCCAAGTTCTTAACCACTATGCCACCAGGGTTTCCAGGTTGTTTTAGGTATCTTTATTATATAAAAATGACTAGAATAACCTCTTCCTGGTTATTTTCTTAAACTAGATCTCTAAAATCTAAGTATTAGGCCAAAGGTTATGTATGAACTTTTTGATACATGTATGACTGATGCAGAGTCACTGGGTGGTACAAAAGGTTAATGCTCTCAGCTGCTAATCAAAAGGTTGGAGGATCAAGTCCCACCTAGAGGTACCATAGAAGAAAGGCCCGGCAATCTAATTCTAAAAACTCAGCCCTTGAAAACCCTATGGAGTACAGTCCTCTGACAAAATGGAGTCACTACAGGTCAGAGCAGACTCAGT
>NW_004444037.1:10044956-10046293 GCF_000243295.1 Trichechus manatus latirostris
CATATGGCATGGTGCCATGCCTAGCCAAAAGAGAAAGGAGAAACATGTTCTCAGTTTGAGCAGGCAGAAGTTCCCCTCATCTACTGTCCTCCCACTCCATGTTTTTCTTTTTGCCACAGCCCATTCCGTAACACGTCTTAGATGTTCCCAGGGCTAAAAAAAAGCCTTCTGCCAGCCGTTGAATCAGTAGTTCTTCTGTTGTTTGCTCAGACCTAAGAGGAGTCCCAGGGAGCAGGCTGTCCACTGTTCTGGAATCCCCGTTGCCAAGCCCCAGGCTCCTATGGCTACTGGTAACCTTGTTCTGACCTCTACACCCAGTTACCCACTTGGGGAAGGGAGGATCAGAGGAGGAACTGCTGCAGGAAAAATGTGGGTGTACTGTGATGGTCAATAAGAGGGTGTTCTTGATGGAAAGATGCTAAAGAAAGAAGGTGACAGAACTATAGGGCCCTTAGAACAGACAAAAAGTCTAGGATAAAGTCTTTGAGAGGGTGACATGGGCAGGGCAAAATTAGAGAACAGGGTAAGATTTACAGTGGCAGGCTGGTTGTTTTATATTTTTCTTTTATTTATGCATATGGTCTTCTTTTCACAATTTATCCTCACTCATCCTTCCCAAGAAGTTTGGCCAGGATATAGCCTTTCCAGAAAGTACTGAATGCCCCAAAACCTCCTATTTCTCTCTATTCAGATACTTCTATGAAGTCTTATTCCCCTGGAATGTTTTGAGGTTGACTAGCCAATGTGAAAAACTAATTCACATTAGAGTTTTGATAACTGAGAATGGTTTGACAAGTCACCTACATATTTCTGGGCAGTTATTCTTTATCAGGTATTTCTATACATGTAGTTCCTTCACCAGTAGGAGTTAACCTCTAGTTGAAGCATTTGTATGGCAGGTTGTGAGAAAAATGTATATGGGCTGACATCTGTGCAGTAGACTCCTCTGCTCATATCATGTGGACTCCTTTATATCTTACTGGTGTGACAGGAGAGTTCATCTCAAGTCATTATTGAGGCTGCCCCATTGAGTTTCACACAAGTCACAAGCGTCAAAAGAAACAGAGCAAAACATAAGAGCAGATCTCCTGGGTCTTCTAGGATTGCTGGTTTCCAGCACTCCCAAAGGCCTAGTGGTCACCTAAGGCTCAACTGTAGGAATCTCTGCTGTGGCCAAGCGGCCCCTTGTTGCCTCCCACCAGGACCTGCCACCACCCTGTGCCATAATCCCAAGCCTCTGCAGATCTGTGTCCCTTCTTGGAAACCTTTATCTTGATACTGCCCATCTTCTACCTCATTCTCAGAGGAGGTACTCTCTCCCACCACGCTTCCCCCAG
>NW_004444037.1:10047794-10049265 GCF_000243295.1 Trichechus manatus latirostris
ATTTTGAGTATTTCATGTAAGTGGATCATACAGTATTTGTCCTTTTGTGTCTAACTTATTTTACTCACCATAATGTTTTCAAGCTTCATCCATGTCATAGCAAGTATCAGGACTTCATTTCTCTTTATGGCGTTGTATGTATATTCCATGAAGTTATTTGTTTTCAGTAATTTACATCAACATTATGTGGTATCTTTTTTTAGGAGTCCTGGTGGCATAGTGATTAATAGCTACAGCTGCTAACCAAAAGATCAGCAGTTTGAATTCACCATCAGTTCCTTGGAAACCCTATGGGGTAGTTCTACTCTATCCTATAGGGTCTCTGTGAGTTGCAATTGACTTGGTGGCAACGGGTTTGGTGTGGTTTGGGTGATGCAGTAGTTAAAGCACTCGGCTGCTAACTGAAAAGTCGGCAGTTCCAATCCACCAGCCACTCCACGGGAGAAAGAGGTGGAAGTCTCCCTCCATAAAGATTTACAGCCTTGGAAACTCTATGGGGACAGTTCAACTCTGTCCTATAGGGTCACTATGAGTCGGAATCGACTCAGTGACAACAGGTTTGGTTCTTTTGGTTTGGTATCTTTTTTATAAAGGAAGTTTTAATAAAATATTTAATTGCCTTTAGAAATAAATATGCTGAAATTCTTATACTTTAATAAAACTAAAGGCTAAAATGTAGCATATAGGAAACAACACTGCACTGAGTAAGGAGACCTGAGGCTGGCTCTGACTTTCTAGTCTGGTTTCCACATCTGTAAGATAAGGAGGTTGGATTAGAAGAGGGTCTCTAAAATTCTCTGCATTTATGAACTAATTATTCTACTTAATAGTAGTTCCCAATCTTTTAAAGCCATGCTTTCTCATTTTATCTGCTGCTTATTGCTGGCAAGGTTTTTGTTGAGCTGTTCTTTCTGTAGTTTACGTAAAGAAAGCAAGAACAGGCTGACTTTGCTTGATTCAAATTATGTATAACAATGCCGATTCCCCACAGGATTCATGCCTCCCTGGTGGAGCCCGCAACGAGAGTCCTGGCTACAAATCTTGGCTTTGCCTCTGTATGATCTGGGTCAAGCTGTCTAACCTTTCTGTGCCCCCATTTACTTATCTGTGAAGTAAAATGGAGATAGTAGTAGTACCGACCTCATAGGACTGTTTTGAAGATTGAATGGATTAACGTATTAGAACATATTAAAGCAGAGTAAATTCTCAATAAATAGTATTATCGTTTTTAAGGTCCCTGGGTGGCATAAACGGTTTGCACTTGACTAGTAAACGAACAGGTGGTGGTTCAGACCCACCTGGTGGCTCCGTGGAAGAAAGGCCCGGCAATCTGCTTCCATAAAAAAATTATAGCCAAGAAAACCCTATGGTGCAGTTCTACTGTGTAACACATGGGGTTACCATGAGCTGGACTAAACAGCCATGAGGATTATACTTTTTACCAGCTCGATTAACTATAATTGTTAATATA
>NW_004444037.1:10050311-10055325 GCF_000243295.1 Trichechus manatus latirostris
AATGTCTCACATGAGTGTGTGTGAGAATTTGTGATTGTGGGGAATTGTGCGTGTGGTTTCTTTAACTAATCTCATGGCCCATTAATGTGAAGACTAGTAGAAAGTCAGGTGAATTGGAGAATCCAGGAACCCTATTTGTAAGTTGCACCACTCCAAAGCAGATTTTCCAGCAGAGGAGAACAATCATGAAATTGTAAAACTGGGTTCTGGAATCTTCTTGTGGATATTGATATTTGTTACTGGAGTGAACAAAAATTTCTTATACTTGGATTTTAGGATAAAGAAGGTGGTTTTATGGTAAGAGACTCCAGTCAGCCGGGCATGTACACAGTCTCCCTTTATACAAAATTTGGAGGGTAAGTAGTCCTGCTTTATTTTTTCAATTTAGAATTTTTGTATGAACTTCCTATAGAGTTTGTATGGTTTCCTAATTTACAAAAATTACGCTGCATTTCAGCATTAAAAAAGAAAATCTAATTTGATTTCTAAAGTCTATACTATTTTTCTGTATTCATATTTTCAATATTTCTCCCATAATTTTTTGTATATATATTGTTGAGAATGACTGTGGAAACTTTAGTAATGTTCAACAAGTAATTATTGTGCACTGTGCTAAGTGCTAAGGATACACAGTGAGCAAAGAAGACACAAACCTATCCTTAAGTAGCTTATAGGAGCTACCGACAAACAAAGAGGCAGTCATGGTACTATATGAGTGTTATGATAGGGGGACAATGCTGGGGTGTGGGAGTGCTTATGTAGCCCAGACCATCTGAGTTAGTCCTGAAAGGTTTCCTAAGTGACACCCAAGCTGAAACCTGACAAGCAAGGCAGCGAAAGTTGGAGGGAGAGGAGAGAGTTTCTGACCTGAGAAACTGCTGGTCCAAGGACCCAGAGGTGAGAGAGGACCTGGTGAGTTTGAGGAACTGAAATGAGTGTATTGCAGTGTAGAGTGGGAGAGGCAGAGTGAAGGGAGGAGGACGAAGCGTGGAGAGGTAGAAGAGAGGCCAGGTCATGTCCACAGTAAGAGGTTTAAGCTTTATCACTAAGAGCAGCAGGGAGTTATTTTGAAGGGTTTTTAGCAAGAGATGACTTGAGAAGACCTGTGTTCTACAAAGATACCTAAAATGAAACACGTACCTTTATAAGTTTAATTTATTCGCTTTTAGTGGTGTAGATGCTCTAGACATGTCTACGTTTACAACAGCAGGAACAAAAAGCAGTGGCAGCTGATACCTATTTTAAGATGTTCAACTGATGCTGGAGTTAGAAATACTCTCTTTAAGGAGCCAAGTATGTTACCAGTGACCTCTTCAAAAACGTCCGCCTGTTAATATGAAAAGCGAAGTTAAGAAGAATGTGGGGGAAAATAAAATGTACGCAGGGAATAAAAGGGGCCATAGGTAGAAAACATCCTATGAAGTTACATTATTCCAATTTAGTTCTGACACATTTTGTTTTTTGTTATAGAGAAGGCTCATCAGGTTTCAGGCATTATCATATAAAGGAAACAACAACATCTCCCAAGAAGTATTACCTAGCAGAAAAACACGCTTTTGGTTCAATTCCTGAGATTGTTGAATATCATAAGCACAATGCAGCAGGTAAGTGAGCTGTTAAAAGCCTACTTCAAATATAAGGTGGTTCCTAAAATGATCAGGCATGATCACCGATAAACACTGCAGTATTTAAAGGAAAATGTCTTGCTGAATGAATAAAAGTATAGATATATTTTAATTTTTTATGTCCCATAAAAATGTGCAGTTGTCAACTCAGAGTATAGGATCCTATTCTTCCTTCTATCCTCCCTTTCTGCCTTTCTTCTTCTCTGCCACCCCACCTCCCCACTTGCCTTTCTGCCTTCCTTTTTCTTTGTTGCTAGCACTGCAAATAGTAACTTTATTCTTAAGATAGTTAAAATGTAACTTCATTCCTAAGATTTTTTTCTACCTACAGCCCCTTCTATCTCCTTCAAAAATTTTATTTTCTCCGCCTTTGTCTTAACTTTGTTGCTAATAACTCTGTGTTGTATGTACACTCAAAAGATTATCAGTACATGAGCAAGTAAATGAACTTTATAAATGAGTTTCTAGTTTAGCACTTAACCGTTCAGAACAATTAAGAATGAGTTCGACTACAATATTCTTTTTGTTTTCTAGGGCTTGCCACAAGGCTACGGTACCCAGTTAGTGTTAAAGTGAAGAATGCACCAACTACTGCAGGATTCAGCTATGGTAACTCTTATTTTATAGTTGCATTAGATAGTTTTCCTTGAAAAGAATCCAATATCACCAGACAAATTTAGATGTGTAGAATCCCACATAGTGGGACTGTTTTTATAAGTTTATAGTATGGATTTTTTTAGATGAGTATATTTTCACAGCTGTAGTAACCCTAGGTTTTCTATTTTCATCATTAGTCATAATTCAATAGAGAACTTTCCATCGGTGAAAATTAAGCATTATCATGTCACATCTAAACTAAATCAAAGCTCTCCCTGGTTCTCACCATCTTTGTTGGTTACTCACAGGAATGTAAGGGTGGAGGTCATAGAGAAGCCATCTAACTTGATTGTCTTGATTGTCGCTTCAGGCAAAAGCTTTTTAAATAGCAGGTTAAATTATTTCCGAGGTCCCTGGGTGGTGCAAACAGTTTGCGCTGAACTACAACTGAAACGTTGGTGGTTCGAATCCACCTAGAGGTACCACAGAAGAAGAGGCCTGGCGATCTGCTTCTGTAAAGATTATAGCTAAGAAAAGCCTATGGAGCATTCTGCTCTATAACACATGGGGTTCCCACGAGTCGGAATCAAGTCAATGGCATTGTGTTTGGTTTGGGTAAATTCTTTCTAACCTGACAGAATTTAAAAAGAAGAAACCCCTGGAGGGAAGAGTGGTAAAGGAAGAAGTATTTGTTTAAAAAAAAAAAGTGCCGTTAACTTTCAAGCAGTGTTACTATTGGCCTATTATGTAGCATCTTTTTTTGGCTTCTTCAGCTCACTTGGTTGTACTGTGACACCTTACTTAGATGGCAAACCATCATCCCAGGTGGTGGAAAACTACCCTTTGCAGTTCAGATTTAGGTTGCAAGTCTGTTCTGTGTTTCACTACTAATCCTATAACTTTAAAGTTGAGCTTGGTTATAGTTTTTTTCCCCACTGATTCACTGTATGTTCTCCTTATTAAATGTTATCACTTTCCCCCTCTGTCTTACAGAAAAATGGGAGATTAACCCTTCAGAGCTGACCTTTATGAGGGAACTGGGGAGTGGACTGTTTGGAGTGGTGAGGCTTGGCAAATGGCGGGCCCAGTACAAAGTAGCTATTAAAACTATTAGGGAAGGTGCCATGTGTGAGGAGGACTTTATAGAAGAAGCTAAACTGATGATGTAAGTTACTATCTTCTTTCTGGTTCTCCTTTTTTATTAAGAAGTGGCCACTCACCAGCTAATACCCATGCTTGTTTCTTTACTGTAGTAACTATGTGTCTGCATATCTTCCTGGCAGGAAACTGACACACCCGAAGTTAGTACAGCTTTATGGTGTCTGCACACAGCAAAAACCAATTTACATTGTTGCCGAGTTCATGGAAAGGGGCTGCCTTCTGAATTTCCTCCGACAGAGACAAGGTCATTTTAACAGAGATGTGCTGCTGAGCATGTGTCAGGATGTGTGTGAAGGGATGGAATACCTGGAGAGGAACAGCTTCATCCACAGAGATCTGGTAAACCACCCGCCTTCCTATTCACCGACTGAAATTCCTTGTAACACTGTCAACAAATGAGCAATGATGTATTAATACTCAATTTTTTTTCCTCAACAATGTTTATTTTTAAACTTGGTAAGTTTACATGCCCTATAATTTTAAA
This sequence comes from Trichechus manatus latirostris, assembly GCF_000243295.1. Classification (NCBI taxonomy): domain Eukaryota; kingdom Metazoa; phylum Chordata; class Mammalia; order Sirenia; family Trichechidae; genus Trichechus; species Trichechus manatus. The sequence goes on from NW_004444037.1 coordinate 10,054,179, forward strand.
GGAAAAATTTTTTATTAAATCTAATATTTATGTAGTTAATATCTCCAAGCAAATTCTCATGCATTAACCATTTGATCTCCATGAGAATCCCATGAAATAGCTAGTCATAGCAGATTGTTTTGCCATCAAAGATTAGCTTCAGGGAAGTGAAATGAGTTGCCTGAGGTGATAAATGGGGAAGTTAGAGTTGACCCTGATCCTCTGGTTAAATTCCAAGCTCTTTCTACCTCACACACTACAAGCAGAAACTGTAAGAGAAAGCTTTTGGTTCATTTTCTTAGCTCTCGAGTCACTGGGGAAAAATGGAAGCCATGTTAATTCCTGAAAATATCAGAAAGGAAATTTTCTATTACTGATTCTAAATTATTGTGATGGAGACACTTCTTTATTTATTTTAATCCTAACTTTCTTCTGATGAAATATGGACCCATTTCTTCTGGAGTAGCAGTAGAGCATTTATTTAATAATCGCTTTAAACAGGCATTGTTCTAAGTAGTTGACAAATATAAACTCATTAAATCATCATAACAACCCTAGGAAGTAGATACCATTATTTTTCCCATTTTACAGATGAGAAAACTGAGGTGCAGATAGGATAAAATGACTTGCTGATGGTCGGATAATTGTGGAGCCAGGATTTGAACCCAGGGAGTTTGACTCTAGAGTCCACACTGTAACTACTATGGTATGTTGCCTCTAGATTGAGAGCATAATCGAGAGTTGAGGAGCTGGAGATGGAAAACTTGATTTCCCTAGGTGTGTTTTGGGATAGCTACCTAATCTCTCTTAGACTGTATTTTCACTCCTGTACATTGTGGGTTTTAATATTGCTCTGCTCACAAGACTGTTTTAAGGAACAAATTATATGATTGGGGCGAAGGGCTGTGTAAAATAGAAAACATGCTGTGTATAGCATTAGTTATCATTATCATTAAGCTCAGTGATGACAAAGAACACCTCTTTGTCATATTGAAACTTGTGAACTAAACACCTTCCTCTTTTTTGTACTTTTGAAACCAGTGAAAAATGAAGGCCTGTTTGGGTGTGGCAGTGTTTAATATTTTTAATATTAATATATATTAATATTTTTAATACTTTTGTACCTATGATAGTGATATCATTATGGTAGGTTCATATCAAGTGTTTT
>NW_004444037.1:10056167-10097199 GCF_000243295.1 Trichechus manatus latirostris
CACAAATGCAAAGAATCCTTATTCATTGTTGAACAGTAGGGACCAAATAGGGCAGGGCCACACAACACTCCAAATGGCTTGCTTGAATCAAACTCCATTGATTAGGAATAATCGTAGTTTTTTTTTGCTAAGACTGTTTGGGAATTAAATGAGGTAATACACAAACTTACTTAGCATCGTACCTGGTTTATGGTAAATGTTATGTACATGTTAACTGTTATTTATCACCTAATACAGCGTGTGGCATAAAGTAGGTTCTCAGTAAATATTTGTTGCATAGTTCAATGAATAATTGGATGAATAAATGAATGTGCACATGGTTGACTGAACAAATATTCTCTACATTCAGAATTTGCATTTTAAACGTGTTCAGTGTTTTGTATAGTTTCTGCTAGTATTTTAATGTATTATTAAGCTATTCATAAATATAAATTGTACATTCAATATGTATCATTGTGAAGTGAGTGCACCTAGGTGCTTAAAAATTTTAGGCGTTACTATTAGCTGCCTTTACAATAGGTTTGCTCGTCCCCATTATATTTGTTTCCTAGGACTGCCATAACAAAATTCCACAAACTGAGTGGTTTCTAAGAACATAAATTCATTGTCTTACAGTTCTGGAAACTAAAAACTGAAAACCCACTGCCATCAAGTCGATTCCAACTCATAGCAACCCTATAGGACAGATTAGACAGGGTTTCCAAGGAGCGGCTAGTGGATTTGAACTGCCAACCTTTCGGTTAGCAGCCAGTCTCTTAACCACTGTGCCACCAGGGCTCTATTCTGGAAACTAGGAGTCCGAAATCAGGGGTCGGGCATGTTGATTCCTTCTGAGGGCTCTGCGGGAGAATCTGTTCCTTGTTTCTCTCCTAGCTTCTTGTCAAGGCCAGAGATCCTTGGCATTCCTTGGCTTGTAGATGTATCTTCACATGGCCCTCATTTCTCTGTCTCTGTGTATCTTCTCCTCTTTTATAAGGACAAGAGTCATATAGGATTAGGACCCTCCCTATTAGTGGTTAAGATCTCAGCTGCTAACTAAAAGGTTGGCCATTTGAATCCACCAGCTGCTCCTCGGAAACCCGATGGGGCAGTTCTACTCTGTCCTATAGGGTCACTATGAGTCGGAATCAACTCAGTGGCAACTGGTTTGGTTTTTTTGTTTTGCTCTTGTATGACCTGATGTTAAAGTAACCAATAACGTCTTCAAAGACCTTTTTTCCAACAGGGTCACATTCACAGGTATAGGGGTTAGGAGTTCAGCATATCTTTTGTGAGGGGACACAATTCAATCCATATAACACCATTTTACAGGTGAAGAGATTAAAACTCAGGCTGATTAAACAACTTCTTCAAGGTTACAGTACTAGTTAGTGAGAGGATTAGTATTCAAAATCAGGCCTTTTTCAACCCCACAGGCTCCAAACCTCCCATGCCATATCCTAGCGGTGAATTTGTCATTTACTTCATGATTGCTGAAGCTTGCAGAGTGGTGGCAGGTGTTGCTGTATCACCTGCGGCTACTTGGTTCACTCAAAGTACATTTTCAGATTTTCTGTAGAAAGAAGTTCAACCCAAAACATATGGACATAGGGAAAATAGCTTTGGCGATGATGACTTATGTTGCTTTCCAGAGGCACACAGAATGATTATGACTCTGGAGCACTGTGTGTTATTTCAGAGACTGTATCCCGGCCGTAACTACAGCAGCATCTTCTGAGTATTAACGGGGTGGCGAGGCGGAGGAGGTGGAAATTCAGGAGTCATTTGTGTAGGAAGGAGGTGAGGGACATGAGGAAGGGCCTTCAGCTGATGTGAGGGAAACTATTTCTGGCCCAAACGTCAAGCTTCATTGACTGCTTCTGATGAAATTATCATCACCACCAGCACCACGTTTTTGTTTTACTACACGGATCTGTTTATAGGCCACCTGTTCCAGAGCCAATTTTGAGTCTCAAAAATCCCTTTGAAAATATGAAACAGTACTATTCATATTGTTTTTACGAAGTCATCTTCTTCAAGGGACCTTATCTTTCCTGTAAGGATTCATACATATAATCACAATGTCGGGGTGTGCAAATTTAAGGGACACATTTAGTCTATTTCTAAAGGGGTTGATTCTAATGCTCCTGTCTTTTAACACTGGTGAAGCATCCTGTTGACCATCAAGTGAAGACATTGTAGGGCAATTGATGGAGTCAATCCAGGGAATGAACATTAACTCTCACTTTAGGAGAGATTCTTAAAATGCATTCAGCAGGAAGGAACCTCATGTAAGTGGAATTGCCACATAAAGAAAATAAAATTCTGAGCCATCAGGAAGTAAAATACATCTTAACCCATGGGTTATGGTATTAAAACTATCACATCTTCCTTCTGAGAATACCTTGTCTTTTTACCAGACTATTTTCTTGAGCCCTGCAGCTTTAAGAAATGTGCAAGAAATATATAAATCAAATAATCCAGAATTGTATTTGACCAATTTAGTATATTATGTTATAATACACTGAAGACATCATAAATGGCAAATCAAACTCTGTTTCCCATGTCACTGTTCTTTTGACTCTTTGGGATTGAGATGGCCAATCACTCAGCAAAGCCATTGGGTAAAAGATTGGTCACCCATTACCTTGATGGTTGTGTGCTGTTAACCTTGCCTAGTGAGAACCTGGATTAAGGACTTCAAGAGATGTCATCATTACCAATAAGAAAATTAATAAGATTAGGACTGGGAGGAAAAATTGGATTGACATTTCTATAGAACTTGTATAGGTATGATGGTTGTAAATATATATAATAATGCTTTATCACAACTATGGTTTTCTTACCTGTCTTTCTACCCATTCTTTCAAATGAACACTGGAAACAGTTCCATAGAGGGCAAAACAGTTTATAAGGATGACATTTCCACACTCTGCAAATGTTGACTGGATTGCACTAAATTGAATCTGAACAGATATGTTACATATTTCTATTTTTTTGTGCAACTTTATAACTAATATACAATTATAACATTATGTTCCAGGCTGCCAGAAATTGTCTAGTAAATGAAGCAGGCATTGTGAAAGTATCTGATTTTGGAATGGCCAGGTATGACTCAGTATGTGTGAACATTCTCTATACATTTTGGATAAAATTGATATGAGACTCTGACTTTTCCCTTGAAAGTACACAAAGCTTGACTTTTTCTTTGCAGTTTGTATCAACTTCCTCTAATGCCTATTTAAGAGCTATTTTGAAACTACATCTTTTGTTCCATTAGCAAAATAGTAGTAGTAGCTGTCGTTTTTCGTATAGGGGAACCAATTGCTTTTCTGCTTCATAGTGTGCTTTTGATACAAAGTATTAAAATAAATTAGATTATCAATATTTTGAAAGTTCTTTGCTGAATTTATTCATTTTACTGTTAACTTTAGCTTTTTCTCAGATCAACTGTTGAGAAATTATTATTGCTAATGCTTCATTCTGTAGTTTTAGGTGATTTTCACATTATGTTGTAGAATTAATAAGTGTGAGAATAATCTGCACTGATCAAACGCTTACCCAAACAAAAGAAATCTTGTTAACTGTTCTCATTTAAATAAATTCATTAAAATCGAGTATACATTGTGATGTTAATAATCCTTTCCACTAGGTGGTAGTATAACCTGTTACATACACTACTTTCTCCCTTTCCTCCTGGTTGTGGAATCTTTTGTTTTCACAGAAGTGTGTTTGGGGGTAAAATTCTTCGTATATCCACATCTGCATGTTTTCATTCTCCTAATTTTTGTAATTTTAATAGAGTCGGGGGGGGGGATACCTTTAAAAAGTATTTGGTTTGTCCTTGTTTACCTCCTTCCCTTCTCCCTCTGTCCATTCACCCATGCACATATCTATCCATCTACCCATCCATAAGTAATTAAATGCTTTCTATGTGCCAGGCACAATGTTAGGCTGGATCATAGCAGACAACAAGACCTATGAGTCCCTGCCAACATGCAGCTTACATTCAGGAGGAGGAAGAAGCTTAAGACCTGAGAACACGTTTTTTTAACCTGATAGTGATACCTGCTGGGGGTGGCGGGAGCAGGATGATGTCATAGAGCAGGGTTCTATGGGCCAAATCTGGCCCGCCCCCTCTTTTTGTACTGTCTGTGAGCCAAGAATGTTTTTTACATTTTTAAATGGTTGGGGGGAAAAATTAAAAGAAGAATATTTTATGGCACGTGAAAATTATTTGAAATTCAAGTGTCAGTGTCCATAAATAAAGTCTTATTGGAACACAATCTCATTCATTTATGTGTTGTCTGGCTGCTTTCATGCTACAGCGGCAGAGCTGAGTAGTTGTGACAGAGACTATGTGGCCCACAGAGCCTAAAATATTTATTGTCTCACCCTTTACAGAAAAAGTTGGCTGACCCCTGTAATAGCAGTAACTTGTGGAGGTGGACACTGAGTGATTGGTATAGGGCAAGAATGGCCTCTTTGAGATGGAGATATTTGAATGGAGACCAAAAGGCAGGAAGTAGCCAGTTAAGTGAAAATCTGGGGATAAAATATTCCAGGTGGAAGGAATAAAAAGTGCAAAAGCTTGAAGTCTGGGACAGTTTGGCCTGCTCAAGGAACCAAAAGAAGGCCAGAGTGGCTTGCTCGTCGCCAGCCTGAGAGGAGCAAGGTGTGAGATGAGTTGGAAAGGTAGGCAAGGGCAAGGTCTTATAGGGCCAAATTTAGCTACTAAGGAAACTCAGGCCAAGGGAGGTTAGAAAGCTCTAGAACTTCTGATTCTCAGGGCATTATATTACCCTGTGCTCTCTATTTATTGGAGTCCCTGGGTGGTAAAAGTAGTTCACATGCTTGGCTGCTAATCGAAAGGTTGGAGGTTCAGATCCACCCAGAGGCACCTTGGAAGAAAGGCCTGACATCTACTTCAAAGCAATCAGCCATTGAAAATACTATGGAGCACAGTTCTACTCTGGCACACATGAGGTTGCCATAAGTTGGAGTTAACTCAGTGGCAACTGGTTGGCTCTTTATTGGCTTTGTATAAAGATGTTCTATCCCTGAGTCAAGGCAGTCCTTGACTTTCATATGTTCGATTTTCATACGTTTGGCTTTGAGCAATCTATGCTTTTGCATCAGCCCCTCTAAAACACCTTTCATACACTAAATTCAGACTCCCCTGACTGACAAACAATTTGATCCAGCTCATGGTGGTACTGCCTGCCAACCAGCAGCTTCCTTCTGTTCTGAGTCACCATCTTTGTCTGTACAGTGGAGGAAGCTTGTGCAATTATTTGAATGTTTTTGGGCAGCTATTAGAAATTAACCTTAAATGAACATATACTACATAAATATATCCCTCTTGTAAATACATACTGAAAATACTATAGTCCTAGATCCATCACCCCTAATCAAGGATTCTCCCCAGAAGTAACCACTGGTACCAGTTTATGTGTATTGTATGTTCTTTGTTCACATAGAAAAAATATATAGTATTATTTTAAGTGTGTGAGTGTGTGTGTGGAGGGGGATGATGCCATAGTATATAAATGTATACTCTACCATTTATATACATTACTTTGCAATTTGCTTTTTTCACATGCTGTAGTTTTCAGATTGTGCTCTGTGGAATTGAGGGGGCACAGTGTCTCTAGACCGTCTATGCCAGTTCCTGTAGAGCAGCTCTGCTTTAGATGTTTTACGTATTGAACTTTGGGGTGAAATTTTGTTTTAAAGAACACATTTCGGCTTGTAAAAAAAGTTTGCAAACTTTTATTGCATTCTGCCTCTATTGCTTTATTAAAAAAAAAAAGATAAAAAGAAAAATGAAAGCACAGATACTAATGTTAAAATGTATCCTTCTCATGCACATAAATAAAGCTGAGAGGAAGATGGAAATCACCAAATGTGGCCACAGAGGTAAACATTTAGCTTCAACCGGATGCTTGTTGGACTTTCGCCAGTCAACTGTATTTTTGATTGTAAGGGAGAAAAAAAAATTAAAGAACATGTACAAAATGCAGATGGTGCCTCAGAAGGTGTAACCCCATGGTATGTCTCACTCTAGGTATGTTCTGGATGATCAGTACACAAGCTCTTCTGGTGCTAAATTTCCTGTGAAGTGGTGTCCGCCCGAAGTGTTTAATTACAGTCGCTTCAGCAGCAAGTCGGATGTTTGGTCATTTGGTATGTCCCATTGTCTGTGCTTCCTCAAGACTGCTCTGAAGGAGTGGATATTCCATTGGCTAACCCTTATCCTTTTTCAGGTGTTTTAATGTGGGAAGTATTCACTGAAGGCAGAATGCCCTTTGAAAAAAACACCAACTATGAAGTGGTAACCATGGTTACTCGTGGCCACCGACTCTACCAGCCTAAGTTGGCATCCAAATACATATATGAGGTGATGCTGAGGTGTTGGCAGGAGGTATAAATATTTTTTTGTGTGTGCATTCATTTTGAGTCTCTAAAACATTTAGGGATCTGGGCTTGGGAGATGGATAATGTACAGTTTTTACAGCCTGCTGAGTGGGTGCATGTTTCATAGTGGTTTCAAACTCTGGGTAGGAAGCCAATCCTATCAACTCTGTTCTGCATAACAGGAAGAAGAATGTGAAGAAGTGGAAAATACTAGTAATTAATTCAGTAAATACAGCTTGTCACCCCACTCCCAAGTGGGAAACTTGCCACATTTGCCCAATTTTGGGGACTTGGGGAATAAGCCTGGAGAAGTAGTTCTCCTTTCACTGGATCTCCTATTGGGTTGATATTCCACTCTTTCACCTGAGAAGGTTTTTTTTTTCTCTAGACCCCAACTTCCCTAAGTCCCTTTTCTTACAGCCTTTGGAAGTTTTCCTTCCCCATGTATTGAAATGTCACCTCATAGAAGATACTAGAGATCAAAATGACTTTTGAAAGACAATAATATTAGCTCAATTGTACTATATGCTTTACATTTATTATTTAATTCTCAAAATAACCCCTTGAGGTGTAGGTACTTTCACTATTACCACTCTGTAGATGAAAAGACCCAGGCTCATGAAGTTAACACTTACGCAAGGCCGCTGAGCTACAGAGCAGCAGAGGCCTCTCTGACTCCAAAGCCCATACTCTCAGTGACTTGCTGTAATGCCCCCCAAGAACACTGGGATGGGCAGTCGTGGACAGGAGGTAATGTTGGGGGAGACAGAGTAGTGTCAGCAAAGATGAGGAGACAGGAATAAACATGGCATGTGTACACGAGAGTGGAACTTGGTCTGATAGAAAGCAGAAGGCCCATGTGAAGATTTTTGGGGAAATGAAATTGGTCAAGTAGGAAGTGGGGGAAGGGTACTACAAATGAGCAGGGTTTGATTTGGCAGGCAATAAGGAGCTTTATTCATTCCAAAATTTTCTCATTGTTTAAACTCAAGCAGCATGCTGCAGCGAAGCACTCATTGCTTTGGGACTGGAACATGCCAAGTGTCTCCAAATGGGTCTGTCTCTACCCAAATCCATCCTGCATGTAGTACTGCTGAACTACCCTTCCTAAAACACTGCTGTCACATCCCTGCTCAACAACTGAATAAAGCTCCTTACCAAACAAACCAAACCAGCCGAGTCACTTCTGACTCATGGCCACCTCACGTGTTGCAGAGTAGGACTGCCCTCCATACCAAATCTGCTGCTGTCGAGTCAATTCCAACTCATAGTGACCCTATAGGACAGAGGAGAGCTGCCCCATAGGGTTTCCAAGGAGTGTCTGGTGGATTCGAACTGCCAACCTTTTGGTTAGCAGCCAAGCTCTTAACCACTGCGCCACTAGGGCTCCACCCTCCATAGGGTTTTTGTTTTTTTTTTTTAATTTTATTTATTTTGTTGTTGTTGTTGAGAATATACACAGCAAAACATACATACACCAACTCAACAGTTTTTACATGTACAGTTCAGTGACATTGATTACATTCTTCGAGTTGTGTAACCAACCATCCTCACCCTCCTTTCCTGAGTTGTTCCTCCCCTGTTAACAGAAACTCACTGCCCCCCAAAATTCCCGTCTAATCTTTTGAGTTGCTGTTGTCAATTTTATCTCATATAGAAGATCTTAAAAGAGCCCAAGGAAGACATTTTTTACTAGTTAAGCTAAACTATTGTTTGGTTTTAAGAAGATGTCAGCCTCTAGGGTTTTCAAGGCTGTGACGTTTCAGAAGCAGATTGCCAGGCCTTTCTTTCCAGGCATCTCTGAGTGGATTCGAACAGCCAACCTTTTGGTTAGTAACCCAGCACTTACCTATTTGCATCACCCAGTCCCAAAGCAATGAGTGCTTCACTGTAGCATGCTATGTAAATTTGAACAATGAGAAAATTTTGGAATAGATTCTGGAACCCACAGCTTCTCTTTGATTTTCAATTGCAGAAACCAGAGGGAAGGCCTTCCTTTGAAGATTTGCTGCGCACAATAGACGAGCTAGTTGAGTGTGAAGAATCTTTTGGAAGATAAAGTGGTGTTGTGACCAGTGGCTCCCAGATTCGAAAGCATGAGGAAGAAATGGCACTTTATTCAGCACGTGAACGTGAGGATTGTTTTACTTATAAAATGGAAACACCTAAAGCATTTGCTTCCAGACCAGCTTTACCTCTAAGACTGAGACAGAATCTTCCAGATTATGAAAATGCTGCCTGAGAGATGGTGATTAAAAGTACTCACTTTTATTCATTCCACAGGCACTTGAGTGCCCATTATGTGCCAGGTACTATGCCTAGGCTCCAGGGCTTGCCCACAGTGGTCTGTACATGGGGTCATGTTGGCTGGTGCCAGTGGGAGGCCAGGGTGTTTGGGAAGGGGAAGGGTATTAGAGCCATGTTCCAGCAACCCCTGTCCTCCGTTTGACTTCTGCAGAAATCCGGGCCCAGGGCATTGTCTAGAATGTGGGTTCCAGATGAATCAGGAGTCCACCTCAGATAAGTACTGATGTTTTGTTTTGAAAACATCTCTGTTTTCAAGACTGCTGTTAGTATTACACTGAAAAATATGTGTACGTTGTATCTATTGTAAATATATGTAATATATAAAGTTATATATTTATAAGAAACAAGAGCTGTCTTTTAATTGAAACTTTCATTCTGTAATATATCAGCTGTAATATATTCTTAGGACTGTGCCTTACCACTGTCAATCCTTTTCCTCTGGGGATCAAATATTCCCTACTAAGAGAAAGAAGTCTGGATCCCTCTGTCGTTAATACCCCTGCCTTACTCTGGTGGATGTGTTTGGGGATGCCTGTCCACTTTAAGGGAGTCCCTTGGTAGTACAAATGGTCAATGCACTTGGCTGCTAACCAAGAAGTTGGAGGTTCAGGTGCACCCAGAGGCACCTTGGAAGAAAACCTGGTGATTTACTTCCAAAAACTCAGCCATTGAAAACCCTATGGAGCACAGCTCTACTCTGATACACATGGGGTCACTATGAATTGGAATCAACTCAATGGCAGCTGTTTCTTTTCCTGGCTGGTGCAAACAGTTAATGCATTCAGCCGGTAACTGAAATGTTGGAGATTTGAGTCCACAGGCTCTTTGGAAGAAAGGCCTGGTGATCTACTTTTGAAAAATCAGCCATTGAAAACCCTTGTTTTACTCTGGGTTTCTACTCTGGAGCACAGTTCTACTCTGACACACCAAAGGTTATCATGAGTCTGAATCAACTTGACAGCAACTAGAACTGGTTCAGTTTAAGCCCTCAACAGTGTACATGTTTGGACTAAATCATCCTGCTCATATTGTCCACAGCTAATTGGAATGGAGTATAAAATTGAACTAGGGGAAGTCAATCAGATTCTAACTCTCAAGAATTGGTGCCAGGGCACAGATGCTGCTGTTAGAAGTGCTGGACTCTGGAGCTGAAGGATCAGGTGAAGCTTTCAACAAAGACTGCCCCACCACAAGCAAGACCCAGGAGCAAGCTCCAGTTGTGATAGAGCATAAACTGTGATTATACAGAGGAGGCTGATGGTCATAGAGGTATATGGAGTAGATGCTCATGAGAAGCAGAGAACAGTCTAGGCAGCTACCAAGCAAAATAGAACAGTGTACTGAGCAGCCTCCCAGTTGCTTTTTAGGAGACCTGGCTGGACTTCGGTTCTTAGATCCACAAGATTGTCTATGATAGCCTCACAGTAGACCCTGCTATTGAGTTTGCTTGACTGGGTTTCTGACCCTTACAGTTTCTAACTAAGACACTAACTGAGTTAGAGCCTTTGTTTTTTCTCATGGGCCCCAGAGACACATAGCCCATCATCAAAAGCAAAGACTGTTTATTATCCAACACACTATTCTCGGTATTATGAAGTAGGAAGCCAAAGAAGATACTGGACCTTCCTTTAGAATGAATTCTTGGCCCCTCTAGGTACTGCCATGGTCTCTTCCATGCTGTGGAGCATTATGTGCATATGAAAGCTGTAGTTGGCTGCTCTGAGCAGTGCCTTCACTGTGCTGGAAGACCACCTCTTTCCATCCTTTCCAGTCTGGAGTGTGTGTACCAGGCAGCCCATCTGCTGAAGGCTGTGCTCCTTGCTCCTTTGTGCCCGTTATAGTGGAAAGAAAACAACATATTTACCCAAAGTCTTGGCCATAATCTCATTGCCACATTCCTCCTCATCGTCCTGTTTAACTATACCCCATCACAAAAACATACACACCTTTTAACTGAACTACAGCTCATTCAAGAAGCTTGTCATCAGCAAGGTGTACCTGGATATCAATGTCATACTTTTCTAGTTCCTTCCTTATTTTTTATTATCATTGTTAGTAGTAGTAGTAGTAGTATTCCTACTCCCCATCTCATTTTTTCCTTTTCACCTTAAGGAGATGTGTTAAGTACTTGCTAGGTGGTGTTCAAGATAGTGAAAGAGAAAGTATAGTCCTTGCCCTAACAACTTTCGCTGTTCCCAGATATTACCTGGCAACATTTATAAATACTTTCTTCAAAAATCTTTAAATATTTCACTAAAACTTTAAAAAAAAGTTTTTATATGTAGACCCCATGTGTTACAGAGCAGACCTGCTCCATAGGGTTTTCTTGGCTATAATCTTGACAGAAGCAGATCACCAGGCCTTTCCTCTGTGGTATCACTGGGTAGGTTCGAACCACCAACGTTTAGGTTAGGAGGCAATCACAAACCACTTGTGCCACCCAGGCACCTATGTGAAAGCATAGCTAAGGTAAAAGGTGAAGCAAAAATAGAAGGATCCACCCAGAATGCTACATAGATCTTAGTTTATAAGGCAGTAAATAGGAAGGGCAATGTCAATATTCTGTGTCTTTATTAAAGCTGCTCCTTTTCAGTTGCATTTTCCAATGGGATGAAGTGAAACTTCCAAGTGGGTTTTTTATTGTTAATGTTTTTGTATTTTTGGCCATGCCCCAATCACCTTTTAGATGTATTATTAGATTGACTTTTTCTCCATTCATAATAAAGTTCTATAATAAGGTCCCAGAAGTGTCAGTACAAACAAGAGGGCAAAATATTCTAGACTTCGTACTACAAAACTTGAAATCTAATTCTGCTTCTACCACTAACTGTGTGGCCTTCGGCAAGTCCCTTAACCTATCTATGCCTCCATTTCCTCTTCTGTTGAGAGAGGACAGTTTGATTTGCTGAATTTGAAGGTCCTTTTCACCCTAAAATTTTACGATTTCCGACAAATGGTTCTTGGAGTCACTCCGGGTTATTTGGGAAGAGGATCTACATAGCAACCTCCTCAGAGATGTAGATGCAGATTCTTGAGCTTTCTTATATAGGCCATTAGGTTGTCAATCACCCACTGCTCTTGAGGTTTTTAGAACAGGAAAATAGGTGGGGTTAACTTTGCCTGTGAGAAACGTCTTGGGCGAGCTATGATTTCACTTCAAAGATGTGTGTGTGTTTTTGTGACTTGAGCTCCGCTGAAGAACTGAGGGCTGTCTCCTGTACTCCCTGCAGAGTGCAGCCATGATTCTTTCCACCTGTAAGTAAGATGGGGTTTGTCATTTATTTTCAGCTGGTATGTTAATTACTCTCGAACACTGGACCAGAAGAAGTTTTTTCTAAGGCATGGGACTGGTGAAAGTTTGAAGATCATTTCCCCAGATGTTGTGATAGGGTTTTATTTGCTTGTTATTTTGAAAACTATTTGTGGTAGTACAATTCCTTTTTAGTAAATGTTCAGCATTGAGAACACAAAACAAACCAGGGTCCATAAATCTATATGCGTGTGTAGAAATGCAGTCAGTTTGAAAAGTATTTGTTTTTTAATGATATTTAGTGTAAAGAACTCAAGGCTGAAGGCCAGGAGACCAAACTATCATTCTAGATTTGCTATAGACTCAGTGAGCCACTGTTACGGATTGAATTGTGTCCCCCAAAAGCACATGTTGTAAACCTTAACCTCTTCGCTGTGGTTATAATCTCATTTGGGAACAAATTGTCTTGTTATGTTAATGAGGCAGGATTAGTGTAGGATGTGTCTTGAGTCAATCTCTTTAGAGATATAAAAAAGGTTAAATAAGAGCAGAGATTGGGGAAAATTGATGTCAAGCTACATGGAGATCTCCAAGGAACCAAAAAACAAGCTGAAGAGACAAGGACCTTCCTCCAGAGCTGACAGAGATAGTAAAAGCCTTCCCCTGGAGCTGGTGCCCTGATTTTGGACTTCTAGTCTCCTAAACTGTGAAAAAATAAATTTCTGTTTGTTAAAGCCATCCAGTTATGGTACTTCTGTTATAGCAGCACTAGATAACTAAGACAAGATTTGGTACTGAGAAGTGGGGGTGCTGCTCTAACAAATACCTACAATGGGGAAGTGGTTTTGGAATTGGGTAATGATATAGGCTGGAAGAGTTTTAAGGTGCGTAAGGTTGGCGATTAGAACCTACCAGCCTTTCTGCAGGAGAAAGATGTGACATTCTGCTTCTGTAAAGATTTACAGCCTTGACGGGACATCTAGGTCAATTGGCGTAACAAAATTTATTAAGAAAATGTTCTGCATCCCACTTTGGTGAGTGGCATCTGGGGTCTTAAAAGCTAGCAAGCGGCCATCTAAGATGCATCAATTGGTCCCAGCCCACCTGGAGCAAAGAAGAATGAATAACACCAAAGACATAAGGAAAGTATTAACCCAAGAGACAGAAAAAGCCACATAAACCAGAGACTTCATCAGCCTGAGACGAGAAGAACTAGATGGTGCCTGGCTACCACCAATGACTGCCCTGACAGGGAACACAACAGAGAGTCCCTGATAGAGCAGGAGAAAAGTGGGGTGCAGAACTCAAATTCTAGTAAAAAGACCAGACTTAATGGTTTGATTGAGACTGAAGGGACCCTGGAAGACATGGCCCCTGGACTCTCTGTTGGCCCAAAACTAAAACCATTCCTGAGGCCAACTCTTCAGACAAAGATTAGACTTAACTATGGAACATAAAATGATACTCGTGAAGAGTGTGCTTCTTAGCTCAAGTAGATACATGAGACTAAACTGGCAGCTCCTGTCCAGAGGCAAGATGAGAAGGCAGAGAGGGTCAGGAGCTGGTTGAATGGACATAGGAAATCCAGGGTGGAAAGGAGGAGTGTGCTGTCACAGTATAGGGAGAGCAAGTAGAGTCACGTAACAATGTATGTATAAATTTTTGTATGAGAGACTAACTTGAATTGTAAACTTTCACTTAAAGCACAACAATAAAAAAAAAAAATTACAGACTTGGAAACCCAATGGGGCAGTTCTACTCTGTTCTATAGGGTCGCTATGAATCAGAATCAGATTGACAACAGTGGGTTTGGTTTTTTGGTTTAATAGTAAAAGCCTAGATTGCCTTGAAGAGACTGTTGGTAGAATTATGGACGTCAAAGGCAATTCTGGTGAGGGTTCAGAAGGAAATGAGGAGAGCCATAGAGAAAGTCTCTATAGTCTTAGAGAATACATATGGTGCCAGCAGTAGAAAGTTGCTAGAAATGTAGACGTTAAATGTGTTTCTGGTGAGGCTTTAAAAGGAAATGATGAACATATGATTGGACAATGGAGGAAGGGCAATGCTTTTTATGCAGTGGCAAAGAACTTGTCTGAATTATGTTCAAATGTTTGGTGGAAGGTAGAACTTGTAAGTGATGAACTTGGATATTTGGCTGAGGACATATAAGCAAGATCTTAAAGGGGCTGCATAGTTTCTCCTTGCCACTTATAATAAAATGTGAGAGGAAAGAGATGGACTTAAAAATAAACTGGGCAAAATAAAAACAGAACTTAAAGATTTGAAAAATTCTGTTGTACAAACTAAAGACATATGTCCTAGTATTTTCACCAAGGATGTGGTTACACAATCTTTTGTTAAAGAGATTAAGCCTGTGACTGATGGATCTGATCCACTACCACAGCAGAAGACTCATCAGCTTAGACTGAAGGTAACAGGGAAAGAACGAAAGGAAAGTACGCTGTCTGCCCCCTTGGAATTCTACAGGCAGGAAACGGGCTAAAGGAACTACATATTTTGTCCTCTAAGAAAAGAAAAGGACCATCCCTGGGACAGCTTGGAGATCAGCAGAACTGTTGGAAGGAGCATGGGAAGCAGGGCCTTCATGATTTCAAAGGGTGGGGCCATGGTCTCCTGGATCTCAAAGGGTGGGACCACAGCCTCCTAGGTTTCAAAGAGTCAGATCTTTGCCTACTAGGTTCTGGAATGTGGGGCTGCGATTAAGGTGTGCTAGGGGGATGGGGCCACAGGCTAAAGCTGAGAGGGTGGGTCTGCCATGTCCAAGGGGCAGAAGAATGGGGCCTACCAGGGCAGAGGGGGTGGGGTTGCCACTCAGATGGACTAGGAGAATGGCACCAGGGAGCTAAGTTACTGTTCCAGGGGCCTGGAAGGCAGAGCTGAAGCCCCGGGCTGAGGGGCCTCCACCGAGAATCCAGAGGGCATAGCCAACATCCAGAGTCTGGAGGGCAGGGCCATTGTCCAGATGGTCCCAAAGAACAGAGGATTATTTTCAAGCCTTGAGAGAATGTAAATTGTTGTGCTGGGTTTTGGACTTGCTAGGTGCCCATTATCCCTTTTTTCCCTCCAATTTCTCCCATTTGTAATGGAAATGTTTACCCTGTGCCTGTTCCACCATTGTACTTTGGAAACAGATGACCTGTAGTCTAGATTTCACAGGTTCACATATGAAGACGAATTTTGCCCCAGGATGGAATACACCTAAAGTCTCACCCATATTTGATTTAGATGATTCAGAAGACGAGATTTTGGACTTGGAGTTGGTTTATGAATTTTGGGATGATGTGATGGAGTGAATATATTTTGCATGTGGCAAGGACATGAATTTTGGGGGGCCAAAGTATGGAATATTATGGATTGAATTGTGTCCCCCAAGTATCTGTTGTAAATCCTAACCTCTATGCCTGTGGTTATAAATCCCATTTGGGAATGGATTGTGTTTGTTATGTTAATGAACAGGATTAGTGTAGGGTATATCTTGAGTCACTCTCTTTTGAGATATAAAGAGATTAAACAAGCAAGCAAGGAAGCAGAGATGGGAGAGGATAGATGCCAAGCTACATGGAGATCTCTAAGGAACCAGGAACCAGGAAGCAGAAGCTGAAGAGACAATGACCTTCCTCTAGAGCTGACACAGAAAGCCTTCCCCTCGATCTGGCGCTCTGAATTTGGACTTCTAGCCTCCTAAACGGTGAGAAAATAAATTTCTGTTTGTTAAAGCCATCTGCTTTTGGTATTTCTGTTATAGCAGCACTAGATAACTAATACAGTCGGTTTGGTAAGTTTCATAAAATGGGGATTCCCTTTGCACACCTCTTAATCAGATGTCATAAGAAACCATAGTTAAAAATCACAGATGCTGCATGAACTTAATTTTTAAAGTACTTTAGAAGGCTATTCAGTCCCATGTGCATTTGGAAATGCTTATTTAATTTTGCTCTAAGATTCAGCAGTAAGTGCCTTATTGTGCAAATAATACAAAAATAGGGAAGGGAAATACTGTCTTCTGATTTTAATTCTGGGTAAGTATGGACCCAAGCTTCAGCAAAGTTCTGTCATGTCAGACCAAAGCAACCAAAGGCCAGCTAACAAAGTTAAGTCTTGCATTTCTAATTTTCAGGTGGAATTGGGAAAAATTTATCGTAATTTTTAAATGTCATCTATCTAAGCCAGATCACCTAACACTTGTTGGTAGAATTATTTTAAAAAATGAACCAGACTATTCCAGTTGTGCTGATCTGGAAATAACTTACAGTTTTGATCCAGTCATAGATAAAAACAAGCAGAGGAAAGGAGAAAAAGCTAAAAGCAGTAACCTGTGTTCCTTACCTTCCCCAATGGCAGGACAAAGCAGAGCAATGGCTCACTATTAGCCTTTAAATATTAAAAGCTATGTGAGCATCTGTTCTTCATTTCCCCTGAGGTCAGAACTACAGTGAAGGTTGTAAATTATAATGGGAAGGATTTGGCTATATGTAAAATAAATAATTGTGAGGGTTGAGATAAGGATTAGAATGCCTAAGGGGTTAAATAAAAGACTATCCATTGGTGGGTGATTTTGAGGATCATTCTATCTGGCAGGGAAGGTGATGACTTAGATGGAATCTCTCTGCCCCTTCCAGCTTCTGATAATTTGATTTGATAGTAAGAATCACCTGTTTTCTTCTGCCATCTCCTGCTGCTGGATACGGCTCCATTTTCTTCTGGGTAAAATAATGAGAATTGCTGACAAGGAGAAAGCCAAAAAATGCTACCAAGGAGGTGTTACTGCAAAAAAAAAAAAAAAAACAAAAGAAAACAAAATTTAAACGTGTTTGCCAGGCTAGAGTCATTTACCAAACACATTTGTTGTTTTAAAAGATGGCAAGATGAGACTATGAATCCAGGGTTATTTTTTAAATGAATTTATAACTTACTTGTCACAAGAGAATATGTATACACTTGAAAAATAGCAAAACATCTATGTAAGACATATTTTTATATCTGCAGAGAACCTATAGATTCATGGACTCCTTGCAATAACTCTGCAATATCCACTGTTTCCTCCACCTGCCCTGCCAGTAGAAGTCTGGGCTCATAGGCTGCTGTAGGGTAAACTACTACCAGTTGTTGTCAAGTTGCCATAAACTCATGGCAACTCCATATGTCAGAAGAGAATTGTGCTCCATAGGGTTTTCAATGGCTGATTTTTTAGAAGTAGACCACCAGGCCTTTTTTCTGAGGTGCCTCTGGGTGGACTCAAACCCCCAACACACAGTGAAGCACGTTGATTGTTTGTGTCACCCAGGGATTCCTGCTCTAGGGCAGGAGGGGGTAATTGTGGAAGGTGGAATATTTATCAAGCTGGGTGGTAGAGAGAGTCTGAGGGGGCCATAAGGGCACTGCTCCAATGAGGTTTATTTGTGATACACAATTATTATTATTGCCATTGTTTTCACCAACTAACAAATGTCCTGAGAACATACCGAGCCCGGGGGAGAAATTTAGAGGACAGAGCCCAGGGAGGGCAGCCTGCCTATTAGAAAAGTTCACCTCTCACCTTTTATCTTCTCTCTACCACCATTTTCACCTAATTTCTTCATCTTCTTCTCTTCCAGTTTGTAAAGTAGAAGGAAAAAAATAACAATAGTTACATGGGTGGTTCTTAAGTTTTAGTATGTGTGAAGCAAATTAAATCCATCAAGTCGATTCCAACTCATAACAACGCTATAGGACATGGTAGAACTACCCCATGGTATTTCCAAGGCTGTAATCTTAACAGAAGCAGATTGTCACATCTTTCTCCCACGGAGCAGCTGTTAGGTTCAAACCACTGACCTTTTGGTTAGCAGCTAAGGTCTTAACCACTGCGCCACCAGGGCTCCTGTGAGGCAGATTAGCGTGGGAAACAGATTAAAATGCAGATTTCTGGGCCCATCACCATAATTTTGATCTGGGATGAGGTACCAAATTCTGCATTAAGAATTAATGCATAACTCTTTGAGATTCTACAGAAGATCCTCATCAAAAGGAAGAAAATGTAGAACAGAATTTCAAATGCTCCTGGACTGCAGACTTTCTGGAGCCATGGAGGCTGGATGAACCCCTGAAACTATTGCCCTGGGGTAATCTTTAAACCTTAAAACAAAGATACCCCTGAAGTCTTAAAACCAAACAATAGTTTCGTTTAATTGGTAAAGAATGTCTGTCTTGGACACTGTGCTCTCTTAAGAACTAGCTATGTGGGATCAAATTGACAACAGCAACTCGAAAGATTAGATAGGAAGCTTAGGGGGCAGTGAGTTTATGTTAACCAGGGAGGAACAATTAAGAAAAGGAAGGTGAGAATGGTTGCACAACTTGAAGAATGTAATCAGTATCACTGAATTGTACATGTGGAAATTGTGGAATTGGGCACATGTTCTGCTGTGTATATTCTCAATAACAACAACAAAAGATAAAGTTAAAAAATAAAAGGAACCCTTTGACCACACTGCCTTTCTAAGGCCTCTCCACTTCCAAAGCCCTATCTTATTCCTCATTGTATTTCATTTCCACACCAACCCTGCAAGGTTAATATCTTCTACTATTACTATTACTATTAACATGAAGGTAAGGAGGGTAGCCATGGTTGACAGCCTCTAAGATGGTTCCCAATGACCCCACCTTCTGGTATTCATGCCCTTGTGCAGTTGCTTTCCTTGAGTGTGAACTGAGACTAGTAACTCACTTCCCACAACTGGAATATGGCAAAAGTGATGGAAGGTCACCTGTGAGGTTAGGTTACAAAAAGACAGTGGCTTCCGTCTGCTGCACTCTTTATCTTGGACCACCAGTTGCCATGTTGAGATGACAAGGACGCTCAGGCAGCCTATGGAGAGGCCCACATGATGAGGAACCAAGGCATCTAGGCCTGCCAGCAGCCACAGGAGTGAGCTTAGAAGTGGGTTCTCCATCCCCATTCGAGCCTAGAGATGATTCCAGCCCCGCTTCACTGCTTCATGAGAGACTTTGAGCCAGAGGCACCCAGCTGAGCTGTGCCTGGACTCCAGACCCCAAAAAATGTGAGATAATAAATGTTTTAAGGTGCTAAGTTTGGAAATAATTTGTTATGCAACAATAGATAACTAATTTAGTGGAGAAGCTGGGAGTGCCATGAACTAAAAACAAACTTGGCCTTAGACTACCATTTCACCTCAGGCTGGAGTTGGTCTCCTTTCTTGAAAATGTACTCAAGATGAATAGTGGTGTATGCATCTTCTGTTTTTAAGTCATTTCATTGTTCCCACCTGCAATTGGCTAGAGCCTGTAATAATAATCATAACTGCAGCTACTATTTGTAGCTGCCTCCTGAGGCATCCATGTCTTCCAGTGTGCTGATCTGCAGATTCTGCTTTGGCTTCCCTGCAGAGGCCCCCCCTGCCCAGCATCATCTGTCCACTCCCAGTCCACTGGGTCAGCAGCACAGCTTCCAGCACAGTGCCAGTGGCACCAGCAGATCTTGCGGCCAAGCATTTCTTTGAATCACAAGCTGGGTGTCCGTGGCCACATGTCTTTGGTGTGAAATCTGTGAGCTTGCAATGAACTTTGAGATCACAGGGAGCAGTGTTCTAGGAAACACTGCTCTGAGCTCTGGGGGAGGGGAGAAGTTGTGTGCAAGATGAATGCAAAGTCTAGGTCGCAGCAGCTCATTAATGGGATGAAATAAAAAATGCCTGCATAGAGCAAACCAGGGCTTCAGGGTACTGGGAATTTGTGTGGTGCCTGGGGCTTTGTTCTGGCTGAAGCTGTGAAACAGATGAGCAGTACTTAGGGAGTCATGCCTTCCCTTTCGGGACCCTCTGGCTCCCAGGAACACTGTCTCCCCTGGATTCCAGTGCCCTATCCAACTTCCCAGGCTTCTAGAGTCTTCTCACCCATTCCCCACACATGATGCCCTTCAGCCCCTAGTTAAGTAAAGCACCATTCTTACTCATCTTCCACCCAAATTTATCAGTTTACTGTCCTAGTATAATGTCAAAAGACAGTTTTGGGGTCTCACATAGGGTTGCTAACTTACTTTGTCCACTGCATTGAAAAGTCTAACATCTAGTTATCAGTTCTTAGAAGAATGGATATTTTAATATCAGAAGGAGAAAAACACACACATAAAAAGGATCATTTAACATCCCGATATGTGAAGGGCATAAACTCAGAATAAAGGATAGTTTTCTAAAATGAATAATAATTTTTTATGAAAAACTCAATATATCACCTTATCTTTCTCTTTTTTTCCCTCATTAGTGTGGGTTCTTGGTTTGATGTTTGCAAACCCTTTTTTAATGCCCAATTGGAGGGAGAAATCTATGCTGAAGAAAAGCTAGCTAATGTGTTGCTCCTTCCAGGTAATATGGGTTAACTCAATTAAAATGTGCCTGTCTTCAAAAGGCCTTTAAGAAATGGATCTAGTGGTAGGACTTTATGGCAGGGTACTGACCTAAAAGGTTGATGGTTTGAACCTATCCACAGGCACTTGGGAGGAAAAGCCTGGTGATCTGCTTCCCTAAAGATTAAAAAAAAAAACCAAAAAACCCCACTGCTGTCAAGTCAATTCCAGCTCAGCAACCCTATAGGACAGAGTAGAACTGGCTCACAGGGTTTCCAAGGCTATAATCTTTACAGAAGCAGACTGCCACATCTTTCTACCGCAGAGCTGCAGGTGTGTTCAACCTTTCAGTTAATAGCTGAGCCCTTTAACTACTGCACCACAAGGGCTCCTCGCCTAAAGATTACAGCCCAGAAAACGCTGTGGTGCAGTTCCTACTCCGTGACACGTGGGGTCGTCATGAGTCAGAATCGACTGGATAGCAACTATTTGGTTTTTTTGTTTTGCTTTTTTTCTTTTTTAATGAGGAAATTTGGCCTTTCTGTAAATTTCTGGGGAAAAAAATAGGTTCTATCTTATAGCCAACAACAGGATCAGCTCAGAGGGATTTTTTTTTTGAGAGCCACAGGTTTGTTTTCAAGACTTTTCCCGCTCATCACAGCCCTTCAGCTGCAAATGCAATGCCGACAGGACCCAGAGATTGCGTCTTGTAAAAACACAACCTGGAGCGTCTGATTGGGAGACAAGCCTGCCTTTGCTCTCCAGGCAGCTCTGGAAACGGAACTAGCTATTCGTGTTTTGAAATAAAAATCACCAACCAGCTGCCAGTTATTATGACCCAATTCAGTAGGAGTAAATTTCACTTAAGGCACTGTCAAAACGAAACTCTGACCTCGGAAAGCCAGAGGATGAACAGGAGATTACAGCGATGTAAACCTCAAAACTCTAGAAGTGGAGGGCGCGACACGCTTTCGCTCCGCAGACGGCTGGGGCTCGACAGCTTCTCATCTGCTTTTACTTGCTATCCTGAAAGGCGACTTTAGGAACTGTTCGGAGAAGTGCCTCTTGCTTCTCCTCACATTTGTTCCCTTCCAATGCCCCCTGGTGGAAACACATTCCCAAACAGAGGCCTGCTGTAGCATCCACAAGCCTCTGCAGGTTGAAGGAATGCTAATAGGGACCTTACTGGGTAGAGAGAAGGGGACAGAGCCTTCCCAGGAAAGAACACAAATGTCAAATAAAATTAGAGGTTCAACGGGCCATTTCCTAAAGATCACAGAGATTACGTCTGGATGCAATGCCCTTTTCATGATTTGCAGGCACATGGCAAATAGTTAAAGATATTTACCTGGAGATAAGAAGCAGATGAGCCCAGCAGCGCAGATTTAAGCCTGGGAGAGGAAACTCCGGTTTCTTCCTGTGATGTCTCTCAGCACTGAAGATCACCACGTTTCCTTCCGCAGGCAAACAGTCATTGCCCATCTTGGGGGCATTTTAGTCTCTCTGGCAAAGGCTCTTGATATGCATGAGTATCTGCCTAAATTGATAATTTTTCAAAGAAGCAAATTTGTTTTTTCTGCAGAAGGATTCAAAGAATTTCTTCTCTAATCACAGTTTATGTGTGGAAGTGAGCCCTCCATTTACTCACTGACCTGGAACACCTGTGATACAGTAAACTGAAAATGACCTGGAATCTAATAATCCTTAATATCTGCTTTGGAATAAATTTTGTTCCAATACTCTATAGATAAAGAGGCGAAGTGCCTTACAGAGCCATGCCAAACACGAGAACTCCAGGGAGCCGTTCGGCTTTCACAGTTTTTCTTTTATTCACTCAACAATCATTTACTGGTCACCAACTATTTGCTAGCAACTGTGTCCCTGGGTGGTGCAAACGGTAGCTGCTCAGCTGCAGACGGAGAGGTTAGAGGTTGGAGTCCACTCAGAGGTGCCTTGGAAGAAAGGCCTGGCAATCCACTTCCAAAAAATCAGCCATTGAAAACCCTATGGAGCACAGTTCTACTCTGACACACATGGGGTTGCCAAGAGTCCAAGTGGACTTTATAGCAACTGGTTTAACTGGTGCTGGGCAGAAGGGATGCGTCAGTAAATAAGGCAGATGTCAGCATCTCTGTTGCTGCTCTTCAGGAGAGATAGAACAAAACCTCATCATAATTAAAGGATAGGTCTGTACTTTATATCTGAAGGCATCTGTCTTTGCTATTAAATCAGGAAAACAACAGATATTTTTTAAAAGCGTCCTCCTAAATTCTAGTCTACAGAAGGGAGCAAAAGTACCCAAGATGAAAGTCAATGGCTTTATAATCCACTCTGCTTAAATGTGCCAGGTATGTGGCCATGTATGGTTGTGAGTTTGGTGATTTGGGGCAGGCCTTTTCCTAGTCCCTAGATCTCATTCCTGCCTGCTACTGATACCACCTTCAAAGTTCTATGTATGTAAGTTTAAGGTGTCATTTAAGGTGTCAAACTTGTAAATGCCTCTGCAAGAAGGACTGCAGTACAACATGTTTATTGTTACAGCAGTTGTTTATACCTTACCTAGAACGAGTTTCAGAGCCCCTCCTGAGAGCTGGTGTCTTGATAGCAGGTGAGAGAGCCCACCAGAGCACAGAATAGACTCTAGTGGGAACGTCTGCCTTTGAGGCCAGAGTAGAGACTGGGCTCAGAACAGAGGAGCTGGGGGCTGAAGATCAGCTTTCCATTACTTTGCCTTCGTCCCCCATTTTGTCTTCAGAGGGAGAACCATATCTGTTTCCATCTGTTTACCCAAAGGAGTGACAGGGAACTCAGTGAGGGAAAAGGTCAGTAACTGCTATGTTCCAGGTGCTTTGCCTCAGCTTTCTTATTTTGTTTTCTAATCCACAAGAATGGTCTCATTGTATGCTCATGGGCTCTAAGCCAAATTCTGTGGGTTTGAATTCTGGCTCAGCTGCTTTTTCTTTATGAGACTTTGGACAAATTACTGAACCTCTCTATTTCTCAGTTTCTTATTCTGTAAATTGGGGATAATAATAGGAACTACCTCAGTGATAACATATATAAAGATCTTAGTACAGTGCCTGGTGTATGGTAAGCGCTATGTTGGTAGAGATGGGGACCTGCCTTTTCTAGGAGACAGGCTTTAATGCCTACATTTTCCAGATAAAGTGCCAGAGTAATTGCTCAGAATCATGTTGTTGCTACAAGATAATGGAGCAATGATTTGTTTCCAGGTTTGTCTGCCACTAAAGTCTGCTCAGCCCCATAACCAAAACAAACAAACAAAAACGTTTGAACACCAGAGTTTTTAACCATTTCATTTAGCATCTCATGGTTTGACTCTTCACTTCAGATAAGCTTTTATTTTATGATTATTTCTTTTTAATAAACTTGGAACAAAAGATTAGACTTATGACCTACTGCAAATGTTAGCTAAAGCCCCAGAAGCTCAGCATTCTTGAACTTTGCTATTCCACCTAGTTAAAAGGTCATGGTCAACTTAGCTTTCTGTGTGGCCAGCATCGAGTTATGAAACACCACGTGAAAGAACAAGTTACTGAAAAGTACAACCCAGTGTAATGTGATGGTGAGGAGATTAGTGAGGTCTTATTTAAGAGCTATTTGTTGAATTTTTGCTATGTGCCAGGCACCAATGCTGGATGCTATGAAGAAAATAAAAAAGAACAAGTCACAGTCCCTGAAAATGAAGAGCTTACAATCTAGCCCAGTGGTTCTCAACTCGGGGAGATGTTATTCCCAGGGAATTTTTGCAATGCCTGGAAACATTTTTGGTTTTTACAACTGGCAAGGGTGAGGGTGATGGCTGCTACTGGCATCTAGTGGGTAAAGGCCTGCGATGCTGCTAAACATCCTTCAATACACAGGAAGGCCCCCACAACGAAGAATTATTTAGTCCAAAATATCAGTAAGTGCTAATTTCGAGAAGCCCTGTGAGAGAAGAAGCCTATACAAAGAAACTCAAAGATCATCTAACCAACAGCAGTACCAGTTACTGTCGAGTTGACCCTGACTCATGGTGACCCCATGTGTGTCAGAGAAGAATTATGTTCTATAGATTTTCAGTGGTTGATTTTTTACGGAAGCAGATTACCAGGCCGGTCTTCTGAGGTACCTCTGGGTGGACAGCTTTACAGAAGCAGACTGCCATATCTTTCTCCTGCAGAGAGGCTGGTGGGTTCCAACTGTTGACCAGGTCTCCTGTAAAGATTACAGCCTAGGATACCCTATGAGATAGTTCTACTCTATCCTATAGGATCGCTATGAGTCAGAATTGACTCAACAGCACACAACAACAACAGACAGTAGTCCCCAGTTTATGATGGGGTTCCGTTCCTATGACGCCATCGTAAGTAGGTTCTACCATAAGTTGGATACCCTTTCTTTTTTTTTCAGTTTTCATTATTATTGCCCTTTATTATCAGTATCTTTATAAATCTGATCTTTGAACATCTACGAGTGAACATCTGAGAATAACATCAGCAAATTATGTGCTGCAATATTGTATGTAGTGCATGTTACTGACAATAAGATGTACCAAAAAAAAAAAAAGCAGATGGTTGTAAGTGCGGTTTGTCATAACTCAAACACATTGTAAATCAGGGACTACTTGCACTTGTGAATAAGCCATTTGGAATGGGGTTTGCTTTGTTATGCTAATGAGACCATATCAATTAGGATGTGTATTAAGCCAATCACTTTTGAGATATGAAAAGAGCAGGCTATACACAGAGAGAAAGAAGCATAGATGGAGGAAGATAGATGCCACATGAAGAGTGCCAAGGAATAGATGCTGAAAAGAGACAAGGACCTCTCCCCAGAGCCGTCAGAGAAAGAACGTCTTCCCCTAAAGCCAGTGCCCTGAATTCCGACTTCTAGCTTCCTAAATTGTGAGAAAATAAATTTATATTCATTAAAACCACCCACTTGTGACATTTCTGTTATAGCAGCGCTAAGAAACTAAGACAATACCACGTGTAGTTGGGAGTCTTTTTATTTGTTAGCGCATATTATATGTCAAACTGTTCTAACCTCCTAAGATTGTTTTTAAAATTGTGGTGAAAATATACACAATAAAACATTTGCTGATTCAATTTCTACATGTATAATTCAGTGACATTGATTACATTCTTCATGTTGTGCAACCGTTATTACTATCCTTTCCCAAATTGTTACACCACCATTAACATAAACTCAATGCCCCCTAAGCAAAAACTCCCCCTTTCCCCCCTCCCGCTCCCCTTGTAAACACTAATAATTTTCAGTTTCTATATATTTGCTTATTTCATATAAGTGATATCATACAGTATTTGTTCTTTTGTGCCTGACTTATTTCTCCCAGCATAATGTTTTCAAGGTTCATCCATGTTGTGGCATGCATCAGGACTTCATTTCTCTTTATGGCTGAGTAATATTCCATTGTATGTATATACCACATTTTGTTTATCCATTCATCTTTGATGGACATTTTGGTTGTTTCCACATTTTAGCTATTGTGAAAAGTGCTACAAGGAACACTGGTGTATAGATTTCTCTTTGCATTCCTGCCTTCACTTCTTCTGCGTATATACCTAGGACTGGGATTGCTAGGTCATAGGTTAGTTCTATGTTCAGCTTTTCGAGGAACTGCCAAGCTGTTTTCCATCAGCAATGGAGAATGGTTACAGTTTGTCAACAACCTCACCAACACCTGTTTTTTTCCATTTTTTTGATCATTGCCATCCTAATGGGGGTGAGGTGGTATCTCATAGTGGTTTTGATTTGCATCTCCTTAATGACCAATGACACTGATCATCTTTTCATTTGTTTGTTGGCTATTTGAATATCCTTTTTGGTGAAATGTCTGTTCAAGTTGTTTGCCCATTTTTTAATTGAGTTGTTTGTCTTTTTGTTGTTAAGGTGTAGAAGTTATTTTTAAAAAACATTTTGGATATTGGACCCTTATCAAAATATGGTTCCTAAAAAAATTTTTCTACCAATCTATAAATTGTCTTTTCACTTTGTTGACAAAAAGTCCTTTGATGAACAAAAGTATTTAATTTGTATGAGATTCTATTTATCTATTTGGAAACCCTAATGGTGTAGTGGTTAAGTGCTATGGCTACCAACCAAAAGGTCAGCAGTTCAAATCCACCAGGCACTCCTTGGAAACTCTATGGGGCAGTTCTACTCTGTCCTATAGGGTCGCTGTGAGTTGGAATTGACTCGACGGCAACGGGTTTGGTTTTTGGTTTTATTTATCTATTTTGTCTTTTGCTGCTTGTGCTTTTGTTGTCATATCTGATAATTCATCATTAAAAACTGAGTCCCATAGCCATGCCCCTATATCTTCTTCTAAGAATTTTATGGTTTTTGTTTTCACATTTAGGTCCTTGATCTATTTTGAATTGGTTTTTGTGTATGGTGTGAGGCATGGCCTCTTGAGATTTAACTGTGAAAAAAACAAAGATCCCTGCTTACATTCTAGCAGGGGAGACAGTAAAAAAAAAAAAAGATAAATAAATAAATTGCATAGTATGTTAGGAAGTAGATAGAAATGCTATCAAAAGAGAAAAAAGTAGAGGAAAGTTAGGAATCCCAAAGTAAGGGCGTGCAGGTGGCAATAATAATTGGTTAGAGTACTCCTCGTCACTGAGAAGGTGAGATCTGAGCAAAGAGTTGAAGAATCGGAGGGGGTTAATCATCCAGACACCTGGGGGAAGAGTGCTGCAAAACCAAAGCAAGGTGAGAGCAGCAAGGAGGCAGTGTGGCTGGAGCAGAGTGAGCAAAGGAGAGAGAATTGGAGGGAAGATGAGAGGTAAACAGAAGGCCAGATCACAGAGGATTTTACAGGCACTTATAAGAAATTTGGCTTTAGCTCTGAGTGAAATGTGGAGCCACTGTGGAGTTTTGAGACGAGTAGCATGATCTGGCTTAAGCTTTAAATTTATTACTCTGCCAAACAATAGACAGGCTTAGAAAATGAAGAGTAACACCCGTGAGGAACTGCTCCTCAGAACAATCAATGACATGAAAACAAAAGGGCAGCATTTGCCCAAAAACAAAGTTCAGAAGACAGGAAGGAGCAGGAAAAATGGGCTAATGGAAATGGGGAACCCAGGAAGGAAGTGGGTGGAGTGCTGTCAACATTGAAAGGATTACAACTAATGTCATGAATCAAAATGCGTATACATTGTTGAATGGGAAACTAATATGCTCTGTAAACTTTCACCCAAACCACAATAAAATATTTTAAAACAATTACTCTGCCTGCTGTGCTGAGAATAAACTGTAGGTGGGCAAGGGTAGAAGCTAGGAGGCTATTGCTGTAATCCAGATAAGATGACGTGGCTTGGACCAGGTTAGTAAAGAAGAGGTGGGGAAAAGCAGTATAATTCTGGATATACAATAAACCTGCAAAACCCAGAACATGTGTAATGCAGAAACCTGTCAGAGAAGGAAAACACAAATATTTTCCACTAAAAGGAGTGAAAGAAAAGTGGTAAGACTGCACCCTGTCAAAGGCGGAAAACTTATGAGACCTGGAAAAACAAAGCAGTCCTATCAAGTTCCGGATTTCCCAGATGTCTTAGTTATCTAGTGCTGCTTTAACAGAAATACCACAAGTGGATGGCTTTAACAAAGAGAAATTTATTCTCTCACAGTCTAGTAGACTACAAGTCCAAATTCAAGCTATCTGCTCCAGGGGAAGGCTTTCTTTCTCTGTGGGCCCTGGAGGAAGGTTCTTGTCATCAATCTTCCCCTGGACTGGGAGCTTCTTCAAGCAGGAACCCTGGGTCCAAAGGACACACTCTGCTCTGAGCATTGCTTTCTTGGTGGTCAGAGGTTCCCCCACTCTCTGCTCGCTTCCCTTTCCTTTATCTCTTATTAGATAAAATGTGGTGCAGGCCACATCCCAGGGAAACTCCCTTTACATTGAATCAGGGATATGACCTGTAAGTCACTTCTGATGTAAGTTGAATACTTCACTTTTTTTTAGTTTTCATTATTATTGCCTTTTTTAATCAGTTTCTTTATAAATTTTATATTTATTTGTTTGGGGGTTAGAAACATTATATATAAACTTACAGATATATTTTAGTACATACATACATAAAAAAATACACAAATCATAAAAATTTACTCCAGTGATGAAGAAGAATTGGATTACATTGACGTTTTGTCAGTTGTGGTAATAACTCTACTTGTGGAAGTTTCTGGATCATCTGGATTATCTCTGGGAATGGGGATGGCGTTTCTGGGCAGAAAATTAATGACAGTTGTCTGTATGGTCCTTTTCTTTTTTTCTTCATATATTGCATTGTAACATCTCACTGTTTTCCAAATCTGCCTATCAACTTTAGCAAAGTGATTCGTGTTTTGGTCCATGTGTTTAAGCAACGGAAGCCCTTGGTTTAGTTTAGAAAACTGAATCTATACAGCAGTGTTTTGAACAGTAAATAGTAAAACTGAACATCTGCAAGTGAACATCTGAGAATGATAATATCAGCAAATTACGTGCTGCAACATTGTATGTAGTACATATTAATAATGATAACATATACAAAAACAAACTGATGGTGGCAGATGCGGTTCCTTGTAACTCTAATACATCATAAGTTGGGGACTATCTATACTTTAAAGTCAGAGTCAGCGTTCTTTCCTGACAGATTGGATGATGGTATGAGAAAAAGGGAGGAATCAATGAGGACTCCGGTTATTGGCCTGAGCAACTGGAAAGATGGAATTTGCCATTGACGAAATGGGAATGGGTGTGTAGAGCGTTTGGAGAGGTAGGAAGAAAAAGAGCTCGGGTTTCATCATGTTAAGTTGAGGTATCTACTAGACATCCTAAGGAGCCCTAGTTATGCAATGTTTAAAGTGCTTTGTTGCTAACTGAAAGGTCAGTGGTTTGAGCCCACCAGCCGCTCTGCAGGAAAAAGATGTGGTCATCTGCTTCCATAGAGATTGTTGTTGTTGCTGTTAGGTGCCGTGGAGTCCATTCCGACTCACAGTGACCCTGTGTACAACAAAATGAAACACTGCCAGGGCCTGTGCCATCCTCACAATTATGTTAGAGTCCATTGTTGCAGCCACTGTGTCAATCCATCTCGTCGAAGATCTTCCTCTTTTATGCTGATCCTCTACTTTACCAAGCATGATATCCTTCTCCAGGGACTGGTCCCTCCGGATAACATGTCCAGAGATTACGGCCTTGGAAACCCTATGGAGTAGTTCTGCTCTGTCCTATAGAGTTGCTATGAGTAGAAACTGACTCAACAGCAATGGGTTTGTTTTTTTTTGTTTTTGTTTTTTTTTAATCCACTAGAATCCAAGTGGTGAATTTAAGAATGCATTTGGGTATGTGAGTCTGTAGTTCATTAGAACTGAGCTAGAGGGGTATATTTGGGAGTCATCAGCATATAGATGTTTTTTTAAGCCACAGGAAGGAATGAGATAATCATGGGAATGAGTGAGACAGAGAAAAGAAGAGACCCAAATCCCTAGGAAGTCTAACATTAAGAGGTCAGGGAGGAAGAGGAAGAAGCAGCAAAGGAGACTGAGAAGAAGCAACCACCATGGTAGAAAGAAAACCAAGGGGACATAGTGCCAAATGCTGCTGAGAGTCAAGTAAGATGAGGACTTAGAATCAACCATTGGATTTAGTGGTGCAGGAGTCACTGGTGAGCCTGACAAGAGCAATTTTCAGAAAGCGGTAAGGATGAAAGTCTGATCGTAATTCGTTAAGAGAGAATGGGAGTCCCTGGTTGACACAAATGGTTAACTGCTTGACTACAAGGCAAAAGGTTGATGATTGGAACTCACCCAGAGACGCCTTGGAAGACAGGTCTGGCAATCGGCTTCCAAAAGATCACAGCCTTGCAAACCCTATGGAGAAGTTCTACTCTGCTCATATGAGTTGCCGTGAGTTGGAATCGACTCCATGGCAACTAACAACAGCAACGAAATAAATACAACTCAACTGGCAGATTTGACCAGAAAGGAGAGCAAAGCTGATGGAGGAAGTAAGATCCAGAGTAATTTGTTTTGCTTTGTTTTGTTTTCAGTCGGTGAAGTAACAGCATAATTTGTATACTGATGGGAATAACCCATAGAGAGGGGAAAAAATGATGACATAAGAAACAGAATATTTAAAATTTTTTTAATTTAAATACTTGTAAGTAAGGGTTGGGTACAGGATTTTGCCACAATCTATACCTTATTCTGACCCACTTCACTAATTTACGTAACTTGTATTTGACTTTGCTTCCCCTGGCCTAGATAAATACAGATGTGCATGGGTGTCTAAAGCAACATTGGACTAAACTGCTAAGAACGTAAATTAGACCCACTCCCACCAAAGTAGACAGAGCCCTCAAGTGCTAATGTACCCTCTCTCCAAGGAGTATTTTTGGCCATCTGCTCATGCAGACGCCACCAGATCAAAGCTGACAGTCAGAAGCGGTGAAATCCTACAACTGAGTAGTATATGATGTAGTGTAGATTGTTGGGAATCAGTAATTTATTTTATTTTTGTCTCCAGAAATAAACTTTGGGCTGGGCCTTGGAGAATGGGCGGTTTGGGGGTACAGGCAAAAGGAGAGAGAAAGTTAATAAATCAGGGGTGAGCAGTAAAACAGCAGTGGGAACAAAAGAGAGCCCTTTTCCTGTGCTTTGACTAGAACTGTATCTCCAGCACAGATGAAAGTTTTATCATTGGACCACCAATGTGTCTGCGATCCAAAGACTGAGCAATGGCAATGTCCCTATCAGAGAAGGGCAAGTACCTAATGTATGAATAGAGGTTTGGAAGATCAACTTTTGTGAAAGGAAAGAAACTAATACATATCTGTTACTGTGCTGGGTAACTTCCATTCACCCCATCAGACCAACTCTTTACTCTTCTCTACCCTCCTCTGCCTTGGAAGGATGAACTGTAGGGATTGAATGTGATATCCCACCTCTAAGATGACACAGTAATCTCCACCTGCATTCAATCCTGGAAAGATAATCTATAGGGATTAGCTCAACATGCTCTCAAACTTTCTGGCTTCTGGTTGGTTTAAGCCCATGGAGAGTTTCAGAGGAAGCTGTAGTGAGGTTGCTTTATAGGACAGAGCAGAACTGCTCCATAGGGTTTCCAAGGCCGTAATCTCTGGACATGTTATCCGGAGGGACCATTCCCTGGAGAAGGATATCATGCTTGGTAAAGTAGAGGATCAGCGTAAAAGAGGAAGATCTTCGACAAGATGGATTGACACAGTGGCTGCAACAATGGACTCAAACATAATTGTGAGGATGGCACAGGCCCTGGCAGTGTTTCATTTTGTTGTACCTAGGGTCACTGTGAGTCGGAATGGACTCCACGGCACCTAACAGCAACAACAACAATCTTTATGGAAGCAGATGACCACATCTTTTTCCTGCAGAGCGGCTGGTGGGCTCAAACCACTGACCTTTCAGTTAGCAACAAAGCACTTTAAACATTGCATAACTAGGGCTCCTTAGGATGTCTAGTAGATACCTCAACTTAACATGATGAAACAATGAGAGCTGTGCCTCTCATTGCTCCTCTCAAAGTGGTCTCTGTTCTTCTCGAGTCTCTCAGTGGTGGAGACAGTCCTACTACTGCTAGTCCCAGATTCCTACACGTCTCTTATGGTTCCCTTACATCCCATCCACACCTTTGTATTTTGTCCCTTTGTAAATAAATCCTTTTAAAATTATTCCCATTTGTTATATCATGTTACCTATTGGGACCCTGACTGATAGAGTGATTGGTATCATAGTGGCTCTAGGAAATAAACAGCTATTATGCCATAGCCCCATTCAGAGGTAGCCTGAAAGATAGTGTTGTAATGAAATTCTTCCAGACTTCAGGAAGTATGTTAGTTTGTTCACTTCATTAAGGAAAGAGATGGTCTAAGATATCTATCTACCTTGACTTATGGACAATGGCCAACATAAATTGATTCAATTAATCCTCACAACAACCTTACATGGTAAGTATCCTATTATTCCCATTTTATGGATGAGAAAACTGAAGCACAGAACGTATCTTGCCCAAAGTCATAGAGATTAACCTCAGTCTTATAAGACTTCTGAAAGAAGTAGGTATTATTATCTCATTTTTACAGATGGGAAAACTAAGACTTAGAGAAGTAAATGGAATTATCCAAGATATAGTCAATCACACAGTGGGGATTCAAACCCAGGTCTGTCTGACCTCAAAGCCAATGCTGGCCTCTACCATACTCTGCCGCCTTCATAATACTTCATTTTCATTTTTTGAGAGAGCTGACAGCAAGATGCAGATCCTATAAAAACAAAACATCCCTTTGAAATTCAAAGTTTACTTATGGCATTAAAAAAGGCAAATCATTTAACTTAAATAAGGATAAGCTAGACAATAAAAGTGTAAGCATAATCCACATTTACTAGTTACTTCTTTCTTTAGATATTCTGTTTATATTTGGACTTAAGCCACAGAAAAGCTAAGAGCCAAAAATTTATATCTTTTAAAAAAATGTTTTAAGAAATGTGATGGACTTTCTTCAAAATCCCCACTAACAGATTTCCTAGGAATACATTGTTTTTGATATCATATTCTTTTGCCAATTTGCTAGCTGATATTAGCCCGGATCAAGGTAAAGTTGAATACAGTGGTCATTTATCATTCACAGAGGAGGAAATGCATAAACCAGACCTGGGGAGAAGGGCCTGAGAAGGGAAACCACAGTGGCCGGGCTGCCAGTAACTTATGTTTGCTTTAGTGACATTTTTTGGGTTTCCACTAGTGAAGGAGGGCATGGTCAAGAATTTGCACATACTTTATAATAATTCTTAACACCTCTGCTCTTAGAGACTTCCTCTTTTGGAATAGCATTACCAGCCTCATCTATCCAATGTCATGGACTAATGGCTTTCTAACAGCTGAGAATGATCTGCTTTTCAGATAACACCATCCAGTCGATTTTCTGCTGCTGCTGTTGCTGTTCAGTGCAGAAGCGGTAAGTCTACTTTTGGGCACAACTTCTTGGAAATGATTTTATTCAGAATTCTTTATTATCTATTGGGTCTCTACGCCTTTCTGTATGTGCTGTTCCCTTTGCCTGGGAAACCCTTCTCCCTTGTTCTCCCTGTTGAATTCCTGTTCATTTAAAGGCATGGGTCAAAAGTCCGATTTTCTGTAATCTTTCCTTGGTGTTCTTGGAATTAATTACTCTTTCTGTTGTGTTCTGACAGCATGTGGCTTGGTTCCCTAGTTAATGTTTATTTCATGAATGCTGTTTGTATGTCTGTGTTCCACTCGTTATTTTTACAATTTAAGGGCAAGAATCCTGTCTTATTCATCTGAATATCTCCCCAAAACTATCAGTGTATCTTACACTTTGGTGCCCAATCAATGATCATATAAGAATTAAATCCAAAACACCATGATGATAATAACCGCTAACATTGAATGGTAGCATCCTATATGTCAGACACTGTGCTAAGAGGTTTATGTTTACTAACTCATGTAACTCTCAAAACAGCCCATCATTTTTCTATAATCCCAATTTTACAGATGAAACAGGCCTAGAGAAGTTACATTCCTTACCCAAAGCCACACTATGAAATCGTGACGCTGGAGTTCAAGCTCCATTGTTCTTAATCACTATACTAGATCTACTTATAATAATGTTGTTGTTAGCCAGCTGGGTAGGCCCTGGACTCTTGGTGACCCCACACACAAGGGAAAAAAAACCTGTCCGGTCCTGCGCCATCCTCATGATCGGTTGTAGTTCGGACCGTTGTGATCCATGTTTTCCTTGGCTGAGTCTCAGAAGTAGATCGTCAGGCCTGTGTTCCTAATTTGTCTTAGTCTGGAAGCTCCTCTGAAACCTGTTCAGCATCATAGCAACATGGAAGCCTTCACTGACAGATGGGTAGTGGCTTTGCATGAGGTGCATTGGCTGGGAATTGAACCCACGTCTTTCACCTGGAAGGCTCGAATTCTATCACTGAACCACACAATAAACCAACCAAACCAAACCCACTGCCGCTGAGTCAATTCTGACTTATAGTGACCCTGTAAGACGAAGTAGAACTACCCTATAGGGTTTCCAAGGCTGTAATCTTTATGGAAGCAAACTGCCACATCTTTCTCTCTTGGAGCAGCTGGTGAGTTCGAACGCCAAACTTGCAGTTAGCAGCCAAGTGCCTAAATGAAGTGACACATGTAAAATGATAAGCATGGCACCTAACACAGAGTAACTAAGTTTTTCATCATTATGATTATAATTTTATGCCCCCAATATGTACCAGAGTCTGTACCAGGCATGTGGTATGTGCTTTCTTGATTTTACTTTGTAACAACCTTACTTACTTTTAGCACCTCTAGCTCCCAGATAGGGAAACTGAAGTTCTGAGAGCTGGCAACTTGACAAAAGTGACAGAGTTAGGAAGCCTTCTAAATAAAAATGTAGTTGGACCAAATGGTCGACAATTAACTTTAAAATGAAAATGAGAATGTAAGGGGGCAGGGAAACTATATTAATGGAAACAAAACAGCCAGAATGGAAATAATGAGAATGTCCACACATTGTGAAGAATGTAACCAATGTCATTGAACAATTTGTGTAGTAATTGTTGAGTGGGAACCTAAACTGCTGTGTAAACCTTCACTGGAAACACAATAAAAATCATTTAAAAAAGAAAATGTAGCTAGAAAGAGACCCGGATTTTTTTTTTTTTTTTTACTAGTTTTGTGATAATCGAGTAGATTTATAGATAAGCTTAATACAAATATTCACTTGTGGCATGATTGCTTTTCAGTGTCAGACAAGTGAGAACACAAATAAGTCTAAGTGAAGATGAAGAACTTTCAGAAAAATACCCATCACGTCACAGGCCATGGCCCTGCGAGTCATCAACTAAGAAGCAAGTGAGTATCACTTTGATGGGGGAGAAGGGCCAGGGGAAGGCTGTCTTTTAGGGTCTACACTCCATGAGGAAACGTTTGCTGCTATGTCTAGAACCTAGTATGTGCTTGGCACATAATAAGTGCTCAATAAATATTTAATAAGGGAATGTCCTAAAAGAAAGTGAAAGTAAAAAAAACCAACCTCTTAACATAGCCTACTCTGCTATACTTAAAGGCAGAACTTGAAACTGGAAATGAGTGGGGAAAAAATGTATTCTGGTTACTAACAGTTTGAGGTCAGCATTAGTTTTCATCTCAGTGTTGGGAGAAATTGTGTTCTTAGGAAGTGTGGTAAACTCAAATACAAGCTTACAGCAGATGAAAGGTAAGGGCAGTTTTTTATCTTCCAAGAGAGAAAAATCCTTGAAACAAAGCAAAACTATAAAGGAGTAAATCACCTTTTAAGAATTGTGACATGAAAAGATCCAATGCAATTCTGGCAAGAGAACATGTGATCTCAAAAGTTTACAAATGATGGATGTGTGTCCCAAGCATGCATCCCAAGATCCTTAGGTCAGGTGACGGAAAGAGTGCAGACTGGAGAGGAAGACAACAAGAATGACTTCTGTCAAAATACATGTTTATAGTCTGAGAGTAGAACACACCCTAAGGAAACTTCCTTTTCAACTGATTGATCGATTACAGTACATTAGATTACGTGGTGGAACAACAACTAATCTAGTATTTGGCCAAACCACTGGAAATCATAGCCTGGCCAACTGACACAAAAAATTAACCACCACAGTGCGTTGCTGGATCCAAAAGCCATTTTATAGTTATTCACTTCCTACATTTATCCCACCCTAGCTTCTTCCTTGGTGCAGCTGGAGGGGAGAAGTGAGGTCACCAGCAAACGTGCTACACCTCTATTATTTTTTAGTAAAAATCACTAAAGTAACAGTAAAACAACTCCTTGGTTTTTACAGTCCAACAGGGGCCATGTGAAGCCATCAAAACGTAAGCCGCTGCCTCCCCTCCCCATCCCTGAGGTTGCTGAAGAGATGATCCAGGTCAAGGCTCTTTATGACTTTCTGCCCAGAGAACCCTGTGATTTAGCATTAAAGAGAACAGAAGAATACTTGGTATTGGAGAAGTATACCCCTCACTGGTGGAAGGCAAGAGATCGTTTTGGGTAAGACTAGCGGTTTAGTCCTTATCAAATTCCTGCTCTTTTATCCTCTGAAGACTTCTAAGCATTAGGAGGACTATTTATTGGCTCGCATTCTCCTGGTTTATAGCGCTTTCCTCTGCATGAAATAGAACCTGTCCCCCAACACCACCGTCAGTATGAGAGAGCGTTACAGCACAGTGATTTCTGACAGAGTCTCAGAGCCATGTATACCTGGCTTCACATCCAGACTCTGTCACTCAATATTGTGTGTCCTTGGGCAAGCCACTATCCTCCCTGAGTTTTCGTTGCTTTATTTATAAAATGGGAATAATAATTCCTATCATCTAGGTTCTTGCCTGATTTGTATTTTCTTTATCTGGGAGTTTGTCTGATTGCTCCTGTTAAGATCTAAGGTAAAAGCAGAGACAGTATCCTATTTGTTTTTGTATTTTTACAACAACTAGTTTTGGAGGCAAACATTGAAGTAGTTGCTGGATTAAACTGGAAACAAAAAAAGACTTTGAGATGTAATTAGATTTCATCGTGTCGGTTGTGATAGATTATTAGTGCCTGGCTGGAGTCCTGGGATGGGCAGAAGTCTGAGGAGTGTCCCGCCTCCGTGGGAGAGAAGGCTGGGATTGATTTCTGATATTTCCGAAAGTGATTGTATTGGGGATTAGCTGCTAGCAGTATTTACTGGTCATAGTAATACAGTTAGGCTAGATTTGCCAAATTTAGCAAATAACAATGCCGGACATGCGGTTAAGTTTGAATTGTTTCTAACTGGCTATGCATATATACATTGAGAAAAAAGAAAAAAATAGTACATAGGACATACACTAAAAAGTTGTTTGTTGTTTATCTGAAATAAAGTAGGAGTATCTGAATTACATGCCTCTTTCTTTAGTTGTATTTCTTTGGTCATTTGGTTCTCCTTAATATTTAGTTTGTTCAGGGCAGTGCTGGTTCAGTGGTAGAATTGTCACCTTTCGTGCCTGAGACCTGTTTCATTCCCAGCCAACGCACCTCAAGCACAGCCACTTCTGGTCTGTCAGTCGGGGCTGGTGTGTTGAACAGGTTTCAGCAGAGCTTCCAGACTAAGATGGACTAGGAAGAAAGGCCTGGCTATCTACTTCCAAAAAATCAGCCAGTGAAAACCCTATGGAGCACAACAGTCTAATCTCATTGTGCATATGGTTGTCATGAGTCGGAGGCCCACCTGAGGCGGCTAACAATAACAAAAACATTGAGTTTAGGCTGAACGTGTGACGGAGATTTTGCAATGGGAAAAGAGGCATTACTAGATTCAGTACTGTGCAGTTCACCACTCCTGCAGGTGCCGTATTGGCATCCTCAGAACTCAAAAAAAAAAAAAAAAGCTGTACTAAATTTTAATTTCACAGTTAATAAGTGAATGTAGTTTTTTATAATATGCAAACATTATACGAAAAGCCCAAATGCTGCTTTGCCACTGTCTCCAAACCCAAGTCTCTTCTCCAAAAGAAGTACCATTATCCATTTAGTGAGCACCCTTCAAGATCATTTTCAATGCACTTGCATACAAATATTAAAATGTGTGATATTGTTTGCAGATTTAACTTACTTAGTACGGGTAGTCCCCAACTTATGATGGAGTTCCCTTCTGACAACTAGATCCTAAGTTGGTTCTGATGTTAAATAGACTACCTTTTTTTTTTAGTTTTCATTATTATTGCCTTTTATTATCAGTATCTTTATAAATCACGTCTTTGAACATCTATGCGTGAACATCTGAGAGTGATAACATCAGCAAATTACGCACTGCAACACTGTATATAGTACATACTACTAACGATAAGATGTACCAAAAAACAAAACAAAACAAAAACGGCTGGTTGTAAGTGTGATTCGTTGTAACTCGAACACTTTGTAAGCTGGGGACTACCTGTATTTTATCCAGAAGCCCTGGTGGTGCAATGGTTAAGTGCTCGGCTGCTAACCAAAAGGGGGGCAGTTCAAACGCACCAGCCACTCTTCAGGAGAAAGATGTGGCATTCTGCCCCTGTAAAGATTACAGCCTAGGAAACCCTATGAGGCAGTTCTACTCTGACCTATAGGGTCTCTATGAGTCAGAGTTGACAGGAAGGCCCTCAAGAACAATAGTAATCTGTCATACTTTATGCGTTTTTCTGTACCTGGCTTCTATCTGTCAACAATGTGTGCTGGTGATCTTTCCATAATTTCAAATGTTGATGAGGATGTAGGGAAAGAGAAACCCTACCCTTCTGAATGGTATGTAAATTGGTATATCCTCCTTTGAGTGTAATCTGCTGTGTCAACTGAAAGATGCATGTATTCCCTGACCCAGCAATTTCACTGCTTGGTGTCTACCTTAGAGAAAAACTCATTCTGGTGCACTAAAAACCATGTTTCGGGGTTTCCTTGAGTCAAGTTGAGTCAACTACGACTGGTAAAAATGTTTCTTTACAGCATATTTTGTAATAGGGGCATGGCTAAACAAATTGTGGACCATCTATATTATGAAATACTCTGCGGCTATTGAAAAGAATGAAGTCAATGTATTTGTAATAGGCTGTGTTTTTAAACCCGTTACTATTACATCCCAATGATCATTTAAGTACCTCTTTTCCTCTTCGAGGAGCCCTGGTAGGGTAGTGGTTAAGAGCTTGGCTGCTAAACAAAAAGTTGACAGTTTGAATCCACCACCCGCTCCTTGTTTTACTCTGTTCTACACGGTCGCTGTGAGTTGGAATCGACTCTAAGGAACTGGTTTTTTCGGTTTCCACTTTGAAAATATTTTGGGCCATAAAGCGTCTTAAACTACTCACATTATAAGTCAGGATCTTAGTATCAGCATACAGAGACTTTAGCTGAATATGGAAATGAAAACCTTTTTTTTCTTCTTTTAACACTTTAATTAATAAAATGAATTTGATTTCCCTCTACATCCTTGAGTTTTAAAAGGATTGTTGCCATGATAATGCCAGGAATGTGCCAAGCATTTTGATTTTTGCTTTGTGTCTTTTGTTGTAGGAATGAAGGCTTAATCCCAAGCAACTACGTGACTGAAAACAAGCTAACCAATTTGGAAATGTATGAGTAAGTCTCCTTCAAAATACGCCCTGTGGTTAATCTATGACAATTGGGTACATTTTGGCAGCTAAAAGTATAGATACTGTTTGAGGTTCATAAAAGGAAAAGAAAGTAACACATTCGACAGCTTTAGCAATAAAGAGATCTTCAATCCATATTATGGTTGATTCAGAAACTTCTTTTTCTTAAACTTATTTCTGTTTTGTTTTGTATGTCCACTTTTTTTTTTGTTTTGTTTTGTTTTAACAGGGTCACAGTGAAACCAAACACTCATCTGGCATTGGTTTTACTATATGTCCTAAGTGGAAAATTAACTATTTAAACACTAGAATTAAATTTTCAATGAGTGGTAAATTAGACTTAATATGTACACGTATTTTGGCCCATGTTTTAACATGTTTTAAAAATAGCTCAAGATGAGAACTAGGTTAATGCTGTAGTTTAGAAGAACCTTTGGCACGTTCATTAGAGTTCTGCTTAAAAATCTTTTTTTGTGACAATTATAGATTTGGAAGATGGAGGAGATTTTAGCTATGACTTACTTAGCCCCTTATTTTGAAGACGAGAAACTAAGGTTGAGAGATTAATTTACAGGTAGAGAGTGGCAGAGTTAGGACTGGTCCTATGTCTTATAAATTTAGGTTTGCTACATAAGCATGGGAGCCCTGGTGGTACAGTGGGTAAGAGTTTAGCTGCTAATCAAAAGGTCAGCAGTTCAAATCCACCAGCTGTTCCTTAGAAACCCTATGGGGCAGTTCTCCTCTGTTCTGTAGGGTCACTATGAGTTGAAATAGACTCGACGGCAATGGGTTTCTGTTTTTTTTTTAATATGAGCATGTGAGTGGTCGTCTTCCTACCCCCCAACCCCCCACCACACTTAGATACTTGTTATGCAATTAGCATATGCTTCCTGTAGGTGGCAGTAGATGATGTGCACTGAGGCTTTAAGACAGGCACTTCTTAGAGAACCAGACAGTAAATATAAGCTGAATGAGACAGAGTTCCCTTGGCTACTGATTTAAGCTTATCTGGAAGCCAGAGTCAGCACATCTCTCCCCAAAACAAACCAAGTTCCAAAAGCATTGGTGAATAATGTAGTCTTTATTGGAAGGGAAAAGGAGATGACCACATGCTCATGACACATCTACATATCTTTATCAGACTTCTCCATTAGATATTTCTGTTCTCTCTCCCAAGTCTCTCTCCTTAGCTCCATCACAGGGTCCCTTCTCTCTTCTCCCCTCCCTCACTCTGCCTGTCATGTTCCCCTTTGTTGGCCTCAGTCATTTAACTCTGTCCCAAGATTCCAGTGTTCACTCAGTAAAACAAAACCCTCAGGTGGCTAAACCCACCTTTCCTTAGGAAACAGATGCATGATCATCTAATGTTAATCAAGCATGTCTCATGGTGTCTCACTTCTACCCGCAGCTGAAGCTGCCCAACAAAAATAGGTCTCCTTGCACATCCAAACTCCCCAAGGGACTGAGCTTCTGGGCGGAGCGCTCTGGGGACCATGGTCTCGGGGAACATCTAGCTCAATTGGCATGACAC
>NW_004444037.1:10098423-10099534 GCF_000243295.1 Trichechus manatus latirostris
GAGTGACTTCATTACTGAGCTAAAAGGGTGTCTGGGGGCCATACTTTTGGGGTTTCTCCAGTCTCTGTCAGACCAGTAAGTCTGGTCTTTTTTTGTGTGTGTGTGAGTTAGAATTTTGTTCTACATTTTTCTCCAGCCCTGTCCGGGACCCTCTATTATGATCCCTGCCAGAACAGTTGTTGATGGTAGCTGGGCACCATCTAGTTAGGCTGGACTCAGTCTGGTGGAGGCTGTGGTAGTTGTGGTCCATTAGTCCTTTGGACTAATCTTTCCCTTGTGTCTTTTGTTTTCTTCATTCTCCCTTGCTCCAGACAGGGTGAGACCAGTGGAGTACCTTAGATGGCTTATGCGTCTTTTTAAAAGTCATCCTTCTCCATGACTCCAATTATGGGAAGACTGATGTTTTAATTTTATTGCTATTTTAATTTTTTAAAAAGAGGTTTATTAAAATATAATAATTATCCTTATTAATCAGTAACATTTATTGACCACTAGCTATGTGTCAGGCACTGTTCTAGTGACGCTACAGAAATTACTGCTCAATGTTAAATACTGTAGCACGGGCTTAGAAATCAGGGAAACCTGGCTTCAAATCGTGGCACTGTCACTGACTAGCTCTGTAGCTGTAGGCAAAGTTACCTAATGTTTCTAACCTCTGAATTATCTGAAAAATGGAGGCAATAATACCTATCTCGTATAGTACATAGCAAATGCTCAATAAATTCTAGACATTATTATTTTCTTGAACTGTGAAACTGATGGGAAAGGTATTTACAGTTTAGTCCACCTTGCCTAGTAGTACTGGTATATTATATCTCATAGTTACTTCAGTTCCCCAAATAACTTTACTTGTTCAATCTGTATTTATTGTACACTTATCATGTAGCAGAAGCAGTTCCTGCTTTTACAGAACTTACAGTTTCATGGGAAAACAGACATTTGAACAACATCAAATTCACAAATAAATGTTTAATGAGGACTTGAAGCACT
Organism: Trichechus manatus latirostris; assembly: GCF_000243295.1. Classification (NCBI taxonomy): domain Eukaryota; kingdom Metazoa; phylum Chordata; class Mammalia; order Sirenia; family Trichechidae; genus Trichechus; species Trichechus manatus. The sequence continues at coordinate 10,099,414 of NW_004444037.1, forward strand.
TACTGATGAATATCAAAGACCACAACCTTCAGTATGGATTATACCTCAACATAAAGAAAACAAAAATCCTCACAACTGGACCAATAAGCAACATCATGATAAATGGAGAAAAGATTGAAGT
>NW_004444037.1:10099634-10108427 GCF_000243295.1 Trichechus manatus latirostris
CAAAAATCCTCACAACTGGACCAATAAGCAACATCATGATAAATGGAGAAAAGATTGAAGTTGTCAAGGATTTCATTTTACTTGTATCCACAATCAACACCCATGGAAGCAGCAGTCAGGAAATCAAAAGACACATTGTATTGGGCAAATGTGCTGCAAAAGACCTCTTTAAAGTGTTGAAAAGCAAAGATGTCACCTTGAAGACTAATGTGCACCTGACCCAAGCCATGATATTTTCAATTGCATCATACGTATGCGAAAGCTGGACGATGAATAAGGAAGACTGAAGAAGAATTGACGTCTTTGAATTGTGGTGTTGGTGAAGAATATTGAATATACCATGGACTGCCAAAAGAACGAACAAATTTGTCTTGGAAGAAGTACAACGAGAATGCTCCTTAGAAGGAAGGATGGCGAGACTGTGTCTTACATACTTTGGACATGTTGTCAGGAGGGATCAGTCCCTGGAGAAGGACATCATGCTTGGTAAAGTACAGGGTTAGCAAAAAACAGGAAGACCCTCCACGAGATGGATTGACACAGTGGCTGCGGTAATGGGCTCAAGCATAACTCCAATTGTGGGCATGGTGCAGGACTAGGCAGTGTTTCATTCTGTGGTGCATGGGGTCGCTGTGAGTCGGAACTGACTCGATGACCCCTAAAAACAGCAACATGAAGGAAATGTATAGTATATACTGCAGGAGAAAACAAGTTGGTGCATAGGGGGAGGAGAAAAATCAGTTGCTGTACAGTTGATTCTGACTCATGGGGAAGGGGAGGTGATTTAGATGAGGGATGGTGGGTTGATGAAGAAGACCTTTCTGAGGGAGTGACTTGAGGCCTGAACATGGTAGGAGGGAACTGGGGGGAAGTAGAGGAAGGAATGCTGTGTCAGTGTGGGCTTCTGGTGTCTCAGGGCACCCTTTGTATATACAAATATTTATGGCCACTTAGGTTTTAAATTAATATCTAAATTGTCAACATCAAAATGTAAAAACCTGGTTTCCAGTTCATTAAGCCTTCAGTTCAACTTGTAAATCTTGATATAGTACTTACACACCTATTAAAATAACAATCACCTTAATTCAAACTCAGCATACTAAATGTCCTTAAAAATCAGTTCTAATTTATAAGCTCAGTTAATTAAATTTCCTAAACCATTTAACTTGCATTAATAAGCTGAATAAATTCAATTTCCTTTTTAAGTACTTCAAATAACTGACAGGGCAAATTTACAATTGTCACAAGCCTTTCCTAAGTACCTAAGTAACCCTAGAAATCTATGTAATTAAATATATATGTGGTAAGTTGAGCTCTCTTAGATGTTCCAATTTCATTTTAAAAATGAGTCAAATTCTTTTCAATTTCAAATCAGTTTAATATCAATTATGCATTTCAAGTCAGAAGTAAAAATCAAATGTGCCAGATTCTCTTAGAATTATAGATATTTTAAATACCAACCACATCAGTTATCCTGAATGTTACAGAAGTATGAGTTTGATTTATCTCATTATCTCTACACTGAGTCCTTACTTTTCTCAGGGATTAGAAAGTCAGTAAGGGAAGCAGATTTACCTTCTCAGATCTAATGGGGTTTCTAGGTCAAAAATTCAAGACCACTATACTGTTACTTATTGATAAGAAATCAGAGATTGAAACATGGGACCCAAGGCTTACATATATACAAGATATTCAACTTAACCACAGCTGGATATTATATATATGAGTCTCCCTCCTCCAATTCCTATGTGCCACATCCTTCATGTGGTATTAATTTTGTTTAGGTATGAAAATGGAGGGTGCTGTAAGTCAGAATTGACTTAATGGCATCCAACAACAACAACAAGTATAAAAATTACAGCCTTACCTATTTTTAAACTCTTCTAACTTTTATCATCTAATTTAAACAGATGAAATTCTAAAATATCATGTCCCCAACCTCCCCTAAATTTCATTCATCCAGTCTCTTTCCTACCTGATGGAATTCTGCATTATTTTAAAGGTCATCCCACTGGATCCTGAATTTGTTACATTGTTACATCTGGCTCATTGGTTACTAATTTGAAGTCATTCTAATGATATCTACCCATAAATGGATTTTTAATTTATATTTTAATAAAAGTAACATATTTACTTACATATAATAAATGAGGAGTCCCTGGGTAGTGCAAATGGTTAATGTGCTCATCTGCTAACTAAAAGGGGAGACTCAGAGGAAAGTTCTGGCAAGCTACTTCCAGAAAATCAGCCTCTGAAAACTCTATGGAGCACAGTTCTACTCTGACACACTTGAGGTTACCATGAGTCTGGGCCAACTTCTCTGCAACTGGAAAAAAAAAAAAAAGAAAAGAAAGCAACAAAATTAACACCAACATACTAACAGGCAAAAAACAATATTAAAAAAAAAATTACAATGTATGTTAACTCTTCCTTTTTGAGTATCATTGTGTACTCTTAGCTTTTCAGGTGCGATTTATTTCAGTGAGCTATAATAATTTTTCTCCTTTTAATATCAAAATTTTTACAACTTAGTCTGTGGAAGCCCCTTTAAGCTGGTTCTCTACATCTTTAACAATATCTCACTTATAGGGAAAGAATTTTTTTTTCTAGAAGAGGTCTCAGACATCTTGAAATTCCCTCCCTCAATGTGAATACTCACATGAAAGTACTAAATGATGCTCACAGATTAACATTACAGTTTCTCTTGTTCCCACTAGTGATAAGCAGTCAAATTACTTTGTCTAGAATCATGAAATTTCATCTACTTAAACATTCCCTATTCTCTGTGGTTCATCTATTTTAAGGTTTGTTTTCAATTTATAGGAATAGCTGTCCATTCTAGTTTAGTGGCAACTTTCCGCTACTATAGGTTAAGGGAAGTCCAAATGATGAGATGGGTGGAACACTGCAAGCAGTTCCACCCTCAAAGTCAGGTTTAAGAGTTTCATTCAGCTACCATCTGGCCCACTCACTGTGAGTCAATACATGGCTACATATGCATTCTTCCTTCCACTGTCCACAAAAATAATATTTCTGGTAATAGTAGGTTAACTCCTTTTATATATGGTTTTGAAATGAAAGTTTTCCAATTTTTCTTTACTTTTCTTTGACTCTATCACTTTTCTTTTCTCTATCTCACACAGCATTTGCTTACTGACTGTACCTGTACCCTGTACCTGTTGCCGTCTAGTCAATTCTGACTCACAGCTTACTGACTAGGTATTGTCGTATCAAGCTATATGTTCAAATTATAATATTATTTAATTAGGTTTGCTATGTGTAGTTCTGATATTCTAAAGTCATTTAATGACATGGTTCATGCAGAGGAAATAGCATGATCTGAATGAGGCAAGAAAGGGTTTGGTGAATTTGAGGAAGAAAACAATCTCATGATGGGTGGAGCTTAGCGAGTAAGTGAGAGATGAAGCAAGAGAAGATGTTTGGGGCAAGATCATGTATTGGTCGCTCTATTTGCTCTACTAAACTACTAACTCTACTATGAATTAATATACTTAAGAGAGTCAAATAAGTTACAGTATGTTTGAATTTTGTAAAGTATAACATAAAAAAAATAAAAAAAAACCCTTGCTGTTGAGTCAATTCTGACTCACAGCAACCCTATAGGACAGAGTAGAACTGCCCCATAAAGTTTCCAAGGAGTGACTGGTGGATTCCAACTGCTGACCTTTTGATTAGCAGCCAAACTCTTAACCACTGTGCCCCAAGGGCTCCAAAGTATAACATAGTACATATAAAAGCAAACAAATGCAAGTTCCTGAGAAGAAAAAAAGAGAGAAATGGGTACTTTTTGGTTTATCTGCCAAAGGAGAGTAAAGTGTTTGCTGAAGATGATGATTTCTTGACCACATAACTTTCATGGAAATTTACTGGAGATTAAATCATTCAAAATTATATACTAAGTGTGTGTCAGAAAATTGAACTGAGATGTAAAACAACAAACTTGATATTGGTTTGAAACTAATGAAACTGTATTAAATAAAATAATTGATACATAATAAAACAGTATTGTGTATCTGAGTGAAAAACACTCAATTTTCTAAAATCATTTCTGGAGTAAGTTCTTTAAAATGAAGGAAATGAAGTAAGCTTTTTTCTGAAAAAATGGGATATAAAATTTAAAATCATTTGTTATTGCTTTTACAGGTGGTACCATAAAAACATTACCAGAAATCAGGCAGAACGTCTATTGAGACAAGAGGTAATTCAATTCATTCATGACTAAATCTATGAATATATTCAAAATTTCTGAGAAAGCTACATTATGAAGATTTTTAACCAACCAAAAGTGTTTATTACCTCCTGTTCTTTTTAGTTCTAAAATATTGTTACAACTTCATGTCCATTACACACTTTCTGAAAAATTGTAAATCAGATATATTTGTATCAGATCATATTTTCCACTGACTTCATCATAATTTCAGAAATGTGTTTCTCCTGAAATGATTTCAACTGTAAATCATTGAGACTCCTTCATTCATTCCAAAGTGTACTTTCCCGGTAGAGTCTGTATTTGTTGCCCACGCAACCCTTGCAAGAAAGGTGGCCTAATATACGCTCTATCCTCATGAGTTTAACTTAGGCTCTTTCAAACATAAACATATCAAAATACACGGTGCAGTACTTTCTTTGTTCTTTAGAAACAAAGGGAAGAATAGAGTAGCCAAAATACGAAACTCAGATCAAAACTGCTCATTTAGGTCAAAACAAAACTAAACTGCATACAGTTTAAGTTTCCAACTGATGGTAAATATTAACTGTGGGTAAATGTAGAGTCAAAACTAGAAATTAGGTAAGAGATCTGTCAGATATTGAGGAAATCTAAAAATGTACATGAGAAAGATGAGTTCCATAACTAAAAACCCAATACCAGTAATGGCTCAGGACACAAGGAAGCCCCAATTAATAGCATAAAAATGGGCAGAGAGTATGAGGGACATCTCCAGCCTCAGGTGGTGGTGGAGATGCAGGTCGGAGGACAGGCCTGACTTCCCTTGCTTAGAGGAAGCTGAGCGTGGTGTCTGCCTGGCATGGCAACAGCAGGTGACCATCTGTGAAGTGATAGTAGTCAGTCCAGGGGAGAAATAAGATACTATGACAGGTAGGCTGAACCAGAGAGGGAAAGTCCAGGAGTAGGTCCACAGTAAGCAAGTTGGTCACAAGTCGTATGGCCAAAATCACTGGGCTGAGCCAGTTCAACATCAGGGTTTAAGTATCTGAAAGAACGCCAGAATAAAGCAAGGATCTGATTGCTCTACAGAGATGAGGAATAAACCCAAAAAAACCCAAACTCATTGCCGTCGAGTAGATTCCAACTCACAGTGAATCCATAGGTTTTCCAAGGCTATAAATCTCTACGGAAGCAGACTGCCATGTCTTTCTCCCAAGGAGCAGCGGGTGGTTTCGAACCGCTTACCTTTCGGTTAGCAATCAATCTCTTTAACCACTTCGCTACCAGGGCTCCTTGAGATGAGGCATAGGGACTTATATAAAAAAAAATCTCATGTGCCCACAACCCAGATAGAACAGATACTAAAATTTGGCCATCATATTTTTTAAAGAAATAAAACATTATAGATACAGTTGAAACCCACCCCTTCATCTTATTTGTCCTCCTCTACTCCCCAGAGGGAATCACAATTAGAAGAATGTGTTTCCATTTTGTCCATGTGTTTATACTTTGGTAATATATGTATGTCCATAAACAATTTAGAGTGTTCTTTTGTATGTTTTACTATTCAGCATAAAGGGGATCATATTGTGGGTCAATTTTAAAAATTAAACATTATATTTTCAAAATTCACTCATATAACCTAAATATAGATCAAATACATTCTTTTACCTGTTTATAGTATTTCATTGTATGAGTATACATAATTGTATCCGTTTTGCTGTTGACAAACATTTGAATTGTTTCTAGTTTGTTACTATTACAAACAGAGCTGTAGTGAACTTCCTTGTAAATGTCATTTTGTGCACAGGGTGAGGGTTTCTTTAGGTTATACCCAGAAGTGGGATTATTTGGTCACAGAGTATGTGCATATTTAACATTACTACCAGTCACCGTGGATTCCAACTCACGGTGACCTCATATGTGACAGAGGAGAACTGTGCTCCATAGGGTGTTTTTTTGTTTTGTTTTTTTTCTTTGTATTGTGCTTTAAGTGAAAGTTTACAGCTCAAGTTAATTTCTTATTCAAAAATTTATACACATAATGTTTTGTGACATTGATTGCCATCCCCACAATGTAACAGCATGCTCCCCCTTTGCACCCTCGGCTCCCTGTGTCCATTCACCCAGTTCCTGTCCCTTCCTGCCTTCTTGTCCTGCTTTTGGACAGGAGCTCCACATTTGGTCTCCTATATTTGATTGAACTAAGAAGCACGTTCCTCACGTGTGTTATTTTTTGTTTTGTAGGCCTATCTATTCTTTGTCTAAAAAGTGGTCTTTGGAAATGATTTCAGTTCTGGTTAGCAGACTGTTAGGGGGACATAGTTTCGAGGGTTCCTCCAGTCATAGTCAGACCAGTAAGTCTGTCTTTTTACGTGAATTTGAATTCTATTCTACATTTTTTTCCTGCTCCATCCAGGACTCTGTGTTGTGATCCCTGTAGGGCGGTCATTGGTGGTAGCCGGGCACCATCTAGTTCTTCTGGTCTCAGGCTGGTGGAGTCTCTGGTTCATGTGGTCCTTTAGTTTTTTGGGCTAGTATTTTTCTTGTGTCTTTTGTTTTCTTCATTCTCCTTTGCTCCTGGTGGGATGAGACCAATAGATGTATCTTAGCTGGCCGTTCTCAGGCTTGTAAGACCCCAGACACTATTCACCAAAGTGGGATGTAGAACATTTTCTTTATAAACTTTATTACACCAATTGACCTAGATGTCCCCCAAGACTATGGTCCCCAGGTCCCAGCCCCAGCTACTCTGTCCCTTAAAGTTTTTGAATGTATCTGGGAAACTTCTATGCTTTTGCTTTGGTCCAGTTGTGGTGACTCCCCCTGTATTGTGTGTTGTCCTTCCCGTCACTGAAGTTGACACTTGTCTACTAATCTAGTTAGTGATTTCCTCTCCTCCTCCCTCCTCTGTGTGTAAGCCTTTCCTTGAGTTCTTATAATAGCAGTCTCATACAATATTTATCCTTTTGTGACTGACTTATTTAACTCAGCATAATGCCCTCCAGATTCATCCATGGTGGTTAAGAGCTCGGCTGCTAACCAAAAGGTCAGCAGTTCAAATCCACCAGGCATTCCTCAGAAACCCTATGGGGCAGTGCTACTGTGTCCTATAGCGCTGCTATGAGTTGGAATCGACTCGATGGCAATGGGTTTTGTTTTTTTCTTTTAATGGCTAATGATCTTGATTTCCTCATATGTCTGTAAGCTGCTGGAATGTCTTCTCTGGTGAAGTGTCTGCCCATATCCTTTGCCCAGTTTTTAATTGGATTATTCATCTATTTGTTGTTGAGGTGTTGCAATATCTTGTAGATTTTAGAGATTAGACTCTGATCGGATTTTCATAGCCTAATTTTTTTTCCCAGTCTGTAGGTTTTCTTTTTACTCTTTTGGTGAGCATAAGTGTTTGATTTTTAGGAGCTCCCAGTTATCTAGTTTCTCTTCTGGTGTTTGTGCATTGTTACTTATGGTTTGTATACTCTTTATGCCACATATTAGGGCCCCTAGCATTGTCCCTATTTTTTCTTCCATGATCTTTATCATTTTAGATTTTACATTTAGGTCTTTGATCCATTTTGAGTTAGTTTTTGTGTATGGTGTGAGGTATGGGTCCTATTTCATTTTTTTACAGATGGACATCCGGTTATCCCAGCACCATTTGGTAAAGAGACTGCCTTGTGTGCTGTCACATTGTTAGGATTACAACTAATGTCACAAAACAATATGTGTACAAAATTTTGTATAAGAAACTAACTTGAGCTATAAACTTTCACCTAAAGCACAATTTAAAAAAAAAGAAAGAAAAAAAAGAGACTGTCTTTTCCCCCATTTAATGGATTTGGGGCCTTTATCAAATACCAGCTGCTCATAGATGGATGGATTTATGTCTGGGTTCTCAATTCTGTTCCATGAGTCTATGCGTCTGTTGTTATACCAGTACCAGGCTGTTCTGACTACTGTGGCTGTATAATAGGTTCTAAAATCTGGTAGTGTGAGGCCTCTCACTTTGTTGTTCTTCTTCAGTAATGCTTTACTTATCCAGGGCCTCTTCCCTTTCCATATGAAGTTGGTGATTTGTTTCTCCATCTTGTTAAAAAAATGCTGTTGGAATTTGGATTGGGATTGCATTGTCTCTGTATGTTACTTTGGGTAGAACTGACATTTTCACAATGTTGAGTCTTCCTGTCCATGGGCATGGTATGTTTTTTCACTTATGTTAGTCTCTTTTGGTTTCCTGCAGTAGTGTTTTTTAGTTTTCTTTGTATAGTCCCTTTATGTCCCTGGTTAGTTTTATTCCTAGGTACTTTGTCTTCTTGGGGGCTATTGTAAATGGTATTGATTTGGTGATTTCCTTTTTGATGTTCTCTTTGTTAGTGTCAAGGAATTCTACTGATTTTTGTATGTTATCTTGTATCCTGCTACCTTGCTGAAATCTTCTATTAGTTCCAGTAACTTTCTTGTGAATTCTTTGGGGTTTTCTGTGTATAAGATCATATCATCTGCAAATGGGGATAATTTTACCTCTTCCTTACCAATTAAGATGCCCTTTGTTTCTTTTACTTGCCTTATTACTCTAGCTAGGACCTCCAGCACAATGTTGAATA